>NC_066516.1:9353090-9420590 GCF_024679095.1 Eriocheir sinensis
CTTCCCTTTTTCACTTTAAACATCGACCATCTCCCACACCCTCAAACACACCCTTTACCTTTTTTTCGCTTTTAACATCGACCATCTTCCACACCCTCAAACACAACCCTAACCTTCTCTTTTTCACTTTAAACAACGACAATCTCCCACAGCCTCAAACACACCCTTTACCATCTCTCCCTTTTAACAGCGGAAAGGAAAGTTTCGTTTAGTCGGCGCAACATCTGTGGTCATATGCCGGAGAGAGACAGAAGGGGAAGGAATTATAGAAGGGAACAGATCCCAGGAGACGGGACACAACCCCCGATTAATACCTGGTACCCATTCACTGCTGGGTGGACAGGGGCGTAGAGTATCGGAAAAGCCCGGGCTCTCTTGGTTGTGAGCCGAGTGTGCTAACCACTGCACCACGAAGCCCCCCCTTTTAACAGCGACTACCTCCCAAACTTACACCCTTTATCTTCTCTCCTATTCAACATCGACCATACCTCGCACCCTCAAACACACCACTCTTACAGCGACCTCCCCTAACGACACCTCCCCTTGACTTTTAGCCTTCAAAAAGCACATCTCTTTACCAGTCGTACTTTCCCCACGCCTTTAGGGATTAGCTGCTCTCTTTATCCCCTTAGACACAACACTTTTCTTTAACACCGCTGATCACCCTTTCAACCCTAAAAACAGCTACCCTTCTCCCTCTCTTTCCACCCACACGCATCGTCAACCTTCTGAATGCTTTGTCATCTCACCCTCTGACCCCTCACCAGCCCCCCCACCCCACACACACATCACTGGCTACCTCAAGGGTCTCTGTGCATGTATAAGCAATTAGCCTGAGACACTCACGTCCTCCTCCTGAAGAGCCTGGACCAACAACCAATAACAGCCACCTTGTGTTATTATCAATTAAGAAGCGACAGGTGAGCACAAAGAAGCCTTCACGTTTGATAGTTATTTCGATAGGAGAGTGGAATGTGTGCTACCAGGGTGAAGATGCGTATGTTAAAGGAATTTGGCATGTTGGTGGCCAACCTTATGAATGTCCTGCTTTATGGATGAAATAGAAAACAAGAAGAGGAACAAGAAAAATACCATTAAAAACAACATGAAAATAATAAGAAGAATAATGATAAGAATAAGAATAAGAACAACAAGAAGATTCGAAAAGAAAGAAGGAAAAAAAGACAAACTAACAACTCGTGACACATAACAAAGGAGGATGTAGACGAAGAACAAAAACAACAACAATACCAAAATCAAGAACAAAAAAAACACAGCAAGAACAGAAGAAAAAATGAACACAAAGACTGACACACTAACAGTTGATGAAACAGCCGGAGGAGGTGCAGACAAAGGTTCCCGAGGATTGCCAGTAACAAAACTCGGGTATGTAAGACGGAGCCACGGTCAGGAGAAGAGTGCACGGAGAGGCGAGGCGGAGTGAATAGACAGAGAGGAGACAACAAATCCTACAGTCGACCACAAGACATGGCGTAAGGGTGGGCCATCGTATTGTGAGGGCTCGTGCTACTTATATTTCCGTTCCCCTTCCCCCCATGCACACACCTCTGGCTGTGACTGGGATATTAAAAATTGTGATCATTAGTGAAGGGAGATTGGGAGGGCTCACAACCCGCTCGCGTATTCCCGATCTCCGTATTGGTAACTAGCGCCCATTTCTGAACAGGGCTGGTAACGTGCGGTTAGGTTAGGTTAAGTCAGGTCAGGTCAGGTCAGATTAGGTTAGGTTATGTTAGGTCTCCTCTTCTCACTATACCCTTGATTAAAAAAAATGCCGGAAACGTAGCGCCATGAGCTAAGAGAACGGTAGTAGGCTGATTTTGAGTGGGAATCACAAGAGAGTATTTCCAGAACAGCCCTTGGTTAATTTTGGAGCTACAGCTGAGGGCCTTCACTCGGGGACCACTTACCCACAGAGAGATTGGGAAGGGGTCGCAACCAACGGAAAACGTGATGCCATGAGTTAAGAGAAAGTGGCAGGCTGATGATCCGCAGCGCCACCAAATGTTACGGAATGCAAGTACTTAATATGCAGCTCGGGTCGGCGTGGTCTTGGAGTGGGCGTGGAATATTTTCAGAAGACTAACTAAGAAAATTAAAGCCACTTACTTATTTTGTAGTTTAACGTTTTCCTCGACCATAAATATATATCGAATAATTAAAAGATGGATGCGTCTCAGCCTGGCGACTTGAGAATTTCACGAAGAACGTAAAAGCCAAAGACTCCTTTCGCGAAGGCATTAAAAGGTCGGTATTCTCAAACACTTCCACTTCTCACATCAACAATATCCAAAGGCCAAAAAGGAGATCAGTCGGGTTCTTGTGAGTGGTATTTTAGGTTCATGGTACAGAGGATGGGTCAAACTACCATCAGAGTCATAAAACTGCCCCTGGAAATGCCCGCCAAAACTCCTAGGAAAGCCTTATCGAATATGTGTGCTTAAGCGCCGAAATGTTTAAAAATACAACCCTCATTTTCCTCACCAGACACTCGCTTTCACACGATGCTTCAACAATTCATTTACTTTTCGGCCACTGACACCCGCGCAAACAAGGGTCACATTCTCGTCTTCGTGGAGCTTTTATCAACGGCGAGGCTCAAGAAAAATAACAGTGACCACAAGAATCAACACGAAGGGGGGACTTGTTAAGCGAGAACCGAGTAATAGAAAAATTTGGCCGACTAAATGAGATAATAACTCCTGATACCATCAACACAAAGTATAATGTAATAACACTTCATTGCGACTTCAAGGAAATGACGTCAATAGCACGGGATCTTAAGGACGCAGCTGACCAAGAGTGTTTAAGGTTCAGCCATTACTGGGCCACTGCAGGACAATAACCATGGACGCAAGAATCGTGAAAAAACTTTGTCCAGTGAAGAATTAGAACTTAATTTTCCATCGGTTTTAAAATTCTATGAGAATGTTCGCCTATTTGTTCCTATCACTTCAATTAGTACTCACATCAGGGGAAAAATGTTGTGGTATAAATATTAACTACTCGTATTGCAAAAAAAAAAAAAAATTGTGTTCATCTATCAATATTTTTTTTTCTAAAGCGTAGTTTTTTTTTATCAGAGCATCATTTCTTTCCTTAATGATTACTACTAGGAAGGATACGTATACACATGCCCTAACGTACCCCATCTATCTACTCTGTCTGTCTGTCTAAATATGCCCACGAAACTGAAGTCAATTTTGTCAGACGCTTCCACTCCTCACATCAACTATTTCCAAAGGCCAAAACAGGAGATCAGTCGGGTTTTAATAAGTGTTTTGTAAGTTTAGGGTACAGACAAAGGGTCACATTACCACCAGGTCATAAAACTACCCCAGGAAATACAGTTAACTCCTACGAAAGTCTTGTCAAATATATGTGCATGAGCGGGGAAATGTTTAGTTGAGAATATGACTCTAATTACCCAATTGGTCTATATCTCGTCCTTCTGCAGCGGCACCTCTGACCCACCATTAGAAGGCCTGGCGTCGGGACGGTCTTTGTGGGTCTGGAGTGAGTCACGAAGGAGCCATGACCGCAATGAATTGGACCTCCTAAAGACTTTTTGTTGCAGTTTTCATTTCCTTAATGTTCTCCTTTATTTTTTCTTCTTGTTATTGTTCTTCATATACGTCTTTATGGTAGTGGTAGTGATGGTGGTGGTAGTAATTATACTAAGGAAGGAGGAGGAGAAGGAGGAAGAGGAGTAATATTAATACAACAACAACAACAACAACAACAACAATAATAATAATAATAATAATAATAATAATAATAATAATAATAATAATAATAATAATAATAATAATAATAATAATAATAGCTAATAATCACGACAATAAATATATCAACAACATTCATAGCAAGCGTAAAATTAACTACCAACGATAACGTAAAAAATATATTATCCAGCGAAAACATACCGACGCTAACATCTTTAAAAATGAGTCAAGATTTTCGGTGCGATGCTTAGTGTAACGGAAGACGTCAGCGGGGAGGGCGGAGGTTACAAGATGTTGACTGAATGGCAGGTGTGTGTGTGTGTGTGTGTGTGTGTGTGTGTGTGTGTGTGTGTGTGTGTGTGTTTAAAGAGGTTTTAGAAGTTGTGGTGCCGGTTTTTTTTTCATTTTCTGTTTTTTAACTCTTCCAGACTTTCTTTCTTTCTTTCTTTCTCTTTTCTTTTTCTTTCTTCCTTTCCTTTTTCTTTCTTTCCAATACGAGGACGGTTTTTTGCACAACTACTATTACAAGAAAAAAAAAAACATCAACAACTTCTACTACTACAACTACAACAACCACTACTACCACTACTACTACTACTACTTCTACTACTACCACTACATATACTCCTACTACTACTTCTTACTTCATATCACCAGAGTCACCCCCGTAATGAATCTCTCTCTAAAACACCCACACGTCTTTGCGCCACTATTGTGTGTGTGTGTGTGTGTGTGTGTGTGTGTGTGTGCGTGTGTGTGTGTGTTGGGTGGGTGGGTGGGGGGTAATAGACAGGCAAATAGGCAAGCATCCAGACACAGACAAAAACATAGACAGACAAACAGACAGACACCGATAACGAGAGAGAGAGAGAGAGAGAGAGAGAGAGAGAGAGAGAGAGAGAGAGAGAGAGAGAGTGTGTGTGTGTGCCCTAAGTTAAAGACGCGAGTAACCTGAGCCAGAGAAGAGACAAGCCAGGCCGGGAAACGCCCCCTCAGAGGACCGCTACGCCCCGCCTGGCACTCCCTGTCCCTCACACTCTGTCCTCTCCTCATCCTGGTCCCAGCACGCAACACCCCGCCACCCTCTCCTCACCCTCTCGCCTCGACCTTCACCCTTACCCTCACTCTCACTCTCACTCTCTCACTCTTTGATAGCAGATACATGGGACAGATACAAGGGCAGACAGATACATGGGATAGATATACGTACAAGGATACTCAAGGATACCGATTGTTTTACACACAGCAGCTCCACTGATAAAGTTATTCGCTATCTGCATTCCTCGTTCATAAATTAATCTCAACATCCTTACCAATAACCTACTTTTATCGCGACCCATATTTGCCTACAGGCCACGTTTCTTCGAATATCTAAACATGACTTGACACGTTACGCACTTAACAACCCACGCCCCAGACACGGACGAATCAGAACGTATATTCCAGTACTTGTTATTACGGTAGACACACGTAATACGGTAACAACAAATGAAAGACAGGGGGGAGAGAGAGAGAGAGAGAGAGAGAGTATTCGGTATTGCCTTATATAATCGACTCACTGATATCCATTAGAATACGATATGATATTTAAGTGGTACCTCCATATCCAGTCAATCTTCATCGACAAGGGTGTGAAGACCTTAAGGTTAGTGAAGGCTTTCCTCCTCCTCCCCATCTCATGCACTCTTCGCAATACCCTCACCCGCGTCTAACTTCAGTATGGCAAAAGTAGACGGATGGTAAAGAGGATGAATCAATTTTATACCTGAGCTTTTCCTTCTCCTCATCTCATGCACTCTTCGCAACACCTTTACCTGCGTCTAATTTAACTTCAGTATGACAAAAGTAGACGGATGGTAAAGAGGATGAATCAATTTTATACCTGAGCTTTTCCTTCTCCTCATCTCATGCACTCTTCGCTAAACTCTCAGCAGCGTGTAACTTCAGTATGGCAGAAGAAGACTGACGGGAAGGAGGATGAATCAATTTTACACCTGATTTTACCCTTTTTATCATCTCAAGCAGTCACACCCATGGCTGCGTGCAACTGGTTTGACAAAGAAGGATGGGAAGACGGATGGGAAAGAGGATGGATCAATTTTACACCTGAGCTTCGCCTCCCCTCCCCCCTGCAACACCTGCCAGCTTCCTAAACACCTGTCCGTCACCGCAACACCTCCAGGCAACACACAAGCACCCAAAGGCAATTATAATGGAATTTATAAAAAAACGATGAAAATCATTGAAACAGCAATAATAATGAAAAAAAAATACCACTTAGGAAGAAATAAACGAATTCCTATTATTGATAAGTTTGAATTCGCCACTTCCTATACTTTGCATTCATAAGATTTGAATGAAGGGCAGAAAGACCAAATATGTAACAAACCGATGAAAAAAAAAAAAATCATACAAAAGAAACCCGCACTTATCAATGAAGACACTGGGCAATGTTTTTTTTTTAAGCGTATATTTTCTAATCTTCTTTGCTTAATAATTTAAATCACTGACTACATCCCGCTGAGCATCAATAAACGTGTCATCATTCAACCCAAAGTCTTCGGTAACGCAGTATGGAGCCGCTGCGAGATAAATATAAAAAAGACTTCTGGACTTGCCTCCGCTCCTCTCTCTCTCTCTCGTTCTTTTGTCTATTTGAATATATTTCCGCTAATTTACTGACAATCTCTTCGTCTTATTCCGTGTCCTACCTTGGGTCCAATTTCCTTGCCGTGGCCTCCTTTTTGTCAGTCTAATTGGCTCTCGGCTATCAGCTCCGCGCATTGCGAGGCATCTCGGTTTCCACTGCGTCCTCGTTTCCGCCAAAGTATCGCCAGCGCTCGTTTGTTTCCTGCCTGGTCCGCGGTGTTCGTGTCTTGCCTTTCCACCTGCATCACATAATTTATTTTCCAAATGCAATTGAGTTAACGCTCAGGAATTTGTTCTAAAGCTCCAATAACGTGCTTCACAAATCCTCGCTGGTAGCAATATACGTGGGCATGTTATATCTTCGGAAATGAGAAAAATATTTCGTTTATAACAGGCTCACATTTCATACACATGTAACATTAATACATACGACAGATTTAGCGCAAAACGTAAGTCGTTCAGTAGGTATGCGTACCGCTGAACACAGGTTCTCATCTCCGTCGGTTAACACGGAATAAACTGACAATTTTCCATCATTCCTCGGCGTCAGTGTCATCACAACATTTATTATTATTAAAGGCACTGTTTGTTCTCATATGCCCATGCATTTTGCTAATGGTGCTTTTGATCGACAATAATGCTGCTCGTAGGCGACGAGCAGTCTCTCCTTGTTTTACAGAAGTCTTTCCCTGCGCACCGCCTCAGCCTCGGTTGTTGATCTAATCAAGAGACATTTATCTTTTTTTCAGTACTTTGTTCACCGATCAATCAAATCGTGCTCACCCGTAATTGTGTGTACTAATATTACCGTTTCATAAAAGCTACAAATCCCTCCTGCATTGCGTTACTTATTATCTAAACAGGAATAACTCCATCTTTCTCACTTATGTTACCCTCGCTATTAATTTAAATTAACCTTTCCGCTCACACCAGAATAAAAAGACGTCTGCCTCACTGGATATAGATATAATATTACACATTCCAGGCAGGAGTTGGAGGGCAGTCTGTCAGTCAGCAAATACCTCCTGTCGCGCTGAAGCTGGAGTGGCTGCCATAGTACACTGTAAATGGTCGGCATGGTATGAACGTGTTGCTCAGACAGCGAGGCTTGACACTACCACGCCACGCCGATCACAGGCGGCGCAGAGGCGAGCAACACTGAAGGCACGGCTGAGAGGGGCGCTGATGGCCTCTTTGATACACGAGACTCCTTACGGCCTTCTGGTGATGTTCCTCAGGGCACCAAACAGACGGTCATTGTGGACGTCTTGGGTACGCGGAGACGCAACTCAATCTAGACAAGTTACCTCGCTCGGAGTCACTCGTCGTAAAGTTTAAAGTCGCTGTGTAATGTTTTTGATGCCCCCACCCAGCCATGCTCGAGTGCTGGTGTGTTTGTGTCGTGAGCCCCTCTGAATCATAGTTAGTATACAAGCCGCGGAGCTGTGTTTGAAAGCAAGAACCGTAAAAATAATACTAGAAAAGGAAAACTGGCTATATACGACGACAAGACTCCATAAAAACAATATATAACTTTTACGAGACAAGAGACTAGAAAGAAAAAAAATACGTGTGTGTGTGTGTGTGTGTGTGTGTGTGTGTGTCCATAGAGGAAGAGGGGAAAAGGAAGGCGAGAGAAAAAGAATCGGAGGGGAACGGAAGAAGGGGAAGGGACGGAAGGGGAAGCAGCGGGAGGAGAGAGGAAAAAAGGAGGAGCAGAAAAGAAAAGCCGGATGGGGAAAGAACGCGACAGGAGGTGAGGGGAAAGAGATGGGAATGAGCAGCAACAGGAGAGGGGAAGGAGGGGAAGGAACTGGATGATCCTGAGAGGGGGAGGGAAGGATATGAGGGAGGAAAGATGGGAGAGGAGGGAGGAGGAAGACACAGGACGGGAAGGGACGGGAGGAAAGAGACGGGAAGGGAGTTGACTGTGGGGAAAAAAGTGAGGGGACAGGACGGGAGAAACGGAAGGAAAAGAAAACATGAAGGACGGGAACGGGAGGGAAGAAAACGGGAATGAAAGACAGAGAACGGGAGGGATCGTGATAAGAGACGGGAGAATAAGGGAAGAAAAGGAACCGAAGAAAAAGAAAACATGAAGAAAGGAGATGGAAGAGAAAAAACGGGAAGAAACGAAACGGGGGGCGACGGAAAAAGACAGAAGGAAAAAATAGATGTCATTGAAAGGAACGAGATAAGAAGAGGAGGAGGAGGAGGAGCAGAAGGACGGAAGACGAAGACGTGGGAAGGACAAGGAAGAGAGAGAAATAAAGAGGAAGGGAATGAAGAAGGTGAAGTAGGGTAAGAGACGAGAGGGAAAGAAATGTCAATGAAAAGGACGGGGTAAGGGAAGGAGGAGGAGTAGGGGACGACAAAGGGATGAGGAAGGACAAGGGAGGGAGAAACAGGGAAGAAGGAATGATGCGGACAAAGAATTAAGGGGAAGAAACGAGAGGGAAAAGAGATGATACTGAAATGAATGAGATAGGAGAAGAAGGAGGAGGAGGAGGAAAAGAGAGAGAGGAAAAGAGATGAGGAAGGAAGGAGAAGGAAAAGAGAGGGAAAAACACAGAAGCTAAGACGCCCTCCACTCTAAAACATGCCACAGAAGGATTTATATCTATGTGTAAAACGATCTTCATATATTCTCAACGTCAGTCTACGCTCGCTTCTCCTCCATGCGCTTTATCCCTTATCTCCGCCTACTCTCTTGCCGGCACTCTATCTAGACGCCTTTACGGGCTTAAAAGGTCGTAGATCCCGTGTTGGTGCCAGTCACAGCGCGGGGACTAAGGGATCATACTCTCAAACGCCTCGCCTTTCACACAGTCACATTCGACAGGGGTTTCGTAGGAATTTAGGGGATTTCCAGAAGTACTTTTATGACCCTGGTAGTAGTCTGACCCCTCTTCTGTACCTTGAACCTAAAAAAAACACTCATGAGAATCCGATTCATCTCCTTTTTGGCCTTGGAAAACAGTTGATGTGAGAGGTGGAAGCGTCTGAGAATACCAACCCAGGCGGCCGGCGGCAAGGGACGAGGCGGGAGAGAGCGGGAGGGAGGACAGCAGAGTGGATGAATGTTATGGAAATGTCAACGTGGAAAGAATGGACTTGTTTGCTCTGAGTAATGATGCCTGGAGTGTATGTGTGTATTGTTTGTTTGTAATAATAATAATAATAATAATAATAATAATAATAATAATAATAATAATAATAATAATAATAATAATAATAATAATAATAATAATAATATACGGTTGATTTAGGGATGAGCAGCTCGAGAGCTGAAAATATACATATTATATATGGAGATAATTAAAATTACAAACTTAAAATGTGTGTGTGTGTGTGTGTGTGTGTGTGTGTGTTACTGAATAAAAGAATAGGACACCTACTACAGACTAAAAAGTGAACATACATTACTTTTTTTTATAATCTCCCTTGTTTTTTTTTTAGCTCTCCTTCCCTGCCTAGCCATCACGAGACTTGGGCGTTCGGCGGGCGCCTTCTCACTTGAACTCAGCATTTGTCATTTATTTTTACACCAAGGGAGGCACCTCAGGGTAAAAAAAACAAAAACAAGAAAAGCAATAACTAAGCCCGTTGGGGAAGAGGGTAATATTAATTATACAAGGGCAATACGTTTAAAGAAAATACAAGACACGCACGTGCGCGCGCGCGCACACACACACACACACACACACACACACACACACACACACACACACACACACACACATGTTCTATCACTCAAGGACGTGCGTCCACCATAATGAACACTATGAGTCTATGTATAAATATTATGGTAATTAATGCTTGTGGTTTAAAATCTAAGTTATCGTTGGTAGAGTTTGTGGAGTTTATTACGAGCTATGATATAGTATGTATGTGAGAAACAAGATGTGATGATGTCGATATGCATAATATAGGAAATGTGATGGAAAGAAATGGATATAATATTGTTTATAAGAATAGGAGCACCTTAAGTAGATATAAATCAGGAGGTATTGTAATTATGGTTAAAACCAGGATGAATGTAAGGTGGAAAGAGGTAAAAACTAGTGATGAAACCCTGCTGTCTGTTCGAGTGAATGGGCGAGATATTGGTTTGGAGAAAGACTTGTTAGTCACGTGTGTATACATTCCCCCTAGTCACTCTTGGTATGGCAAGCCCGAACACTTTGATGAATTAGATGAATTTTTTTCTGTCTCATACTGATTGTTTTCACGTTATGGGTGATTTTAATGCATATACAGGTACTTTTTCTGACGTTGCTCAAATTACCGAGGACACAGGTACAAGTTTACCAACAGACATCGATGTTAATGTCGCCTTAAGCTCCGCAGGCTGTGCCGTGAGTAGGTGCAATGAAGATGTTACACCGGACAGAAGTTCTTACGGGAAGAAAATGATGGAAGTGTGTAAAAACAACAATGTAGTTGTGTTTAATGGAAGAGTTGGTGAAGATAAGGGAATTGGAAGATACACTACTACATATAAAACAACTACTGACTATGTTATTGGTACTTGCGATATTGTTAAACATGTGAAAAAGTTTAAAGTACTAGACTAATCCATTGCTCTCAGATGTACACTGTGGTATTCACACTAGATTCTACCTGTGTGAATAGGCCTTCAGTTGAAGACCACCTCACACAGGTCTCACACCGTGGCTCCCCTGGGAAATGGAGGAATGAAAGAAAGAATGGGTATGTGAGTAGTGTGGATGTTAGCAGAGTGAATGAGCTACTCGACAGAGCGTCTGACATGACTGTGGATGACCTGACTCGTCAGTTAAAACTTGTACTAATTTGACCCTGCTTTGAAGTTGTCTAGTGGGAGCAAATATATTAAGAAAAGTAACAACGCCAACATGAAAGGATATGATAAAAAGTGCGTCACCGTTAGAAAAGAATATCACAAAGCAAAGAACAAGCATAAAAAGCGTAAAAGTGTTAATACGCATAATACAATGGTTGAGAAAAGTAAAATATATAAGAATGAAATAACAAGGGTGAATAACAAACAGAACTCTAATATTGTTCAACAACTCAGAGAAGACAAGAGTAAAGATCCAAAGACATACTAGAAAATATTAAAAGGTGAACAAAGTAACAGAGAGAATGGAATCGCCCTCAACAAATTTTATGACCTTTTTAAATTGTTATTTAACAACAATGACTATGCTTATAACGAGGGTATTAATTATGAAATAACCAGTGACTTTAACTCACCTATATTAAATGACTCTATTACTTATGTTAAGATCAAAAGGTGTATTAGAAAACTGAAAAATAATAAGTCCCCTGGCGTGGACAATATTATTAATGAATACATAAAATGTACTGAAGACCTACTGTGCCCTTTGTATGGTAAACTATTTAATAAGATTTTAGATACAGGTGTTTTTCCATCAGAGTGGTCAGTTAGTGTAATAATACCATTGTATAAGAACAAGGGAGACATTAAAGACACGAGTAACTATAGAGGCATCACGTTGCTGAGCTGCATGGGAAAGCTGTTTACTTCCATCTTGAATGACCGCCTTAACCAGTGTTCGGAGGATAATTACTTGATAAATGAAACCCAGGCAGGCTTTAGGCAAGAGTATTCTACCTTGGACCATATGTTTTTGCTCAAATGTATTATTGAAGAAGAGGAAATTGTTTTGTTTATTTGTAGATTATAAAAAGGCTTTTGATAAGGTATGGAGGGAAGGGTTATAGTGGAAACTTGTAAGAGATAATGTAAATGGTAAATTTCTCAAAGTAATTCACAGTATGTATAATAATATTAAGTCATGCGTAATGGTAAATCAAGAAATGTCTGACACGTTTATGTGCAACATGGGTGTGAGGCAGGGAGAAAATTTGTCGCCTTTGTTGTTTGCTTTCTTTGTAAATGACTTGCAGGAAAAACTTATTGAACATAATTGTAAATTTCTAGATTTTCATAACGATCTATTGAATGGTTATTTGCGTCTATTAGTATTAATGTACGCAGATGACACAGTGTTACTATGTGATAGTGAGTCAAATATGAAACATACACTAACAGCTCTTCATAGGTATTGTTCTGAATGGAAGTTAGATGTTAACTGTGATAAGACTAAAATCGTTATATTCTGCAGAGGTCAAGTGCAAACAAGCAATTTTGAGTTTCATCTGGGAGGTGAGAAAATTGAGGTGGTTAACGATTACACATATTTGGGTATTTTGTTTAATTATAACGGGAGAATCAGAAAGGGGGAGTTGGAACTTGTAGGAAAAGCAACCAGGGCCTTATATTCACTCATCGGCACCGCTCGTAAATATGATTTGCCTGTTGATATCCAGACTGAATTGTTCAACACTTTAGTTGTACCTGTATTAACTTATGGCTGTGAAATCTGGGGTGATAATATTATTCGAGAGATAGAATTATTACATATGAAATTTATGAAGCATGTATTATATATCCACAGATATACGAGTACAGATATTGTTTATGGGGAATTAGGGCTGTATCCACTGTAAATAACTGTTAAATGTAAATTGATAAATTTTTGGTCTCGAATGGTTACGGGGAAAAACACAAAACTAAGTCACGTGATGTATAATTGTTTATTCCAGCTATACACGAGCGGGATCTATATGTCTCCTTGGTTGGAACATATTAAGAATATATGTATTGAGTGTGGTATGTCAGGAGTGTGGAGGACGCAATCCAACATGGTTTCGTAAAGCAGTGGAACAGAAATTACGACATATCTGGATAACAACTTGGTACAGTAATGTGACAAGTAGAGGCAGCTGTAGTACTTATAAACCGTATAAAGAGATTTATGAGATGGAGAAGTACCTAGTCAAGCTTAATAATGTAATCGACTTTATATAACCAAATTACGCACTGGAAACAGTCAACTGCCAATGATTGCAGGTAGACATAGCCAAATAAGTAGGGAAGAGCGGTACTGCACTAAATGTAATGATAGACAAATCGGGGATAAATTTCATGTTTTATTACAGTGTTAAAACCAAGATATTGTATAGTTAAGAAATATATATACCGGCATATTACATAATACGCCCAAGTCAGTTTAAGTTTGTTGATTTAATGCAGAGGAAAAATATTGAAGTGTTAACGAATTTAGCAAAATTTATTAATGGTTTGTTGAGGTTGTTAAGATGAATTTGTGTTTTGTTATTTTTTAGGAGCCGTGCTCCCTACTCTGTAAGACTCTGAGCAAATAAATATTATTCTATTCTATTCTATTCTATTTACACACACACACACACACGCGTGGAGAGGGCCTGTAATAGGGCCATGGAGAGGACGTTCTGTCTCTTAAACAGCTCACGATAATGACGACGAAGCTCTACCGGAATCTCACTACCACTTCAACACACTATATATACTCTCTCTCTCTCTCTCTCTCTCTGCATGTATGTAAATATGGATAGATGTGTGAATTTATATTTATTTATGTATGCGTATGCGCCTCTTCATCTATTTATTTACCTCTCCCCGTATATCATTTTATCTGTCCCATAAAATTACCGCCCCGACCAACGGTATAGTCACGGCTCTACACACCTATCTCTGCGAGTCTCGGGTCATAATCTTAAACATCGGCGCCCAACCTCACATATTTGACAAGGCTTTCGTAGGAGTCTTGGGCATTTCCAGGGGTAGTTATATGACCCTTCTGGTAGTCTGACCCATCTTCTGAACCATGAACCTAAAAAAAAAAACATTAGAACCAGGCTGCTTTCCTTTTCGGTCTTTGGAATAAAGTTGATCCCTCACACAGCGTTGCCAGATTGTCTTACTCAGCCTCTTATATTTACCGACTTCCGACCCAAAAAAACTGTCTCGTGGACCCCAATAAGGAGATTCACTTATAATTATCGTTAAAATAGTTAATTTCTGATGTTTCTTGGCAATAGTTAGGCGTCAGAAACCGGTAAATACTATGCTCTGAGTACGATAATCTGGCAACGGTGTGTGAGGGGTGGAAGCGTCTGAGCAAACCGACCCTGGGTTCTCGCGGGGGGAAGCAAAACCCTCCAGCAGAGACGCTACAGAACGCTCGACTTTCGATGAAGGTCTGAAAAATTAGGTCTTCAGTGCCTCAGTTAAATAAGAGCCATTCTCCATAAAATCACCATGTACGCTGAAGTAAGAAGCTGTATTCATTTACCCATCATTATAACCTGCAATTGTATCTCATTATATTATACTGAATCACCTTGATACGTAAAGGGTATGTTTAATCATGTCCGCGTAATGTAAAGAAAAGTCGGAGTTTCCAGCTGAGCGATAAATATTGTTTGCAGCCCAATTCAGTTTTCTTTCTTTTTTATTTTCTTATTTGTTTTTATTTATTTATTTATCTTTTTTTTTTTGGGGGGGGGGATTCTTGGACATGTATAAAATCATCTGCCTGGTGGATATAAATGTCTTCCGCAATGATTAACACCGACTGTGACATCCTTTTCTGCTGACACCAATCACACCTGCATGAAATGGGACCCTCGAGTGGCAGGTATAATTCCTGCACCCTGCTGTAAGGGTTGATCAAAAGACAGGTATCAGGTTTTCTCTCTAAACAACACTTCATTAAAGGTAAAAACAAATACTGGCAGTTTTATCAGTTCCTCCCTCACATTGTCCCCGCAAGATTAAGTTCTTCACTGTCTTCAAGCACTCAGCGGTAAATGATTCTCTGAAGAGGCTATGTACACACTCCTTCCCATTTCGCCGCCTTGTGAACAGAACTTCCTCCATTTCCGACGGAGTTTACCGAAGTGCTCTGTTCTGTGTTTCTTAAACGGCTTTCACATTTACACGCTCTTGAACGCGACAGCTCCCCGACTGCCATTCCGGCAGCATTCGGAGTCATATTCGTAGCCCATCATCTAGCCGTCGTTGGGGAAATTCGTGCACCACGACTGTTGGACGGTGAGTCGGCAAGGAGCACGAAAAATAAGCGCCTCGCTTATTTTTCGCGCAGCCATCTGCGTGGTCGGCGATCTTGTCAAAGATCATCGTGCAGCACTCGCAGTGATCCTTCAGCTAACGTGTAGCATTCTTGCAGCTTTTGTGATAGGCTGGGCAGCACTCTTGCAGTGATCGGGCATGAAAGAAAAAAATTGACCGTTATAACAGCTGCCCGACAGCTGCACAGCAGCTGTACGATAGATTCCCAGCGAATCCTTCACTTGAACGAGTGCTGCTTGGCATGGAATCAGCGCGCGAGTGTTTTGGCAATTTTTCCTCCCGTTGGCTGCCACCCTACGCTCCTGACGCCCCTGTGTGCTACCGTTACCTGACGACCCAACTTGTTGCAGTAGCATAACCACGGTCCACCTGACATCATGTCCCAGTCACCGAATCTCTTTGTCGAGATAGATAAATACCGCTGTGTGTGTGAGTTTGTGTGTGTGTGTGTGTGTGTGTGTGTGTGTGTGTGTGTGTGTAATAATAATAATAATATACGGTTTATTTAGGAATAAGCAGCTCGAGAGCTGAAAATATACATATTATATAAGGAGAGCTATTAAAATATCTGTATATTCAAAACATTTATCACCCCAACGCTCTTTTTACTGAGCTACATATTTTCAGATTCATTCGAGAACGGCTAAACATAAGTAGCAAACATTTAGATCACCACCTGACAATGTTAATTGGATGTCTTTCTCCTCCTAATTACTTGGATTTCCCACCCACGGATCATCAACACCTAACTTGAAGCGTTTCTTTAGGATCAGGTTGTTCCTCGTCTTTGGTAACACGGGAGACGAGGTTTCACTGGACACAAAATAATGATTTCTCAACGTCGAACCTTTCTATATTTCACACCTAGAAAGAACATCCACACGCAGAGACAAACAAACAGACAGAGAGGCAAGTGGACACACACACACACACACACACACACACACACACACACACACACACACACACACACCGCTCCGGTAGCTCAGTCGGCTAGAGCGCCGCGCTGCAAGGTTTCACAGCCAAACATGCGGCGGTTCGAGCCCCGCTCAGGCCGGATTCTTTCCGCTGACTAGGCGTGGTTACTGTCCCCCCTTGAGCAAGGGGGATGGGGTATGTGGTGTGTGAGGTCCTGGCAGTACCCAGAGATCGACGATAATGAGCATGCACTTGCTCGTGTCGGGAGGGCACCTGCTGGCGAAAGCGAATCCAATTCGTGATCAGGCCGTGGTGAATTATACACACTCACACACACTCACCAGCACACCAGAAGCTTCACCGTTGCAATAACATCCATAACATTAATCACCACCACCATTCTCGCCATCACCACCACCACCACCACCACCACCATGCCCTACCCCCTTCACACCTGCCTGCTATTGCTGCCGCCAAGACATTTATCTCCCCTCACCTACTCTCGTCTCCCCTCCTCTCCCCTTGCCTACCTCTCCACTCCCCTCTCCCTCCACTCTCCCCCATCACCTTGACCTCTCACTCTAAAACCATTACACACCCTTCTCGCAACTTACTATACCACCCCTCACCCCACCACCACCACCACCACCTCTACCATCACCACCACCATCTCCATTATCACTTCAACGCGTACCCATCCATTCCTTCAAGCACACACACGCGCACACACACACACACACACACACACACACAGGTCACTAACTCTTTGGGGAGGATCACTGAAATGCATTAATCTTTCCACATGCATACAGGAATCATCATAACCTCACCTCTCTACGCTACCACTGCCCTCAACCATGAACCACTACACCTCTACCACTAACACCGGTGACACACACCAGTCAACCACACGAGCTCCCAAACCATCACAACCACAAGCAACATAACTACAACCAAAAGAACCACCACAACAGTCACTACTTACACCACCCCTGCTACCACCCGCCACCACCCGTTCACCCCGCCCCACTCTTCACCCCCATTTCCATCACCACCACCATCATATCTCCATCTGTCACTCCCTCAACATTACCTCTCAGTGTGGGTGCGTCAGTCCGTTGCTGCTGTGAGGTGCAAGTCACTACTATTCTTCACTGTAAGCCACACAACTTCTGCAGCGCCGAGTTTCAGTGCAAAACTATTTTCCTATTACGTGATCAGTGTCATTATTTTCCTCTCTCTCTTTCTTTCTCCTTCTCTTGCTTTGTTTTCCAGTGTCACAAGGAGAGATTATTGTTGGTTAGAGTCTGTTCTCATGTCAAGTATCTTCATGGTAAGTTGTGAAAAGATGCGTTAGTTAAAGAGCATTGTTTCCCATCACTTCTCTTTCCGTGGAGCGTCGAATGAGCGCACCGCAGACAGCCGCCTTCTCCTCGCTCGACGGTCGGGACAAGACAGTTCACAGTCGGCGCGGCCCGGCGTTTATGCAATCCCCCAGCTGGTCGAGTTGCCAATTTTCACATCTGCTTCCTTTTCTCGGACGGCACAGGGCCATGCCGAGGGGACGAGCCGGTATGATGTTTAGCTAACACCGTTTCTTCTCGTTTGGGTGTTTGTTTCCTCTCCTCGGGGCTGCCGGGCATGTGCGGGGCGCGGCGGGTATACACATAACGGGCCGAGCGGTGCTTCCTCGCAGCTACTAGAGTCACCTGGCACTGGTGAAACGAAGCAAGACTTACTCTCATGTGGTGCTGCAAAGCTGTCAAGTCCCTCAGGGCCTTATATTCCTGCCCTGCCGCTCGTGTCCCCCTGCAGCCTCACCGCCCTGCCAGCTACATGCCATCACCGCCGTTCAACACGTATTCCTCGACAGCATCTCTTCTCGCACTGTTGTCTAAACCTGTTCCCGTGTTTACTTATAGTTATATGGGGTGTCTTGCTGCCCTCTTGGATGTTTGATCCTCGAAGCGATATTGGACAGGGGAGGGAGGAAATGGAGACGAAGGAAGAGAAGAAGAAAGTGTATAAGAAGATAAATCCTTTTAATACTCACAGTGATGCCCTCGACGCCTTCGACCGCACAGTAGAGCACCTGAAGACATCACACCTGAAAAGAAAATATAACCTTTTTAGTCACTAGGTTTCAAAGGATCGAGGAATTAGCAAAGTCACCATCAACCCCCTCACGCCATCACCATCACTGTCACCATCCCTTCCCCCTTCCTCCACATCACTAGGCACATACAGCCTCGCCGCCACCTCCTTGCCCGGCCAATATTGCAGCGTTTGGCGTGGAGTGACAGAGTTATTGTGTCATGGGAGTTGGGTTAGACCGGAGGGCAACAGACGACTATTACTTGGCATGTGACTTTGCTGTATGTTTTAGATATTTAGAGATAGATAGGAAGATGTATAGGTAGATAGACAAAGATAGATAGAGAGAGAGATAGAAGGAAGGGCCGGGGAGGAACGGGAGAATAAACAGGATGGAAGGAAACGGGAGGGAACAAGACGGGATTGAAAGAGAGGGAACGGAGAGGAAGGAGAACGAGACGAGAAGGGAAGGGAGAGAAAGGAACCAGAGAAAGGGAAACATGACGGAAGGGGACAGGAGAGCAAAGGAGAGAGAGAGAGAGAGAGAGAGAGAGAGAGAGAGAGAGAGAGAGAGAGAGAGAGAGAGAGAGAGAGAGAGAGAGAGAGAGAGAGAGAGAGAGAGAGAGAGAGAGACGAAAGAAAAATTGACATTATACAGTATTTAGAATGAAAACGAATAAATAAATGAAAGAGAGATAGAGAGATGATTCAGCACAGCAAAAATAAAGGCGATGAGAAAGAAACGCAAACAGATCGATCCTCGTACAGTGAAGGCATCTGAAGGGGGGCCTCAACACCACACATAAGATGCATAGAATAACCAGGAAGATCACCACCACAACCAACCACCACCGCCGCTGCTGAAGCCACGAGCCAGTTGTCACACCAGCCACGCCAGTCAGTCCCCTTCTGTACGACCGAGACCTCGCTTACATATCTCCCCCCCAACGAAGAAGAGCTGGCGTCAATCCATCTCAGTCTGTGTGTGTGTGTGTGTGTGTGTGTGTGTGTGTGTGTCACGGCCGCCTCACCAGCTGCATCTCCCTCCCTGCAAATGCTCGCTGTGAAGGTTTTCCTATCAATGCAATGGCAGGATACGCGCTCGCTTCCTCGGTTTTTATATCGTGCTGCCGCCTGAAAACGTCACTTCAAAAACACAAGGAAGAAAACGAGAAAAAAGGTGAGTGATGCGAGCGGGTATGGACGGATGAAAGAGAGAGAGCGCGAGGAAACGAAAAATAATAAAAACAAATTGAGTGGGCTAGACGCGAGTGACATCTTTTTGTTTTCTTCCATCAACTTACTCTCTCGTATATTTAGCATTCGATTTAAGTTTTCATCTTTTTCGTTCATTTTTCTTGCCTTTACTTACTTTCACCTATTTATTCTAGTATTTGCCGTCTTTTTCGTTCATTTTTCTTGCCTTTTCTTACACTTTCACCTATTTATTCTAGTATTTGCCGTCTTTTTCGTTCATTTTTCTTGCCTTTACTTACTTTCACCTATTTATTCTAGTATTTGCCATCTTTTTCGTTCATTTTTCTTGCCTTTACTTACTTTCACCTATTTATTCTAGTATTTGTTACCTTTTTCGTTCATTTTTCATTCCTTTACTTACATTAACCCTTATCTAGTCTATTATTTGCCCTCTTATGCCTGCAGAGAGTTCATTTTAAGCTTGAGACGAAGAATATTACTTTTCTCTATCCTATTTTCCTATCCTTACTTCCTCTGTGTTTCTTTTTATATGCACAAGCCTCTAGCACCGATCTGGATGTGCCTTGGTGGTCAGTACAAACCCGTCAATAGCGGAGATAGATTTGTTTGCCTTGGGGTCGCTTCATGATGTGTGTGTATGAGGGGGAAGATGGTGTGTGTGTGTGTGTGTGTGTGTGTGTGTGTGTGTGTGTGTGTGTGTGTGTGTGTGTGTGTGTGTGTGTGTGTGTGTTTAAAGGAGGAATGTGGCGCGTGTGGCCTTGCGAAAGATGCCGAGCGCGTGGCCGAGTCTGATATGCACAGGCGGCGGCGGAGGGGGATGGGGGGGTCAAGAGCCGGACATGCTTCCCTCATTCAGTTGTTTGGGCGGCAATCAGGACTTCTTCGTAACTCATTTTCCGGTGAGAGCAATCTTGTATCCCCATCAAAGGTGTGTCTGTTTTGTACGTGGATGCTGGATGGAAGAGTGTGGTGTCTAAATCTCATCTTCATTATCTTATCTGCCTTTCTAAATTTTTTTTCCAGTTAGTGACAAAATAGGTGTGTTTGGAGGTGGATGCTGGATGGAAGTGTGGTGTGTAAATCTCATCTTCATAATCTTGTCTGCCTTTCTAATGAATTTTTTCTTCAGTAAGTGACTAAATAGGTGTGTTTGGAGCTGGATGCTGGATGAAGGAGTTATGTAAATCTCATCTTCATCTTGTCTACCTTTCTAATTATTATTTTTTCAGTAAGTGCCTAAGAGTGTGGGTGGAGGTGAAGAGGGGAATGGAAGAGTGCATGCAAGTCTTTTGGTTTTCCACCCCACTCACGGTAAAGTTTGATCTCTTCTTTCTAATTCATTTTTCAGTAATAATGATTAAATTGGTGTGTGTGGAGGTGAATGAGGAGTGGGAGAGTGTGTGCAAATCTTCTGGTTTTCCAACACCTAAGCACCGTTGCCAGATTATCGTACTCAGAGCTTAGTATTTACCGGTTTCTGACGCCTAGCTTTTGCCAAGAAACATCAGGATCTAACTCTTTTAACGATAACTATAAATGAGTTTCGTTATTGGAGCCCAGAAGACAGTTTTGGGATAGGAAGTCGGGAAGACGACGCCAGACATCTCAAACTAATATATCATTATCTTTAAAAATCAGGTTGTCAGTCCCAGCATGTTGAATCGGCATTAAAAATAACGATATTTACCATTTGAGATTAATGGTTCACTGTCTCTGAAACATTGTCGTCCGCACTTAATAGATTGCATCTCGAATTAATTTCCAGCATTGTAAAATCTGTACAGTGGCGGACACATGAAACAGAAACACCTCAGTCACCCGAGAGGAGGTGTGGTGCTCTCTGGACATGGTAACACTGATGAATATGAAGTTTTACCAGGTTTGCTTCGATCAGTCGCTGGGACGAATCGAACGCGGTTATTATTGCTGCTTCTGTGTAGGGTCGTTGGTGGTATGTAAGCCATGACCCGCCTGACAGTGCAAAAGCGTTTGGTGACTATATCAAGAAAATTACTTATATTACACAATATATTCGTATTTTATTCACATGAAAACATGCTTCGTAATCGTGACTCGACAACCTTCACGAACCCTATATTTTCCGACGGCCAGATAACAAGACATTATAACATTATCATTGCCTATGATAACAATCAAAGAATTGCTGTGACCACCTTCTACCTGATGATGAATCTGAAAACGGTAGAACTCTCCCACCGACGCAACAATATGAGAGATGTTGCTACAGGAGGAGGCAGAGCGGGGCCTCGGGGTGAAAAGCAGGAGGGTGTTGGGAAGGGGAGGAGTGAAGGAGCAAGGGACGGTGGACTTGGTAGGCGACAGGAGCTACGTTGGGAGGGATAGATTATAAGCGATAACAGGACTGAATTATTGTTTCATGGAAATATTGAATTTTCGTCAGACCCGAATCATTATATATTGTAATTTACTTGCATGGTTTATATGAATTCATAATACATTTTGCTTCAGAATGGATACTTCATGTGCAAATAATTATGGCTTCTTTAGTTTGACTGACATTACACCTGTTGTCATAGGCGCTGCGAAATAGTTAGGCAGGCAAGCCGAGCATGCATATAACTGGTTGAATGGGACCACCCTGAGAGAGAGGGGCAGGGAAAATAATTCATACTTGTGGAGAGGATACTACAAGAATGAATAATTACTACTACTACTACTACTACTACTACTTCTACTACTACTACTACTACTACTATTAAATACTACACCCTTGTTACAGTGGAGAGTGCGGCACACGACATGAATTGATTTTCTTCTTGTTCGTTTCCCTAAACTCTTGAGGTGACGTGTTTGCAGGAAGGGAAAGGTTGCGACACAAGCGGTGACCACAACGTTTACCGCGTCTGGCGTGAGTACTTCATCAGCCCGTCATCGTCATCCATGTTGCCGGGAACTTGGACATTTCACACAAATTTCTAAAGCAAACCAATCACAGGGAAGCATTGCAAGGCGAAATTGCTGCGTAGAAGGATACAGTGCAGGGACAAGCAGGAACAAAGATAGCCCCATGGCGGCAAGGTTCCCGCTTTCTACACCATTTTTCATTTACATCTCAGACTTACACACAAACTGTGACAACGGCTTTCACCGAGTAATTATAAGATTATAATATTTCGGCAAACGTTCCCAACGCCTCCAAAAGTTCTTAACTTTGAGGCGGACGGGAATGTTTCTTGCGCGGGGTCCGAAGAGGGGGAGGCTGCCGGCCCCGGCCCAGTCGAGGAGCAGGCCGGCGACACCTTCGCAGAAGGGGCCTCCTCCACTGCCCCCTTGTCCCGAGACATTCCGTTTCTTAGACGCCAGTGAACAAATGAGCCTGTAAACGATGCCAAACACGTAGAGGACTCAGCCAAAACGAAACACGACTCAGCACAAGAAACACAAGACTCAGCACACAAAACCCTAGACTCAGTCACCTCAAATAACTCAAAACGAGGTGGGTGGGTGAGTGGGTTGGTGGGCGGGTGTGGAGGGAGAGGGGAAGGAGGGGAGGGGTATCGGTGGGTGGGTGGGTATAGGTTAGAAAGGAAGGAGGAGGGGAGGGACATGGAGGTTAGCAGTGGGAGTAGGTGTATGCTAGCTACCTTCCCGCTCACCTCCCTCCCTACCTACCTACCTCCCAACCTACCAGCCTGCCTACCACCCTCCCTCGCTCCCTGCCTCTCTCTCACCACGCCTGCCGACCACCCTACCCGCCCACTTGCGAACCTGCAACACACCTCCCTCAAAACACACTGACTGGCACACAAAAACACAAGACTGAGTCCCTAAAAACACACTGACTGGCACACAAAAACACAAGACTGAGTCCCTCAAAACACAATGACTGGCACACAAAAACAAGACTGAGTCCATTAAAAACACATTGACTGGCACACAAAACGCGCGGGGTCCGAAGAGGAGGAGGCTGCCGGCCCTGGCCCAGTCGAGGAGCAGGCTGGCGACACCTTCGCGGAAGGGGCCTCCTCCACTGCCCCCTTGTCCCGAGACATTCCGTTACATAGACGGCCGTGAACAATGCGAAAACGTAAATAATGCGCCCGTAAACAATGCAACCGTAAACGATGCGAAAACGTAAACAATGCGACCGTAAACGATGCGAAAACGTAAACAATGCGACCGTAAACGATGCGAAAACGTAAACAATGCGACCGTAAACGATGCGAAAACGTAAACAATGCGAACGTAAACGATGCGAAAACGTAAACAATGCGACCGTAAACGATGCGAAAACGTAAACAATGCGACCGTAAACGATGCGACCGTAAACGATGCGAAAACGTAAACAATGCGACCGTAAACGATGCGAAAACGTAAACAATGCGACCGTAAACGATGCGAAAACGTAAACAATGCGCCCGTAAGCAATGCGACCGTAAACGATGCGAAAACGTAAACAATGCGACCGTAAACAATGCGACCGTAAACGATGCGAAAACGTAAACAATGCGACCGTAAACAATGCGACCGTAAACGATGCGAAAACGTAAACAATGCGACCGTAAACAATGCGACCGTAAACGATGCGAAAACGTAAACAATGCGACCGTAAACAATGCGACCGTAAACGATGCGAAAACGTAAACAATGCGACCGTAAACAATGCGACCGTAAACGATGCGAAAACGTAAACAATGCGACCGTAAACAAGGCGACCGTACACGATGCAAAAACGTAAACAATGCGCCCGTAAACAATGCAACCGTAAACGATGCGAAAACGTTAACAATGCGAAAATAAACGATGCGAAAAACGTAAACAATGCGCCCGTAAACAATGCGACCGTAAACTATGCGAAAACGTAAACAATGCGAAAATAAACGATGCGAAAAACGTAAACAATGCACCCGTAAACAATGCGAAAAACGTAAACAATGCGACCGTAAACGATGCGAAAAACGTAAACAATGCGACCGTAAACAATGCGAAAAACGTAAACAATGCGACCGTAAACAATGCGAAAAACGTAAACAATGCGACCGTAAACAATGCGAAGAACGTAAACAATGCGACCGTAAACAATGCGAAAAACGTAAACAATGCGACCGTAAACAATGCGACCGTAAACAATGCGAAAAACGTAAACAATGCGACCGTAAACAATGCGAAAAACGTAAACAATGCGACCGTAAACAATGCGAAAAAAGTAAGCAATGCGACCGTAAACAATGCGAAAAACGTGAACAATGCGACCGTAAACGATGCGAAAAACGTAAACAATGCGACCGTAAACGATGCGAAAAACGTAAACAATGCGCCCGTGAACGATGCGAAACACGTAAACGATGTGGATTTATTCTATTCGTTGTTGTTATTATTTTTATTATTATTTTATGTGTTCCGTGTGGTTCGCAGTGGTATATGTATGGCACCTATGTCAAATATAGATGGATTACCATTAATTAACCTTGGGTTATGTTACTACATTTGTATGTTGTGTTTGCCTCAATATTACACGATGCCAGTGGTTAAGTTCATCATATTAAGTAACTTGTTTTTCCCAAAGCATTTCTTCACATTATTTTCTTGCTGTAAGCAATAATGGTGGAACAGTTTTTATGTCCCGGCAGTTAGCCAATCGGAGCATATACACAACAAATAAGATGTATAAAAATACGCTTTAAACCAAATCAGCTTTTATTCATTATAGGCGTCCATGACAAACTGTCTAAGGGGAAGGCTGTATATAGACTCGTAACCTGAAAAAAAAGGCTTAGTGCTTCAAATAAAATTCATGAATGTATAAGAGTATACAAGTAGTAGTAGACGCATGCACACATACGCACACGCATACATACTCGAAAAACCTTTTTGCCTCAATATCCTGTCCATCCACCACCCTTGTCAATGAGAGCTTGAAGTCGTCGTCTCATGTTTCCCGTGTGGCGTCTAAAAAGGTCTGGCTTACCCCGGAATACCTCCCAAACCTCACGAGTGTGAGGCTAAAGTTCCGAAGATGTGCGCTCTTGCTGAGGCTCCCACGTGTTTACCATCGAACCCCAGATATTTTCAATGGGGTTGCAATCTGCCTCCTTACTAGGCCATGGCAGGAGTTGAAACTGAGGGTGGGCCTGGAATCACTCCAGCACAATATGAGCCCGATGAACAGGGCAGCGGTCATGAACGAAGTATACTGGACCAGGAAGGAAGGGGTGGTTCCTGGCGGTAAAGGTATACATAAAATAAATTATTTGTATGTCAACATAGTTGACAGCATTGAACCGCCCCTGAATGTGCTGCACGTCACCCATTCCGTGACAACCCATCCACCCCCACACGTTCACGGTCACGTGTCCACTCCTGGCCACGTGGAAGACATTCTGCTCATCGTAGCTGCTGAAAGAAACCATAATTAGATACACTGCCTTTATTTAAGGAATAAGGTGCGCATTGTGTATCCGATACATACCGGTTATTCGGTCAAGTACGAACGGTAATGCATATAAAAAAATAAAGGTTTTAATAATAGTTCTGAAAAGTCCTGTATTAGTAATGATCTCACATTATTAATACAAGTGTGTGCAACATTAAATGTAGAAAAAACATCGTAAATTATTATACTCACCGAGTGTTGTTTCTTCTCCAGCAGTGTCGTTGTTGTTATCATAGGCAATGATAATGTTATAATGTCTTGTTATCCTGGCCGTCGGAAAATATCATATGGTTCGTGAGGGTTGTCGATTACGAAGCATGTGTTTCATGTGAATAAAATAAGAATATATTGTGTAATATAAGTCATTTTCTTAATATAGTCACCAGTCGCTTTTGCAGTGTCAGGCGGGTCATGGCTTACATACCACCAACGGCCCTACACAGAGGCAGCAATAATAACCGCGTTCGATTGGTCCCAGCGACTGATCGAAGCAAACCTGGTGAAGCTTCATACTCATCATTGTTACCACGTCCAGAGAGCACCACACCTCCTCGCGGGTGGCTGAGGTGTTTCTGTTTCATGTGTTTTTCACTGTACCTACACGACAAAACATACAGTTTGAAATACATTCGTGTGTGTGTGTGTGTGTGTGTGTGTGTGTGTGTGCGCTATTGTAACCACAAACTACTAAGGATTTCAGAGGCTGTGCGGCCTCGTTTTTTGGGAATAATATCGTAACGAACAATCGTATCGGTACGAGATTTTGCGACAGTGTATTTCACACACTGCCTTAATTTTGAAGGGTATCGCCAACCGCCACAAGTAGAGAATAAAGGCACTTGTCCCTATACCAAGAGGGTAAAGTCATCAGTGTCAGGCAAAGATACGAACACAACTACCAGAGGCTCCGCCCACCTTGTTCCTCTTCCCTCCATCTCCCGCCTCCTCCCTTCTCCCTCAATCTCTCTCTCTCTCTCTCTCTCTCTCTCTCTCTCTCTCTCATGTAGCTTCGTAACTATAATGAATGAAAGGCATGCATTAATTGTAGTGGCGTTATATACTCTTTCTAATACTGATAGGCATCCTTTAAATAAAGTTGAGAGTAGGGTAACGTGTTACTTACATAGCCTAATTACCTCCGTAACTATTGGTAGCGTAGTGGTTTGGTGGTTTATGGTGTACGTTTTCGTAGGGCTATTGTATAGCATGTACCTACTGATAAAAGTAATGGTGCTCTTATCGCCAAATTATAGTGGTGCTATTAATTTTATTGTCAGGGAAGAGCTGAAAGTATGGTAACGGGAAGAATTGCGAAGGTATAAAATGTTTGAGGTAGTACTAAAAGTGAATCACTGAGTGTGGATGAGGGACACTGGGTTATGAGGCTTATATTAAGGAGCTTTATACAATATAGTGATGGCAAGGACACTCTTGGTTTACTAAGGATACAAACAAGAATATTCAAGACTTTAATCTTCTTCACAACTTAACACTAAATCCCCATCATCATCACTGTCACAGTCAAGGTTAATAACGAGAGGATCGACACTTTCATGGATATTATCCGTTGTCCAGTAGTCGTCCTCAAAGCGTCGTGATCGCCGAACCGCACCTTCCCACACCTCGGCTGTGACAGAAAGTCTGGCAAATACAAGCGAGCAATCGTTCTACCATCAATCATGGTAGTCATCATTTACCACCTCACCCTACTCTCACATGTCATTACGTCCACGGCCCAGATGTGTATCACTATGCTCAAAATTAAAGTCCCAGTATCACATCAAGCATGCCTTAATTGAAAAAAAAAAATCATTCTCGAGTATGTATGTATCTTCCAGAGAGAGAGAGAGAGAGAGAGAGAGAGAGAGAGATTGAGGGAGAAGGGAGGAGGCGGGAGATGGAGGGAAGAGGAACAAGGTGGGCGGAGCCTCTGGTAGTTGTGTTCGTATCTTTGCCTGACACTGATGACTTTACCCTCTTGGTATAGGGACAAGTGCCTTTATTCTCTACTTGTGGTGGTTGGCGATACCCTTAAAAATTAAGGCAGTGTGTGAAATACACTGTCGCAAAAGCTCGTACCGATACGATTGTTCGTTACGATATTATTCCCAAAAAACGAGGCCGCACAGCCTCTGAAATCCTTAGTAAGTGCTAAACAAAAATATATAACAAAACACCCACAATATAACGTTCCAACAACAACAATAAAAAAACAGGAGGTCGAAGAATCATCAAACTACTACAAACACCACCATCTCCTACATCCCAACATGTGCTCTATACCACCTACATCACCATAACTATATATATTTTTTATAGTGTCCCTTAAAGCAACCCCCGTAACCATTCACATTTGGACGTCCAGCCATTCAACGTTGCATACAGAACACTCCAATATACGATTTCACTTAATGTCGAAATAGTTTACATTCAAATCATATACCTGTTTTATAATGTGTTACGCCTAAACGAAAACATAGGTTACAACACACACACACACACACACACACACACACACACACACACACACACACACACACACACACACACACACACACACACAGCATAAAAAACATCACACCTCCACTTATAACCCAGGTAAGACACTACAATAAAATACGTACAAATATAACAATTCCACCTGTATGCGTGCGTGCGTGCGTGCGTGCGTGCGTGTGTTGGGGCGGAAGACATCACCTGTGTGCACCTGTAATCACCTGAGCAAGCCAATGTGACCCTGTGAGTGTGTGTGGATACGTGGAAACATATCGTAGGTAATGGTAGTGTGTGTGTGTGTGTGTGTGTGTGTGTGTGTCCATTAACGTACGTCACAATTTTAAACTCCCCCGGCAGTTTCTAGGAATTCACACGCTATACTAGCTAATTACACTTGCAAGAGGCCCACAAAACTATAAAACGAGAGCGTGTTTATTTCCAACTGACACGAGCATTTTGACGAAGCAGACAGCCACCGCGTCGCTCCATCAGCAGCAGCAATAGCAAGAAGAAACATTGTGATATATATTATGTTTTCAAGGTTAAGGTCATGAGAAAGATTACGTTATGTTTTCACGGGAAGGTTTTAATTAAGGGCGAGAGAACCTTTATCTTGTTCTTAAAAGGTTTCGTTCTTCATGATTCGCTTGCATATTATGAGCACGATAAGTTTTTGTTTTACTTTATCCTTTGTCTTTAGTGTTTTTTTGCATGGCGGTATTTTTCTTTTCTTCTTTTCTTTTCTTTTCTTTTTCTTGTTCTTCTTTTTCTTCTTGTTCTTGTTCTTCTCCTTCTTCTCATCCTCTTCTTCTTTTTCTTCTTTTTGTTCTTCTTGTTCTTCTTATTCTTATTCTTCCTGTTCTCCTTCTCCTCCTCCTCCTCCTCCTCCTCCTCCTCCTCCTCCTCCTCCTCCTCCTCCTCCTCCTTCTCAACCTCATCATCATCATCATCATCATCATATAAAGAAGGAGAAGGAAAAGTATCCATTATGCATTTTCTTCTTCACTTCCTATTTTTTTTTCTTACCCCTCCCATTACTAACTTTTTTCACACAAATTCTCTTTTTCTCCTCATTCGCCTCCGCCTGCACCTCCTCCTCCTCCTCCTCCTCCTCCTCCTCCTCCTCCTCCTCCTCCTCCTCCTCCTCCTCCTCCTCTTCCTCCTTCCTCCCTCCTCCTCCTCCACCTCTTTCAAAATTTGCCGACGACACAAAGGTGGGTGGGAAGGCCCTCACAACGGCAGACTGCGAAATTATCCAGAGAGACCTGGACCAGATCACTCGTTGGTCAGAAAAATGGCAGATGTCCTTCAACACTGCCAAATGTAAAGTAATGCATATCGGATCCAGAAAGAGCAACCACATATACCACATGGGTGGCGAACCACTACATGTTGTGCAAGAGGAAAGAGACCTCGGGGTCACCATCAGCAGTGACTTGAAACAAACAAAACACTGCAAGTCCGCCTCTAAGAAAGCCAATACAATGCTTGGGTTCATATCGAGGAACTTTGAATACAAGACGCCGGGAGTTATGTTATCCTTGTGATCATTTGCTGGTAAGGCCCCACCTGGAATACGCCGTGCAATTCTGGTCTCCTAATTACAGGAAAGACATTGAATTACTTGAGAGAGTACAGCGCCGCGCCACGAAGATGATACCATCACTGAGGACGAAACCCTATGAAGAACGACTCGAGCAACTAAACCCCTTCACGTTGGAAAAGAGACGACTGCGGGGAGACATGATACAAGTCTTTAAGTACCTGAACAAGCTCAGCAACGTTGATCACTCCAAACTCTTCACGCTACAAACTAACCTGAGAACAAGAAACAACGGAAAAGCAATTCAAGCAAAGCGATGCAATACCGACATCGGCAGGAGTTATTTCTCGAATAGAGTTGTTCGCCACTGGAACAGCCTTCCTGCAGAAGTGGTTAGCGCAGAAACCATCAACTCCTTCAAGAAACGCATTGATCGCCACTTTGCTGCAACGGGTGTGAACTGAACGTTCCCAAGAGTAGGTACACAAGCGCTTTAATCCTTCCCTGCAAGCCACTCCTATGGCAAACGGATTGATTAAATCGCCGAACGCAGGCAGCCTAGTCATGAGCCAACAGGCTTTCTGCTGCCTGCTAGTCCATGTTTCCTCCTCCTCCTCCTTTTCGAAATGCAACACTAATCTCAGCAGGTTGTTGTTGTTGTTGTTGTTTGTTTGTGTGTGTGTGTGTGTGTGTGTGTGTGTGTGTGTGTGTGTGTGTGTGTGTGTGTGTGTGTGTGTGTGTGTGTGTGTGTGTGTGTGTGTGACAGGATGCAGCTCGCCTTGTCAGTCCGGTGTTTGTTGTTGTTGTTTTTTGTGAATTCAGAAACAAGACTCAGATTAAAAAAAGTGTGATGGAGGTGACAAAAACTATAAATCGTACGTTAGCTAAGTCAGGAAAAAATGCTTGTAAAGGTGTTCATCGCGCGTCACACACACACACACACACACACACACACACACACACACACACACACACACACACACACACACACCTGGCTGTTCATTACACGCATGGACGAATAGGAATGAATCGAAAAGTCAGTGTAAGCGAATTAACAAGGTGAGATAAAAAAAGAAAGCATCAGTTTCTTAAAGACCATTGTGAAGATAGTGATTAGCCCTGATGATGCTAAGGGCTCTGCAGGGAAGCCACCTGGACCACCAGAAGCCCTCGCCGCCCCAGCTCAGCGACTAGCTCCGCGCGGCACAGGTGGGCTTGATGAGATTGCCCGCCATTAGCACTAACACGCCGGATTGTTCCTGTTTCTGGGCATAAATTCATAGGCACGCGCACAAACACACACACACACACACGGACGCACAGGTACACACACACACACACACACACATACACACACACACACACACACACACACACACAGACAGCAGGCACCCCTCCACCCCCATACCCAATCACAGGCACCCCCCACACCCCTACCCCCCCAACACACTCACATATACCCATAAAAATACTATATTTATGGGAAACTAACGTAAATACAAAAGATATATATACTAAATTAACGTAGGTATCCATAAACCATTGAAAATATGCAATAAGTTTAATAAAAGTGAGCGATTTTAACTTTCTCAACTGAGTAATCGACAGACGGAATGCATTACGAAATGAAATCGTGTGTGCAGAAATTTCGTACACAAGTTTTAAGGATTTATGCATATATGTTTTAGAGCAGTGGTTCCCAAACTGGGGGCGCGCCCCCCTAGGGGACGTAAGCTGGATACAGGGCGGGCGTGATTCCGTCTGCCAAAAATTGCAGTTTTGCACACACGCACGCACGCACACACACACACACACACACACGCACGCACGCACACACACACACACACACACACACACACACACACACACACACACACACACACACATATATATATATATATATATATATATATATATATATATATATATATATATATATATATATATATATATATATATATATATATATATATATATATATATATATATATATATATATATATATATATATATATATATATATATATATATATATATATATATATATATATATATATATATATATATATATATATATATATATATATATATATATATATATATATATATATATATATATATATATATATATATATATATATATATATATATATATATATATATATATGAACAAAGGATGGGGGCGTGAGGATTTCTTAGAAATCAATATGGGGCATCATGTAAAAAAGTTTGGGAACCACTGTTTTAGAGTAACGGGAGCAGCTCATGGGAAAAAAAAATCCGCTAAATATGACAAATATGAGTTAAAATACTGGAAATTACAAGTCTAACTCAATTAATCATGGATATAAAGAGGGAAACTCGCAAGGTAGGAATTAGCACGCTACGATCAATCAATTCATTAAGATCACGAACAAATAGGTAAGTCACTTATTTCATCACCGTTTCAAGTAGGTAAGAACGAGCAAGTAAGTGAAAAATACGCAAAAGTCACTCAATTCATCAAGGTTAGAAACACGTAAGAACAAAAGAAACAGGTAAGAACAAATACCCCACACTCACTCACGCTACACTCTCTCTTTTGGTCGCTCTTTCCTATTCACTTTGATAGAAGCAGTGATGAGCGGACTTTTTTTCCTTTTTGTTTCTTGCCCTTGAACACTTTCCTCTTCTGTAAACAAAATCATCTAAGTTACAAACAGGTAAAGACAAGCACGCAAGAACAAGCACCAACAAGCAGCAGGACGTTCAGGTGTGTCTCTTGTATGCCTTGAGGCCCAAATAGAGGCAGTAATTACAAGCGGCGAGGCACAGAATTGCTCATCTCAGGATACAAATAATTCAGATTTTTCTCACCGCATGAAACTTCCCCAACTAAAGAAACAGTACAGAGAAATTAACTAAACAGAGAGGGTAAAGAAAAAAAATTAGCGCCAAGGTTGTCGGTCTGAGGATCCAATTAACCCGTGTAAAAATTTTAACTTCATTCTCGCTTGCCTGTGTGTATCAAAGGGCGTGTGAGGTGAAGAGTTTGTGTGCATGCAGCCAGCCCGGGGAACAGGTGTGTGGAGTGGGGGGGGGTATGGGTCGGGGAAAAGGTGTGTGTGTGGGGGGGGGGGGAAGAGGGGGCATGTGTCTGTTTTCTTTTGTTTTTTGTTTGTTTGTTTGTATGTAGTCGCCATTGAAGGTCTAAATTTCCCCTCCATCATGTATCCGGTTAAAAAAAAAGAAGCATAAAAAGTATATATATCACATTACAAACTATCTCAAAGCTTAGATACGGCGAAATAAAAACCGGGTGATAATATTACAAACCCAAGACTAGTATTCACGCTCATCACCTCTGTCTCTGTTTTCTGCCCCTATGAACTCTGGCAAAATCTTAACACCATGCCAACGAAAATGTAGGCAGCGTCATGGGTTTCACTGTCCGTATTCCTCCCTTTCAACCTGTTTCGTCCCTTAAAATAATAATAATGATAATAGTAACAATAAGATGCTCACACTTTCCACGGCGCAATCTACGTGGTCGAACAAAAAAGGGGACAGGGGGTGTAGTTGCGAGTAATCTAACATCACAATCCCTCTACTCCTCCGGGTCAGCGAATATACTTGGCAACCCTGCCCAGTGAGTCTACGGTGGTGAGAGGACCCCGGCCTCGATATCATCAGAGGAAAGAGACTAAAGCAGACAAGCGACAAAACACTAAGATGAATCACCGAAATCTATCTTCCCTGACAGCCGACCACCACCTTTTTCATGAATGTGTGTGTCGGGTGGGGGAGGGGAGAGGGGGAAGGTCTGATCACATGCTGGACTCGGGAAATGGCTCTCTTGCATGGTACGTTACGATAATTTATTGTATGATTATATTGTGTGATGTAGTGACAGGTAATGTGGTCGTGTGGGAGTTACACTGTGGATCTAGCAGAGGTGTGGTGTGGTGTGGTGTGGTGTGGCGTGGTGTGGAGCGGAGGTGTCGTGGTAAGGCAGTGCATGGAGGAGTGTAGTGTTTTGTGTTTGAGGTAGGCTGTGGTGTGATGTGACATGCTTTGGTGTAGCGCCGTGTTATGTAATGCACTCTTATGTTATGTAGTGTGAGATACTGTATTATAAAGCAGTGTAAAGCTGTGTAGTGTAGTGTGTTGTCGCTAAGTGGAGAGCTGTGTAGTGTAAGGCTTCTTAGAAATTCGATGAGGAAAACTGAAACAAAATTAAAACAGATACATTTTTACGAACATGCATAAGGAAAATGTAAATAAACGTACAAAAAAAAAAAGCTTCTAAACTTCTTATAATTAATATTGAGGCAAAAATAGGCGAGTTTGCTTGACCCGAAAAGGAGTAATGGAACTAAGAGAAGGCGAAGAGGAGGAGGAGGAGGAGGAGGAGGAGGAGGAAAATAAAAGAGGAAGGGAATAGCTTGGTGTAATGGGTGGTGTTGGTATTGACGCAGCGAGGATATGTTGAGAGGGAGAGAGAGAGAAGTAAAGAAAAAGAGAGATTGCAACTAAGAAGGGTAGCTACGTATGAGTAACAGTAAAGTGCCAATATGAAACAACAAAATAAAGCGTGTCCTGCAGGAGAAAGCGTTAATTAAGATCTCGAACTCGCCCAGGTGTAAAATGACATCGGTGAAGGAATTAAAGCCACCGAGGAAAAGTTATTAAAAGCATGCAGGTGTGAAAATAGTGAAGACGTGATACTTCCTGGGATGCTGGAGAGATAAAGATAGAGATAGACTTATGAATAGATAGATAAATAGATAGAAAGATAAATATTCCCCAAATAGATAGATAGATAGTAAGACAGAGACAAAGAGAATGAGAGAAAAAAAACAGACAGAAGAGGTAAAAAAAAGGGAAAATGAGAATGAGGATGCGGATAAAAATGAGAATGAGAATGAGGATGAAAATGAGAGACGATAAGATAGATAAAAGAAAGAGAGAAGAAGCAAAAAAGAGAAAAAGAGAGAGGAAGGGGAGACTGACAGACAGCTTGAACAGAGGTTATAATCAAGTCAGGAAAAAAATAGAAAGAGGAGAAAGAGAACGAGGGAATGAGAATGAGGATGAAAAAGAGAAAGAAGAAGAAAGAGAGAACGAGAGAGAGAGAGAGACAGGAAAGAAAAAGAAACAGAGAAAAGAAAAAGAGAGAGAAGGGAGACAGACAGATAACGAGGAAATGAGAATGAGGATGAAAAAGAGAAAGATGAAGAGAGATAGAAAGAGAGCGAGAGAGACAAGAAAGAAAAAGAAACAGAGAAGAGAAAAAGAGAGAGAGAGGGGAGACTGACAAATAGCTTAAGAAGGGGGTTATAATCGATTCAACGCCTCTTGCATGATACACGACCCGCTTGGTTAATTAATCATGCAGTTACCTTTGATCTCGCGCGTAAAACTCCTCCCCTCACGCAACTCTTATCTACCCGAGCGTTCACGAAGTCCTGTATATGTCGAGCTTTGATTTTTTTTTTTTCCGTCTTTGTTTCGTTGTCTCTCTCCTCGCTTCTTCGTCTTCTTCTTCTTCTACTTCTCCTTATCATCGTAGTTTTTATTATAATGATCTCGTTAGTGTCGCTGTTGTTGTTGGTGGTGTTGGTGTTGGTGTTGTTGTTGTTGTTGTTGTTGGTGGTGGTGGTGGTGTTCTACTTCTTTCCCTTCTATTTCTTATTCTTCATATTATTATTTATTATCATTATTAATCCTCCTCCTCCTTCTCTTCCCTTTCTTTTCCTCTACGTATTCCTCTAAATCTTCCTCCTCCTCCTTCTCCACTTCTCCTTCTCTTCCTCCTCCTCCTCTTCTCACCACCATTAATCCATTAGTTATGTTGTAAAACTGAAACGTGGCGAAAAAATCAGTCTTAAAATTCGTACATATCGGCAAGACTCAATCAGCATACTTTAAAATGCTCTACAATATAAAGAAGTATCAGGAGAGTAATTAAATCACTGAAGCAACCATCCAAGCTATTACTCAAGAGGCTTTTTCTTTCCTCCCCTTCTTTTCTATTTTTCTTTCTCACTTATTCTCATTCCTCAGTCTTCTGCTTTCGTTCTCTCTCCTCCTCCTCGTTATCCTCCTACCCATATTTCTTCTCTTGTTCTCCCAATCCCTGTTTTCCTCTTACTCCTCCTTCTTCTCCTCTTTCTCCTCCCTGCCATATTCCTTTTCCTGTTCTCCTACCTCCCTTCTTTTTCCTTCTCTTTGTTCTCCTCTGTCTCCTTCTCCTTTCTCTTTCTTGTTCTCTTTATTTCTTCCTAACCAAATCCTTTCTACTGTTCCCCCAATTCCCTTTTTTTATCGCCGTGTTCTTGTTCTCCTCTTTCTCTTCCAAGCCATACCCTTTCTCCTGCTCCCCAGTTCTCTTCTCTCTCCTTCTCGTTCTCCTCTCTACTTTCTCTCCTCTTTTCTCTCCCATGCTTCCCTAATTCCTTTCCTTCTTCTCCTTCTCGTTCTCTTCTTTCTTCCTCTACTTATTCCTGCACTCCAACTCTATTCTTTCTCCTCGTTCTCCTCTCTCTCCTCCTCTTCTCTCTCCTTACTCTTGCCTATGCTTCACTAACTCCCTTCCTTCTTCTCCTCGTTCTCCTCTTTCTTCCTCTATGTTATGCCCTTTCTCCTGCTCTCCAACTCTATTTTTTCTCCTCGTTCTCCTCTCTCTCCTCCTTTTCTTTCTCCCAATTATTCTTGCCTATGCTTCACTAACTCCCTTCCTTCTCCTTCTCTTCGTTTTCCTCTCTTTCTTTTTAGTCATACCCTCTCTCCTGCTCCCCAACTCCTCGCAGTCCTAAAAACATTGAAGAAAGACAGACGAGGGAAGGAGGGCGGGGCGAGAGGCAGGAGGGGATGGAACATGTAGTCACCTCTGCCTTACTCCCTTCGAGACGCCGTCCCCAGAAGGCTTTTACGGGCGTTGTAATGTTAGCTGGATGTGAGAGGGGGGTTCTTTGCTGTAAACTTTCTTCCTCTCCTTTTTCTTCTTGTTTTGCTTTTTCTGCTTCAATTTTATCTCTTCATCGTTTTGTTCGTCTTTCCCCCCCTCATTTTTCTCCTCTTTTTTTTCTCTTCCTTCTCTTCCTCTTTCCCCTCCTTTTTTTTTCTTCTTCCTCCTCTTCTCCTTCCTTTTTCTCCTCTTTCTCCATTTTCTCCTCTTCCTCTTTCCACTATTTCTCCTCCTCTTCCTTCTCTTCCTCTTACCCCTCCTTGCTCTCCTCTTTTCACTCTTTCATTTTCTTCCTCCTCCTCTTCCACCTGACATTTCTTCTCCTTTTTCCCTTCCTTCTCTTCCTCTCCCAATTTTTTTTCTTCATTCTCCTCTTCCTTCTCTTTTCTTCTTTTTTTTCCTCTTTATTCTCTTCCTCTTCTTCTTCCTCCTCCTTTTTCTTCTCTTTCCCCTCTTCCTTTTCTTCTTACGGCTCCTTTTTCTCCTCCTCCACCTCCCTCTCAGCTTCGGCACGCTCCAAGTTCTCACCGTCAGCCTACATCTTGCTGTACTAACCCGGCCTCGTTGAGTCCCGCTGCTGTTTATATGCTCACAGCGGGACGGGCGGCGGAGGGGTGGGGAGAAACGAGGGAGCAGAGAGAGGAGAGGAGAGGGATGAAGAAACAGGGGGGTAAGGGTTGGGGTCTGGCAAGAGGCAGAAAATTGGACGAACGGGATGGGTTGGGGAGGAGCGAGGGGGAGTAACGAAGTAATAGAGGTAGATGAAAAGCGAGAGGGCGAGGAGGGGGAGGGGAGTAGGAATAGGGGAGTAAGGTAAAGTGAGTAGCGAGGAAAGGCGAAAGGTAGGGAGGAGAAGGGGGTGGGGAGAGGCAAGGGAAAGGGGAGACAAATGGGGAGAGATTGGGATGGGGCAAAGGGTTAGAAGAGGCAAAAGATGGGGAGGGGGCGGCGAGTGGAAAGGGGGAAGGGCGAAGGGACAAGAAAGTGAAGGGTCAGAAGATCGGAGAGGCGGTGAGTCGAGGGGTTGGAGGACGAGGGGCAGGGAAAGGCGGGGCACTAGGGCGGACGTAAGGCTGACGATTACACGGCTTACTTTGTGTGTGTGTCTTTCATTCATTTATTTTCAGCGCCACGTGGAAGACTCCCCGTGGCTCAGACCAACACAGGAGGGGCGGAGATAGAGAGGGGAAGGATTCATGTGGGTAGTAGGGGGATGAAAGGGGTTAGAGAGAAAGGACAGTGGAAAAAGGCCGATGTGTTGTCCTTGCTCAGACGAAAGCAGGAATGAAGTTAGTTAAAATGGATGGATGTGTGTGAAAGGAGGTGAAAGGTGTAGAGAGAGAGGACAGAGGATAAAGGCGTTGTGTTGTCCGGGCTCAAACAAACGTAGAGGAAGGAGTTGTAAGAAAAATTATAAATGGGTGTAGGTGGTGAATGGGTTATAGAGTGAGGACAGAGGAGAAAGGTGGTGTGTTGGATGTTATAAGATTGGAGAAGACGAGGACAGAAGCTTGTGAAGTGGCAGGTGTAGAGAGGAGAGTGTAGGGGTAAGGGGCACATGAGAAGGTCTTAGTGGAGTGGAAAAAAGGCTTTAAAGGAGTATCGATGATGTCATGATAGTAGTAGTGGAGAAAACAGGCAAGGAGAGAATAGAGTGGCGGGAGTGTAGGAAGGAGTTTGAAGAGATGAGGGGAGCAGGTGTTAGTGGAGATGGATGGTTAAGGGATGTTGTGTATAAGCCGATGTTTATGGAGTTAAAGAAGTGAAAGGAAGAGAATGTAGGGGTGAGGAGAGCATGGGAAGGTATTAGTGAAGTGAATAAGGCAGTGAACGAGCACCTGAGAATACCTGGAAGTAATAAGAGAGAAGAGGGTTAATTATTGAGGTGTGCCAGCGAGATGTTCAAGAGTCATTTTAATTGCCTAAGGTGAGTAAAGCTGCGACAGAGGGAATTAATTAAGATGAGAAAACATGACAAGACCAACACCGCCTGACGAACACCTACCTGACGCGGCCTCCGTACCTTGTTGAAGAAAGACCTAATTTTTTTCCCCCTGTACGCTGTCAGGCAAGAATATTTTGACGCTTAATATTTTTTTTCGGTAAATATATCCGGCAAACATGAGGAAAGGCTCGTGTAGAGGGGCTGATATTATGGGACGTGAGGGCCGGGGTAGTAATTTTCTTTGCTTCTTCTTTACGAGACAGATTTAAATGCTTGTATACATTTCATTTTCTCTTATTTCGTAGCAGGAAACTCGTACTTTTTTTTCTTCGCCACTGCTACCACCACTAACACCAACACCAACAACACAACCACCATCAACCCCAACACCAACACCACCACCACCACCACCACCAACACCATCATCACTAATACCACAATCACCACCACCACCATCACAACCAGGACCACCCCCAACACTTACCACCATCAGCACCACCACCACTACCATCACCACCAGGACCACCACAAACACCACCACTACTTCAGCTTGACAACAATTACCACTTCCACCACCACCATCACCACCAGAACCACCACCAACTAAAACCACTACTTCAGCATGACAACAATTACCACCCCCACCACCACCACCACCACCACCACGAAAGCTATGATAACGACATAATTCACTGGATAGTTGAGCATTTTTCGATAGCGTAAAGAGGCGAGCCAGGGAGGGAGCACCGTGTTAGTCCTTTTAAATATTCAAACGTAGTAGACTTTAGGTGTTCAAAAATGTATGAAAAAAAGTGCCTTTGATTTATTGTTAAGCACGCAAACATCTCTAAGGCTTTGTTGAATATTACATTATGACAAAGATCGGTAACAATGACTATGATTAAGACTTATGACACCGACTGATAAGGGTATACTGTATGTTGAAAACGTGTTGTATAATTCGTATGGTGATTAATAAGCGTACACGTGGAACTGTGTTAGGTAACGTTTCAGTAAGGTAAAGAAGGTATAAAGAGTATACGTTAAGGGAGGATAAACGCACTCTAAGAAAAGATGAGAAGCCAGTATATCAACTTTTGGTAGGAACCGAACCGGGTCATTGCACAACTTTTGAAGATTCCCGTCGCAACTTTGGCTCGGAAACGGAACATAAAGTATTGCCTGACGTGTGTATGTGTGTGCTTGTGCTTGGGGTTCTGCTTGTGTGTGTGTGTGTGTGTGTGTGTGTGTGTGTGTGTGTGTGTGTAAGAGTGCGCGCCTTGCCGAGCGACCATTCCGGTAAGTGAATCCTCTGTTACAGTCTTCATCCGTCTTCCCCGCGGCAAAACTGTTCTAAAAATATACGCTCATAATCTCTCGCCGGGGAAACATTACCCAGCTCGGCAGCGCGTGTGTGTGGGAAGGCGAAGACCGTGGAGTACCGAGGATGTTGTCGTAGTGGAGATGACGGGGCGGGAGTTTGTGGGGTGGCAGAAGTGTAGTGAGTAGTGTGGAGTGGCTCTGCCGGGCTCTCGTCACATCTGCAGCTCCACCAACACTCGCCAGAAACACAGACTACATACACAAACCACAAACACAAACTAACAACACAAGCCACCACCACAAACTATCAACCCAAACCGACGACACAAACCAGCAACACAGATCAGCAACACAAACCAACGACACAAATCACAAAAAACAAACCAGTAGCACAAACCAGCAACACAAATCACAAACACAAATCATCAACACAAACCAGCAACACAAATCACAAACACAAATCAGCAACACAAACCAGCAACACAAATCACCAACACAAACCAGCAACACAAATCACAAACACAAATCACCAACACAAACCAGCAACACAAACCAGCAACACAAATCACAAACACAAATCACAAACACAAACCAGCAAAACAAATCACCAACACAAACCACCAACACAAATCACCTACACAAATCACCAACACAAACCACCAACACAAATCACCTACACAAATCACCAACACAAACCACCAACACAAATCACCAACACAAATCACCAACACAAATCACCAACACAAATCACCAACACAAATCACCAACACAAACCAGCAACACAAATCACCAACACAAATCACCAACACAAATCACCAACACAAATCACCAACACAAATCACCAACACAAATCACCTACACAAATCACCAACACAAATCACCAACACAAACCAGCAACACAAATCACCTACACAAACCAGCAACACAAATCACCAAAACAAACCAGCAACACAAATCACAAACACAAATCACAAACACAAACGACCTACAAACCACCTACACAAACGATCACTGCACGTCAATTATCCTCATCAGAATCATTTTCCCCAGAAACACATGCGATCACTATACCTCAACCTTCCCCATCATCATAATCACCACCAACACAACACCATCATTTCAGTCACTACTATCACAGCCATTATCATCATCTTCGTCACCAATAACACAGCCTCATCACGTCAACTACTTCTACTACTACCACCATAACCACCATCATCACCCCAACACCATCACCACCACTGTAATATCACCGCGTCGCCTCAACCACGAATATGCTCCCACAGTCATTTCAACCACCATCATCACCATCACGCCTCTGTTAATTCACTATGCCGCAGCACCACCACCATCGCCATCACCATCATTCCTCTGCTATCACAATCTCCCTCTCATCACCCTCATTATTAGCTGTACCGGGAAGAGAAGAAAATAAACTCAAGTGAAGAAAAGTATTATTAAGAAACGTTAATTTCCTCCTCCTCCTCCTCCTCCTCCTCCTCCTCCTCCTCCTCCTCCTCCTCCTCTTCCTCCTCCTCTTCCTCCTCCTCCTCCTTGTTCCGTCCCAAAATACTTCCTCAATATAATGACCCAATTTGTCAACCGTTGGAATGGGACAGTGTGTGAAAAAACGAGAGAGAGAGAGAGAGAGAGAGAGAGAGAGAGAGAGAGAGAGAGAGAGAGAGAGAGAGAGAGAGAGAGAGAGAGAGAGAGAGAGAGAGAGAGAGAGAGAGAGAGAGAGAGAGAGAGAGAGAGAGAGAGAGAGAGAGAGAGAGAGAGAGAGAGAGAGAGAGAGAGAGAGAGAGAGAGAGAGAGAGAGAGAGAGAGAGAGAGAGAGAGTGTGTATGAGGGGTGGGGGGTTATCTGTGGGAATATTTGCTTTTGCCTTTCCATTTGTCTGTCAGTCTGTCATTTTTTTCTGTCTGGTTATTATCAACACGTCTGCTTCTGGCTGGCTGTTTGTCTGTCTATCTGTCTGTGTCTATCTGTTTGTCTGTCTGTCTCTATGTGTCTATTTGTCTGAGTATGTTTGTTTGTTTGTCTATCTATCTGTCTGTCTGTCTGTCTGTCTGTCTATTTGTCTATCTGCCCATCTGTTTATAATAATCTGTGTATGTATGTATGTATGTATGTATGTATGTATGTATGTATGTATGTGTGTATGGAATTAATAAATGTCTGTCGTAAAAAAACGGCAATACTTCTTTCTCAAAAATAATGCATCCGTTGTTTTCTGCAATAAAAACATTCCATATCATATTTCTTCATGGTGGATCAATTTCCTGAGAGCCGTGCATGGGCTTCTGAATTATGACTTGCCGATATTCCAGATTATTGCATTTTTTACCTTAACTTTTATAACGGAACAAAAATTGCTTTCCCCCCCACCTTTTTCCATGGACGTGTTTCTTTCATGCGGACGCTAACAGACACGAGAACCATTTTACGCAGGCAAATAATCCCCGTCGTGAGTGTTTGCCGGCCGCGCGCGACCTGCAATAACGGCCTCTGCATCCGCCGGTATTTGATGGGATTATTACAAAGAGGACCGACGCGTGTTTGTGTGTATGTGTTCACGCTCCTGCAGTAACGGAAAAATGCCGGCGGTGTGTGTGTGTGTGTGGGGGGGGGGGGGTATGTACGTAAGGACACACAGACACAGACACAAACACACACACACACACACACACACACACACACACACACACACACAAAGGCGACATTGAACAAAAGGTCACTTCTGTATTAATCCAAACATCCAAACAAAACACAAATGCAATATCGTTCGCAAATACTTTGGACGCAAGAGAGGCTTACACAACAGACGAAAGCAGTTAGAGAGGTCGGCAAGGAGAGAGAGAGAGGAAGAAAAAAAGGAGAAGAAAGAGAAAGAAGAAAAGAAACAAAAGAAAGAGGTAGAGAAGAAAGAGAAGGAAGCATGTAAGGAAAAAGAAAAAAAGAGAAAGAGAAAAAATAAAGACAAACAGAAGAAAGTGATAGCAAAGAAAGAGAAGGAAGCATGTAAGAGAAAGAAAAAAAGAAAAAGAGAAGGAAGAGAAGGATCAAAGAGACACAGAAGAGACAGAGAAGAAAGAGAAAAAATCAAATAAAGGTAGGAGGGGAAAAAGGAGAGAGAGAGAGAGAGAGAGAGAGAGAGAGAGAGAGAGAGAGAGAGAGAGAGAGAGAGAGAGAGAGAGAGAGAGAGAGAGAGAGAGAGAGAGAGAGAGAGAGAGAGAGAGAGAGAGAAAAAAAACAAGTGAGGGAAGGAGGGGAAAGAGGGGGGAGCCAGAGAGAGGGAAAATAGAGAGGTACGGAAAGAGGAAGGGGAAAACAGAAGAAAAGATGAAGGGAGGAACGGAGGAAACGAAGAAAAAAATGGATAAAGTGAGGGAAGGAGCTGCGAGGAAATAAGAGGGGAAGGATGGAGAGGGAGGGAGAGAAGGAAGGAAGAGAAGTAAGGAAGAGGAGTGGAAGGGCAACGGGTCAGCCCTTCAGGAATTATTGACACAGAGAGAAAAAAAACATTGAAAACAAAAAGCTCCTTGATCTACAACCCGTGGAAAACTTATGTAAAGGACGATGTTGCCGCGACGCTTTCAATCTCATTTCTCTCACTCCCTCTATCTATCTATCTATCTTTCTGTCTATCTATGTATCTATCTATCTATCCTTTTTCCATTCCAGGCAACTCCGGGGTGAAAACATAATAGAAAAACAGATAATATAGTTCAAGAATATGTTTGCTTTTCATGTGCGGGAAAGAGAAGGTGTGCATTGAAGAGGAAGAAGAGAGGAGAAAGAACCTGAGAACGAGAGGGAATAGAAATAGAAGAAGGAAGGAGAGGAAGGGTGAGAGGAGGAGGAATGAAGAATGTAGGCAGAGTTAATAGTATTGGAGAAGTATGGGAAGAAGAAGAACAATGGGAAACAAAAGAAGAATGGACGAGGAAAATGGATACACGGACAAATGGAAACAGGCAGAAAAGAAAACGAGAAAAAGACGATCAATATAAGAACTAGAAGGAAAAGGAAGTAAAAGAAGGAAAATAAGTAATAAAAAGAAGCGAAAGAACGAGAAAAAAAGAAAGAAAAAGTAGTAAGGAAGAGGTGGTGATGATAATGAGGAGGAGGAGGAGGAGGAAGAGGAGTAGTAGAGCGGGGAGAATGAGACTTAAAACTGTAAAGACCAAAACGAGAAACATGAAAAGAAAAAAAAGAAAAAGAAAATGATGAAATTGAAGCAGATGAAGATGGAGATGAATTTGAAGATGAAGAAGAGTAAGTTAAAAAATAAGCGAAAGAAAAGAACCCACAATAAGACCAATAAGGTTGAAGTTTGAGCCAATAAAAGAGAATGTGTGAGAGAGAGAGAGAGAGAGAGAGAGAGAGAGAGAGAGAGAGAGAGAGAGAGAGAGAGAGAGAGAGAGAGAGAGAGAGAGAGAGAGAGAGAGAGAGAGAGAGAGAGAGAGAGAGAGAGAGAGAGAGAGAGAGAGAGAGAGAATACGAGACGAATTTCGGTAAAGCAGTGAAAGGAGAGGTAGCAAGAGGGAAGAAAATGTAAGATTGATCAAAGGATGTGAGGAAGAAGAAGAAGAAGAGGAAGAGGAAGAGGAGGAGGAGGTGGAGAATGCAGAAAACGAAAACGAGGAAGAGACGAAAGAATAAAAAGGAGAAAAAGAACAGAATTATGAGAACCAGAGTGACAGCAACATCGGAACACTAGAGAGAGAAATCAAAGAGGAGAGGAAGAGATTAGTAAAATATAGACGCCATAATTATGAGAGCGAGAGTGGATGCGAAGAAGAAAGCAAGATGGAATACGTGAGGGAATACCTGAGAGAGAGAGAGAGAGAGAGAGAGAGAGAGAGAGAGAGAGAGAGAGAGAGAGAGAGAGAGAGAGAGAGAGAGAGAGAGAGAGAGAGAGAGAGAGAGAGAGAGAGAGAGAGAGAGAGAGAGAGAGAGAGAGAGAGAGAGAGAGAGAGAGAGAGAGAGAGAGAGAGAGAGAGAGAGAGAGAGAGAGAGAGAGAGAGAGAGAGAGAGAGAGAGAGAGAGAGAGAGAGAGAGAGAGAGAGAGAGAGAGAGAGAGAGACGAGAGAGAGAAGGGAGAGGAGAGAGAGAAGAGAGAGAGAGAGAGAGAGAGAGGAAGGTCGATAGGAAAGGAAGGCGGAAGGGAGGATGGAAAGGGGAAAGGGAAGGAGAGGGAAGGGGGAAGGGAGGAGGGAAGGGAGGATGGAAAGGGAAAGGGAGAGGGGAAAAGGAAAGGAAGGGAATGGAAGGGGAAACGAAAGAAAAGGAAAGAAGGAAGAAAGGAAAAAAGGGGGAAGGGAGGAAGAAAGGGGGAATGGAGGAAGGAAGGAAGGGGGAAAGGAAAGGAAGGGGGCGGAAGAAGGAAAGGAAGGGGGAAGGAAAGGAAGGGGAAAAGGAAAGGAAAAAAGGAAAGGAAGGGGGAAAATCATATCACTAGCGAGGAATGAAAGCACTGGGTCAAGGAAAAGGAAAATTCCCGAATGCATACTCTTGTTGTTCTTACTCTGAGAAGGCCTACACCCGCCTCAACGAAATGAAGCTCCCGAGAAAGGTTAGCGATACCATAGGAGAGGGTAGCGGGTGTTTCTGTTGCCCGTTGTTATCTGAGCATGTTCTCCGTTTAACTGTTGTGCCTGACTGTGAAGACGTACGTATGTATACTGGATATTGAGCTCTCGAAAAGTATTATGGACATTCTAGTTAAGGAAAGTGAGAATTTTTGCTGCATCGAGGTCAGTTCTGCTTCCCGATAAGGTTTGCATTTTCAGTTTCGTCGTCGTCTTCTTTGTTTAAAATCGTCAGCGCAATATGCTTCAAGAACTTCAAGAATATTAAGCTTTAGAAAAGTATTATGAACATTCTAGTTAAGGAAAGTGAGTGTTTTTGCTGCCCCGACGCCAGTTCCACTTCCTGTCAGTGTTTTGGGGCGAATTTTCAGTTTGATGGCCGTCTTCTTTGTTAAAATCGTCAGCGCTTTGGCGTCTTCCGGCTGACCGCTGTGAGCCTGTAGGAGCATATCGTGTCGGTGTCTCGACTGTTAACACACTTCCCACAGGTTCTCAGTTCTCGGGGAAGGTAAAAGTATGTGTTGGTTTAAATATAGTTTTCGATTTTAGCATGAAGCGCGCCGGTACTGTGTTCTTCGGAGTATTTGCAAAGGTTATTCTCAGATCTTTTACATGAAGCGTCGATATACAATTCTAAACATACAGTTTCTGCCTTTGGAAAATATGCAGATCCGTATTGTCACAATTAAAAAAAATACGTAACTCAATAAGAAAAAATGAAATCACTTCGAATTTTAAAAATAGTGACTACGCGCATTCCATCCCTGCAAATGTGTGGCCGTGCTCACGGGGACAGGAACGCTTGAAAAATTCCAGACTCACATAGCCAAGACCATTACGGTAAATGAGAAAACAAACAAAAACAAACTCACTCAGTCCCGTGTCGCCGCCGCCGCCGTCACCGCCGCGCCGCCCATCACGTCGCCGACACTCTGATGGCTGCCACGCTTCACACCGCTCCTACACCACGTCAGTCATTGTGGCTGGCCAGGGCAGGGAATTTGTATACGTAGGCTGCATTTAATTCCCTTAATGTTTATGAAGAAAACAGTTTCCGTTGAAATGGCTACCCACGCCTTCCCGCATATAATTTCCAGACACGTGATACAGTTACCAGCAACGTAGATTCACCCCCCACACACAAGAGGTATTGTTGGGGTAAAATATGTTCGTGATTGAAATCTATCCCCGGGCCACCACAACAACCGCCCCCGTGACGAAAAACGTATTTCATCCAATCCGATTAGCTCGGAAAATTCTCGCTCGGTCTGCACGGACGGGGCCACGGTAACGATGCAATCAGAGTTTGTGTCACAGTATTGTGGCGAGGATGCTTCTCTCATTCCCGAGGGCCTTCTTGTGTGATGTATTTCTTTGAGCTGACGTCGGGAACCCTGCCTGATGCGTCCGACCAACAGGTGTCGAGTATCTATTTTGGAATCAATAGTATCAGTTAACACCTTTTATTTCTCCTTTACCACGCATTTTTTAGATTGTCTGATGTTCACGGTGCAGAATCCTTGGCAAACTATCACCACGCTTATAAAAAAAAAAACTACACATGTAAAAATACCACTACCCCACAACCTCTACGAAAGCCTCATCAAATGCCGGTGTGTAAGCTCCGAAATGTTTGAGACTTCGGGCTTTCTACCGCTTTTTTCGTCGGCTTTCTATCTATAATTTCTATCTATCGCCTCCATTATCGGCTTTCTATCTATAATTTCTATATACCGCCTTTATTATCGGCTTCCTGTTTATAATTTCTATCTATCGCCTTTATTATCGACTTTCTATCTATAATTTCCATACTTTACTTAGCCTACTTTACTTATTTTCAGTAGTTAAGTGAGGCTTATGGCAAAGCATATGTCACTTGGTTATGAAACAAGCTCTCTTCGTGTGTATAATGGTCGCAGCTCTTACAATGCAATAACGTAAAGCTTCCCTCACAATTATAATGCACCGCTGAAATGCATAATAGCCCTTTCTCTACGATTCACTCACGTTTTCTTTAGCAATACTGACAAGCGATTGGGAATGAAATACAAAGGGTCATTGGTGTTGCTTAATTAACGAGGGAATGCGTCGTGACAAACGTTCAAAACAATGACTAACTGAAACGAGGTGCTGGAAAACCGTAGAGTTGAGATAAAAAAATTCTCTCTCTCTCTCTCTCTCTCTCTCTGGTGACGGTACATTTTTTTTAGATTTTATGAACAATTAGTGGACAACAAAATAGTTAGGTTTCTTGACGTAACACCAACCTAAACAAATACAAACATCGAGCATTAGGAATAGATCTAAACAAACAGTCCATCAAATATCAGCTTTCAACAAACGTGAATAAAAGATAAAGCGAAAACTGCAATTAAGGTCAATATAGATAAACAACATAACATAATAAATAGATAGATATGTAGAATGACAGATAGACAGATACATAAATAAAGACACACACACACACACACACACACACACACACACACACACACACACACACACACACACACACACACGCAATAGAGGAAAAAGAATTCGTATCAGATAAACATTCAAACAATAACACACACACACACACACACACACACACACACACACACACACACACACACACACATACCGAAGAAATTGAGTGCATGGGAAGTGCCGGGGCGGGGAATAAGAATCATCCATTTCGAAAAAGCAATTTGTGACTCATTGTTCGATGCCGCGCCTAATCATACTGCAGCTTCACTCCCCCCCTGCCCCCCGCCTCCCTGCTGAGAGAGAGAGAGAGAGAGAGAGAGAGAGAGAGAGAGAGAGAGAGAGAGAGAGAGAGAGAGAGAGAGAGAGAGAGAGAGAGAGAGAGAGAGAGAGAGAGAGAGAGAGAGAGAGAGAGAGAGAGAGAGAAATAACGAAATCAGATACAGAGACAAACAAACAACTTGAAAAAAGACAAACAGACAGAGACAGAGAAAGACAGACTGGCAGAAGAAAAAAAACTAAATGATTTATTGAAGGATTGGCAAACAGAGAAAGGGAAGCATAAGGGCAGAGACAGACTGCCTAACTGACTGACCGACTTAAGGACAGGGTGACTGAATGGCAAAGAGACAGACAGACAGACAAATCGGCGTGATAACAGATAAATAAAGAGAATAGGAACACATTAGACAGTACACACAAGTAAACAAACAAAAAAAGAAAAAAACATACGTGGAGAGTAGAATCAGATAACGAAGTAGAGTTTCAGAGCATCAAGACAATTCTGAAAACTAAGCAGACTACATTAATTTCTTTTTAATAGGTTTTCTCAATTAACTACACATTACAGGAACTCAATGCTCTGCTATTTTAGTCATTAGCCTGTCTTTTTATCTCTCCCCGTGAGGGTACTCGTAATAGACACGTCGCTTCCTCTCCTCCCTACCGACCCATTAACCAATTTGTCTGTGATTGGACTTGATGCTGTGACTGACTAACTTAATTTCTCATATTGATCTCTCCGTCTCCTCTCCTCCGCCTCCTCCTCGTCCGCTTCCTCCGCCTCCTCCTCGTCCGCCTCCTCCGCCTCCTCCGCCCCCTCCGGCTTCGTCTTCCCTGCCGCCTTGAATTTACGAGAGTCATCCACAGATTCCTTGCATATCTTGCCTTCCTTCTCTTTATCTTTCCTATTTGTCTATTCTTCTTCCTTCCATCCTTCCTTCCTTCTCTCTCTTTCCTTTTTGTCTCCTCTCCTCTCCTTCCTTCCTTCCTTCTTCGTTCCTTTATTGGGTTTAATCCTTCCTTTTTCTTCATCCCTCCTCCTCCTCCTCCTCCTCCTCCTCCTCCTCCTCCTCCTCCTCCTCTTCCTCTTCCTCTTCCTCTTCCTCTTCCTCCCCTTCTTCCTCTTCCTCTTCTTCTTCCTACTCCTCCTCCTTCTCTTCCTTTTCCTCTTTTTTTTCTGACTAACTTCCTTCTCCTCCGCTTTCAACTCATCCTTTTGTTTCTCTTCCCATCCTCTCCTTCATTTTGTTCCTCCTCCTCTTCTCTTCCTTCTCCTCATTCTCTTCTTTCATCTTCATCTCCTCCTCCTCCTCCTCCTCCTCCTCATTCACGTTCCCTTTCACTTCCTCCTCTTTCACATCTTCCTCTTTTACTATCTTCAACTCCTACTCCTCTTCTTCCACCTCTTCATCTTCCTTCTCCTCCTCCTTCTCCTCCTCTTTCTCCTTCTCTTCCTCCATCGCCTCTTTCTCACACTAGCGGCTTTGAATAATAACCTCCTTTATTTACTCCTCACTGTGGGAACTTCCCTTATAAGTCCTCCTCGTCTCTTCCTCTTTCCTGCTCCTCCTCACTTTTTTTCTTCGTCTCTCTTATTGTGTCTTGTTGCTCCTCTCTCTTTTCTTGTTTGTCTGGCTGGAGTGATGTGATATACTCGAGTGTGTGTGTGTGTGTGGGGGGGGGGGGGGGGGAGAGTCTGTGTGTATTTGTGAGTGAGCTCCGGCACACACACACGCACATACACGGACACACATTAAAGCGAGCAGTGCAAGTACGGCAATAAATATCGAATTCGTTTCAACGATACTCTCAGCTCCATATTTTCCAGTTGAAGAAGAGTAAGTACCCAAGAAACGGACGCGAGTATAACTTAACCTCCGGGAACGAAAAGAATTGGCAGGTGCAATGGTGGGCGGGTGTTTGTTGTTGAGTATACACCTTGTCAGTACTGGGAGAAGAAGGGGTGAGTCTTGATGTTTCCTTTTTAACCAAGTAAACACTCATCACCCAGTGCTCCAAAACCCAAAATGTTGAGGACTGATGAAAGTAGAAGAGATATTGACAAAGTTTCCACCGACATAATTCTAGCAATATTTTCATCGTTTGCTGTTCCCTTTCTCATCGGGGTCAGTAAAGAAAGATAATAATTCAACGCATTAATCTCACCCGCAGTATCAAGTTCCAATGACGTCGTTTGAGTGGAAAACAACTAAATCCTTAACGTATTATTCTCTTCGACACTCATGTTTACGGTGACTTTGATGAGAGCGCGTGAGTCATTAATGTTCATGCGTGGAAAGGCATCTCAAGGCTTTCTGCACACGCGGCCTTCAGTAAGCATGTTAGTCTGCCTCACGAAACACCTATACTAGAGGGCAACACCTCACCTTTACCGTATAATTATTCACGCGATCAATTGTCAGGCTAATTGACCGTTTGTTCTAAAGCTTCTCACGCCTTCCCGAGCGGTTTCCAGGGTGCAGGCACGGTGGTGAACACTTGCATGACGATACATAAAGCTCCCTAGCCCTGTGCTTTATGACTAACTAACATACACACGGAGAGATGAAAGTCTAATTGTATGATTGCAGTAAAGAATCTCAGAGATGTACACGAGGCTTCCAGGAAATATAATACGGTGAAGGTTAACATGGTAAAAAAAACATACCTGAGGGCAGCAACACACCTTTGCCTCATAGTTACTGACGCGGCAAAATGAGACTGTTTGTGATGCCTCGGCTCACGGGGACTTGCACTTCAGAACTTCGGCTCGCCTCTTGCCACCTCCCCTACACAACACAACACAGTCACCCAGCTACCCAGCCCTCCTCCGCGGCCCTCCGGAAACGCGCCTCCACCCTCCTTTGTGCATTAGATCTGTCAGCATCGTGTACACCGTCAGGCGCCTGACGAGCAGTGTTTTCCTTGCACTGTTGCCTAAAAGGAAGAGTTTAATGCGCTGGTTGTTTAGTCGTGTGTCTGATGCATTTGATGTAGTGTAATTCCTCCTCCTCCTCCTCCTCCTCCATATGTACTCCTCTCCTACATATGTACTTTTCTCCTACATATCAACGAATCTACACATGATGACACATGTTATGAAGACATCTAAATTTGTGCATACGTAGATGAGAATAAAAGATAGACAAGACGAATGGAAGCACTTGTTTTGAAAGTGGAATTACGACGCAAGCTGATGGTAATGATGATGTAATTACCACTTTATTTATATGAAGAGCGTTCCTGTTTTTTCCTTGGCGAAGGTCTGCGCCCATCATACGCTCCTGTTGTTATTCCTTTATTCTTGATATTGTTCATGCTTAAGAAAAGTTTTCAACAAATACATTCAAACAAAGTTAAGTAACTGGTTATCAGCGCTGCACCGCTAAAAAAGGTTAATTATTGGTGCTTCTTGGCAATAGCTATGGCTCAGAAAAAGGTAAATATGAGGCTCTGAGTACGATAATCTGGCAAGGGTGGTACCGGCGTGTAGGGCGCAGAAGGTCCCCCTGAAAAAGGGTCCAACGAGGTTGTGGCGAAGCTGTCTTCCTGCAGCGGCCGGGATACGAACCCTTTGTTGAAGCGGACTGGAGTCTTTATTGAGCATGACGAGCACTATATTGAGGCAGACCGGCCATTGGCTAAGGAAGTTTGAGGCCTTGCTTGAAGGGTCCTTCAGGCCTTTGCTGAGGCTCAGCCTTAGGTTAAGACTTAGGTTGCGGCTTAGGTTAGAGCTTAGAGCAAGCAAGAACAAATGAACACATTTCCTTCCACAGCACAGTCAGGACTAACTCAGTCTTTCCTTCCCCAAGCTAACGTACATTTTATTTCTGTTTCAGGTAATCGTTTAATGAAAAATAAGATTTATTTTCGCAAACTTTAGCTCTCTCTCTCTCTCTCTCTCTCTCTCTCTCTCTCCTTCCATAAACAGCTTCCTATTCTACGGCTCCCATTTCTGACGAGGCAATTCCATGTGTGCGGTATCATTATGCGTCACTCTTCACGCGAAGGGACGGAACGACGAGACACCTGACACACGCTGTCTGCACCTGGGTGGAGTCTACTCTCCACTTACCTGTAAAGCACATAACGAGGCACCTGCTCCCCATACACGAACAATGGCGTCCTTTCAGCATGACGAGCCGTTTTATGTAAAATGAGCAATTCTCGCTCTGGTCCATTTCACTAATGGTCGTCGTCTCCGAGAAAAGCGATCTGAATACCGTGAAAAGTATAAGACGGGTGTATCCGTGTCGACATTGTTTGGTTGTATTGAAAAGGTGCCGAAACAAGAATCTGTTGAGCCGGAGTGTTTTGAATGTTTCTATTTTTATGTTCCATACAAAAACAATGCTTAAGTTAATTATACTGACAATGTAAAACAAGAATTTATAAATGTCGGTATTATTTCTTAAATGAATCGGTGCGAAAAGTGTTTTAATCTGGTAAGCGTGGCTGAGTACCGACTGGTTCGTCTTGTTGTACGCCACATACTTAGGGCATTATGAAGCTGAATGTCCTGTCGCTGCTCGTCGGTCAGTAAGACCTAACGTTCATCCTCGCAGTGAGGAACACTGACGGAACGAGGCGTGTCGCGCGGCCGGCGCCTTGGGCACGTCGTGTGAACATCAACAGAGGGCATGACTGGCCCTCTTCCCTCCTGCGCTTCTCCGCCTGCCGGCAGAAGTTGCATCGTGTACACTGGGCTTGCTGGTCCAGACCTTACTGACAGAGGGTCACCGAGGATGAAAGTTAATAGGCCTCACATTACGCTCCTTCCTGTGGCTTTCATGGTCCATGAAGAATTATGTTGCTTTTGCTGTGAACGACGCGAGGCCACCAACAGAAATGATGAGCCACCACCACGCATTATAGGGTAAATTTTAATTTAGCCAATAATTTGAAGCTTAAATGAATCAATAGTGCCTCATTGCGCCTTAGCCTACCCGCTGCTGGCCTCGCGTCTTGCAGAGTAAAAGGAACCTAATGGAGAGAGGCAGCGTTGGTGCGCAGACTTTTTCACAGCTGAGGCAAGCGGACAACTCCGAGAGGCATTTGGCTTCAGATAGACATATTTACGTTGAGGATTAAATTTCATAGTTATAAAAACTTGCTTTCATGGAACAAAAAAAATAATAGCGACACGCCCACTGACATTGAGAGCAATGACTCCACAGGCAGGTGAGAACCATCCAAAAGTGTGGTAGCAGTAAACCTTTATGGGGACTACACATTTTTTTTCATAAAGAACCTTATTACCCGCCACTTTTACTAAGCAAAACTAGGAGCATCATTTGTGTGTGAGGTGAAGGCATTAACGAACCCTTAAGGATGGCACCCACGCCCCGCCTGCCCGAGCCTTGCAAACAGTTTTCACAGCCGATGGACGCTCAGAGAGGCCGCGGCCGAGCTTCTTGACCAAACTGGCTTAAGTTGCATCTCAAACACGGCGAAAGCTCCACACCAACTCATGCGTACAGTCCAGGATGCTCCCCGACAGAACGAGGCCAGGTGCAATACAGCTAGGTGAAGCCTCGCCGCAATGAAGACGTGCATCGCGGCGGTGGAAAGCTCACTGTATTGCCTCAGCTCTTGCCGGAATGTGGAAAAAAAGTCAACGGCAACATCATCAACTAAATAAATGGCCGAGCACATGAGTGATGTAGAGGAAAAAAAAACAGGAAAAAAACGACGTCTTGTCAACCACAATAAGGTCAGGAAAATTTTATACATGGTCACTAGCAAATAGAATTTCGTTTATATCTTTCATTATTATGGTGTAGTAATGAGAGATAATCTGTCAATAGATCACATAGATCACAGCAGTTGGCTCAAACGAAATGTCCTCAGGAGAGGGTTTTAAAACATGACTTTTGCAGTATGATCAAGTTCCTTCTAATTCGACCACCAAACTTAAAGTGAAATAATTATAATCTCACGTTGGGATCGGCGAATCAGAGTGGCATCCATGAGGATGTAGTCCCTATTTACAAAATAATCGCTTACAAAAGTTCATTCCAGTACGGCACTCCGCGGTCTCAAGCGGCCTCTGATTAATGATAGACGCGACGAATCTCCATTATTCAGTTTCGTTGTTAGGCTAAATTCTACTCCAAATTATAAAACTGGAGACGGCTGGTGGGAGGCGGCAGCTGCGTGCCAAGCCAAGAGCGGCAGAAGTCAATACAAATGTGCAGCGAGACAGGTGCCACGCGGCCGTTCCCAAGACCGTGTCGTTCCGTGATGAACCCTCCCTAAGGAGTGGACACACACACACACACACACACACACACACACACACACACACACACACACTAATTGATCAACCCTAAACTTCATCGACTTGGGTCAAGAGGAGCACCGGGGTGTAACCTGAGCCTAGCAAGTCATGTATCACGGCAGCCTACTAGGACTATAGGCAGCACATAATAATATTAAATATGTAAAAAAAAAGCCGTGCTGCTGGGAAGCTTTTAATTTTATATATTTCACTTATACTGACGCGAGACTTCGCAACTATCTCAAAGCTTGCCACAGAAGCAGGAGCAATTCCCAAAAACTGAATCCCTGCCGAAGGAAAGGTCTGTGTGCAAGGCAACGGCAGGTGACGCCTCGACAAACATGTTTTCTTGTTGGATGAATGGCGAGTTTGTCCGAACTACAAAACTATTACGTAAAATTCTGACTATTACTGAGCTGTAGGATGGAAAACTATGCATAAGAGCAGATCACCCTATGACAGTGGGTGAATAATGATATAGTTAGGCTGACAGCATGACATTGTAATCCGATCATGAAAAAACAAAGGAAAAATTATGCACATTAAGTGAGGAAGGGACGAGAAAAAAATGGGCGATATGGCTGTAGCAAGGAAGAGCAGGAAGGGGCGACTGGGAAACAAGAAGCTAGTAGATAACAATGAACAGCACGGGAGCAACAGGAGGTGATGACGATGATGATGATGATGATAATGATGATGACGTGACAAGAATAATATTGACTTGCTGCTCCCTCACGTTATTCTCTTATTTAGTTGTACGCATAATATGTGTGTGTGTGTGTGTGTGTGTGTGTGTGTGTGTGTGTGTGTGTGTGTGTCTGTGTGTCTGTGTAGGTGTGACAGGTGCGAAGGTGAGGGGCGGCAAACACCTATAAATCACAGAGGTGTCGCGTAACGTCGAGGAACAAACGATATGGAAACGTCTTTCGTGGAACAACTGCCTTGAATCTTGTGACGAGAACGAAGGAGAAGGAGGGGGAGGAAGAGGAGGTCGTGGAAGAGGAGGAGAAGGAGAAGGAAGAAAAGGAGGAGGAAAAGACAACAGAAAGGAGGTTAACGAAGTAGGGCATAGGCGACAACGATAGAGATGAGGCCGTAAAGAGGAACCAAGACGAAGAGGCAAAAGACGCATTAGGAAGAAGAAACTCGGAAGGAGAGAGGAGGACGCAGAAACAAGAACGAGAAGCTTGTGACAACTCGAAGAAGGATGAAGGACGAGAAGGAAGACACGAACGATGGAGAAAGACGGAAAAGATAAAAAGGAGGTTGGCAACGACCGTGTGCGAGCAAGAAGAAAAATGGCAAAATTTATGAAGGAAGGAAGGAAGGAAGGAAACCGGCGGGAGGGAAAAGACAACAGCCAGGAATTTTCAAAAGCGTATTAAAGTATGCACCAAACACGCATACTTAAAGCAGCAAGAGTTCACGAGTGGCCATCAGGACCTTATTAGCAAGACACGACCAAGGCGAATAAGCACTGGGTGTCCAAGAAAAAAAAATTGAATGGAAAAAGTAAAAAAAATAAAAGAATGGAAGGGGAAGAAAAGAGACGTAATGGAATTCGGAAAAGAAAATTGAAGGGCAAGGAAAGAATAAATGAAAGGGTAAAAGAGAAAATGAATGAATGAAGAGAAAAATACGAAAGAAGGAAAAGAAGGATATGAAACAGGAAAAAAATTAAAGGGAAATAAGAGAGATAGAAAAGAAGTGAATAGAAAAGGAAAAAAATAAGGGAATGGAAACCGGAAGAGAAAGGAAAAAGGAAGAGAAATAAAAATAAAAAAAGGGTGGAAAAGGAAAAAGGAAAAGTAGAAAGAAAGTAAAAGAGAAGGAAAGAATAAATAACAACGAGATGGGAAAAGGATTATAGAGGGAAAGGAAAGGGGAATAGGTAAATTAAACGAGAATAAGATAGAAGTTGGAAAGGGAAAATATAATAGAAAGGGAGAGAGACAGGGGAAATTAAACGAAAAGAAAACGATATGAAAAGGAAAAGCAGAGATAGGTGAGTAAAAATCACGGCTATTGAAGAAAACGCAGTGAGGTACCATCTACAGGAAAATGGGAATAGGGAAAGAAAATGCGCAAAGACCAAAGGGAAACTACACCAAATTTCTGCGCAGTATTGGCAACCAGTCTGAATTGATGGTGCAAGTTTGTGTGTGAAGATACTGGGATGAGGAGGAGGAGGAGGAGGAGGAGGAGGAAGATAAAGAATGGAGACAGAAAAAGAGTAGGAAAAGAAAAAAGAAGAAAAAGAAGACAGGGAGATACAAAGATAAGGATAAAAAAGAGGTAAAAATGAAGAAAAAGGAGGAGAGGAAATGGAGAAACAGAATGATGATGAAGACAAACAAGACGATAAAAAAACACTACAATGAGAAAACGACAAATGAGAAGCGAGAAAAAAAACGCGATTCCGGGAAAAAAACAAATAAAAAGAAAGAATGAAGCGAAACAACAAAAAAACAAGAATAAAAGAAAGAAAAAAACAAGACATCACACCTAAATAAAAATAAAAACTATTCACTAATAAGAAAATAAGTGAAAGGCAAAAATGGCATATTACCAAATACTCCGATACCAGTAAAAAAAAAAACATTGCAAGACGAAAAGACAAAAAAATATATATATATAATCCGTAACCTGACACATACAGTTGAGATAAGGATAGGTTAGGTTACATTAGGGTAGGATAGGATATGATAGGATAGGATAGGATAGGTTAGGTTAGGTTAGGTTAGGTTAGGTTAGATTGGGTTAGGATAGGTTAGATTAGGTTAGGTTAGGTTAGGTTAGGTTAGATTGGGTTAGGATAGGTTAGGATCGGTTAGGTTAGGTTACATTAGATTAGGTTAGATTGGGTTAGGATAGGTTAGATTAGATTAGGTTAAGTTAGGTTAGGTTAGCTTAGATTGGGTTAGATTGCGTTAGGATAGGTTAGGATAGGTTAGGTTAGGTTAGGTTAGGATATAGTTAAGATGGTATCGAATGGAAAAAGGGAAGATAAGGAAGGACGAGAAAAAAAAAAGAAATAAATGAAGTAATGAAGACGAAAAGGAATGAAGAAAGTAAAGTAAAGCAGAGCAAAAGAAAATAATCAAGGAAAAAGGAAATCATGCAAGTAGCTAAAAAAAAAAAAAGTGTTACTAATGAAGAAGAAAAAGAGAGAAAAGTCAGATACAAGAAAGTATAGAACGAAAGGAGGAAAGTAAATTAAGAGAGGAAAAAAAAAGAAGGATGAACGAAAGGATGAAAAAAATCAGATGAAAGGAAGGAAGGAAGGATAGGGGAAAGGAAAAAAAAAAGAGAAACAAATGAAGCATGGAAGACAAAAGAAGGAAGATAAGATGTAAGAGGAGGGAAGTGAATAACGAAAGGATAAAATGAATAAAGGCAGGTAAAGAGAGAGGGGGGAGCGGAGGAACGGCCCGCAGCTAAGATAAGGTTCGGAACGTGAGATGAAAGAATTCTCGGCGCGGAAAAAGGGAAAAGGAAGCAAAAAATGATATCTGCAGCTTCAAAGTGTGTGTGTGTGTGTGTGTGTGTGTGTGTGTGTGTGTGTGTGTGTGGAGGGGGGGAGGGAGGGGGGAGGGGAATGGGGGAAAGGTTATGTCTTGTCTGCTTTCAACTTGACTAGGAATAATAATAAGAAGAAGAAAAATAGAAAAATAATAAGAATAAAAAAAACAATGCGAATAAGAAAAAAAATATCATAAGACTAAGAAGAAGAAGAAGAAGAAAAAGAAAAAGAAAAAGAAAAAAAAAGAAAAAGAAGAAGAAGAAGAAGAAGAAGAAGAAGAAGAGCAAAAATAAGAGAAAGAAGAACAAGAAGAACAAGAAGAACAGGAAGAACAGGAAGAACAAGAACAAGAACAAGAACAAGAAGAAAAAGAAGAAGAAGAAGAAGAAGAAGAAGAAGAAGAAGAAGAGCAAGAAGAAGACCAAGAAGAAGAAGACAAAGAAGAAGAAGAACAAGGAGAAGAAGAAGAAGAAGAAGAAGAAGTACAACAAGAAGAAGAAGACCAAAAAGAAGAAGAGCAAGAAGAAGAAGAGCAAGAAGAAGAAAACCAAGAAGAAGAAGACCGAGAAGAAGAAGATCAAGAAGAAGAAGACCAAGAAGAAGAAGACCGAGAAGAAGAAGACCAAGAAGAAGAAGACCAAGAAGAAGAAGACCGAGAAGAAGAAGACCGAGAAGAGAAAGACCAAGAAGAAGAAGACCAAGAAGACGAAGAGCAAGAAGAAGAAGTAGAAGAAGAAGAAGAAGAAGAAGAAGAAGAAGTAAAGCAAGAAGAAGACCAAGAAGAAGAAGACCAAGAAGAAGAAGACCAAGAAGAAGAAGACCAAGAAGAAGAAGAAGAAGAAGAAGAAGAAGAAGAAGAAGACCAAGAAGAAGACCAAGAAGAAGAAGACCGAGAAGAAGACCAAGAAGAAGAAGACCAAGAAGAAGAAGACCAAGAAGAAGAAGAAGACCGAGAAGAAGAAGACCAAGAAGAAGAAGACCAAGAAGAAGAAGACCGAGAAGAAGAAGAAGAAGAAGACCAAGAAGAAGAAGACCAAGAAGAAGAAGACCGAGAAGAAGACCAAGAAGAAGAAGACCAAGAAGAAGAAGACCAAGAAGAAGAAGACCGAGAAGAAGACCAAGAAGAAGAAGACCAAGAAGAAGAAGACCAAGAAGAAGAAGACCAAGAAGAAGAAGACCGAGAAGAAGACCAAGAAGAAGAAGACCAAGAAGAAGAAGACCAAGAAGAAGAAGACCAAGAAGAAGAAGACCAAAAAGAAGAAGACCGAGAAGAAGACCAAGAAGAAGAAGACCAAGAAGAAGAAGACCAAGAAGAAGACCAAGAAGAAGAAGACCGAGAAGAAGAAGACCGAAAAGAAGAAGACCAAGAAGAAGAAGAAGAAGACCAAGAAGAAGAAGAAGACCAAGAAGAAGAAGACCGAGAAGAAGAAGAAGAAGAAGAAGAAGAAGAAGAAGAAGAAGAAGAAGAAGAAGAAGAAGAAGAAGAAGAAGAAGAAGAAGAAGAAGAAGAAGACCACGAAGAAGAAGGCCAAGAAGAAGAAGACCGAGAAGAAGAAGAGCAAGAAGAAGAAGTAGAAGAAGAAGAAGAAGAAGAAGAAGAAGAAGAAGAAGTAAAGCAAGAAGAAGACCAAGAAGAAGAAGAGCAAGAAGAAGAACAAGAAGAAGAAGACCAAGAAGAAGAAGACCAAGAAGAAGAAGACCAAGAAGAAGAAGAGCAAGAAGAAGAGCAAGAAGAAGAAGAGCAAGAAGAAGAAGAGCAAGAAGAAGAAGAGCAAGAAGAAGAAGAGCAAGAAGAAGAAGAGCAAGAAGAAGAAGAGCAAGAAGAAGAAGAGCAAGAAGTAGTAGAGCAAGAAGAAGAAGAGCAAGAAGAAGAAGAGCAAGAAGAAGAAGAGCAAGAAGAAGAAGAGCAAGAAGAAGAGCAAGAAGAAGAAGAGCAAGAAGAAGAAGAGCAAGAAGAAGAAGACCAAGAAGAAGAAGACCGAGAAGAAGAAGACCAAGAAGAAGAAGACCAAGAAGAAGAAGACCAAGAAGAAGAAGACCGAGAAGAAGAAGACCAAGAAGAAGAAGACCAAGAAGAAGAAGACCAAGAAGAAGAAGACCGAGAAGAAGAAGACCAAGAAGAAGAAGACCAAGAAGAAGAAGACCAAGAAGAAGAAGACCAAGAGGAAGAAGAGCAAGAAGAAGAAGAGCAAGAGGAAGACGACCAAGAAGAAGAAGACCAAGAGGAAGAAAAGCAAGAAGAAGAGCAAGAAGTAGAAGAAGACCAAGAAGAAGAAGAACAAGAAGAAGAAGAAGAAGAGCAAGGAGAAGAAGACCAAGAAGAAGAAGAACATGAAGAAGAAGAAGAAGAGCAAGGAGAAGAAGACCAAGAAGAAGAAGACCAAGAGGAAGAAAAGCAAGAAGAAGAGCAAGAAGTAGAAGAAGACCAAGAAGAAGAAGAACATGAAGAAGAAGAAGAAGAGCAAGGAGAAGAAGACCAAGAAGAAGAAGAGCAAGAAGAAGAAGAACAACAACAACAAAAATGGAGAATTGATGTCGCATTAGCAGTAGATTAAAAAAAATAATAACATGAGAAGAAAAACAGGAAAAGCGGCGGTGTTACTAATGAGTACTGGTGAAAGGGCTTTAAGGGCGTGGTAATGAGGTGAAGGTAATGAGGAGGAGGAGGAGGAGGAGGAAGCTAAGAAAAAAAAAAAGGTACACGGAAGATGACGGCAGTGAAAGTTGTTTGAAGAGTGTTAACCTTAGAGTCGAGAGAGAAAATATAGAGAAAAGAGGTAGAAGGAAGGGTGACAAAAAACGTCTTTTCGCGTGCCTGGGTCCGCATCACTAGATGCAAAATGCCAATCCCCTTACGACACTCGATTACAAGGGCCGAGGCAAACAAACGGGTATTGTAAACTCGATCAGATTACTGGGCGGTGTACCTTTGAAGGCAACACGATCAAGAGGCGCCCCGACAACACCCATCTGCCCCGACAACACCCGACAACACCCATCAGTATTCATCGAGATGAAAGCCGAAATTCAGGAGAAAAAATAATGAAAGAAAAGGAAACGTAAGGAAGATCAGAGAGAGAGAGAGAGGGGGGGGGGGGGGAGAAAAATCACAAAGGTTTGCGAAATCTTATTGTGCATTGAGCGATTGCCTGAAACAGAAAGAAATGTAAGTTAGTTTTGAGGAAGGAAAGGCTGAGTTAGTCCTGATCGTGCTGTGGAAGGAAATGTGTTCATTAGTTCTTGTTTGATCCAAGCCCTAACCTAAGTCTTAACCTAAGCCTCAACCTAAGACAGAACCTCATCAAAGGCCTGATATACTCTTCAAGCATGACCTCAAACCCCCTTAGCCAATGGCCGGTCTGCCCCAATATAGTGCTCGTCATGCTCAATAAAGACTCAAGTCCGCTTCAACAAAGGGTTCGTATCCCGGCCGCTGCAGGAAGACAGCCTCACCACAACCTCGTTTATCGTTGGACCCTTTTTCAGGCGGGCCTTCTGCGCCCTACGCGAAGGTACTTAAGTGTCTTCAGGACTCCGCCGAGAGGACCCCCTTGGTCCGGCTAAACGGCAAGGGTGAGGACTTCAGGACTCCGCCGAGCGGTGCCCACGCAGTGCCACTTTGCCTACCAACTACCGATGCGTCTTACGGGGGCGACTTATCCACAGAGAATTCCATGCCCCTAAAGTTTAGGAGTCTGGAAGCCTTTGTTAAAGAGAACTGTCTTCCTCTGCTTACAGAAATCCGATCCTTTGTTGAAGCGACTTTGACCCTTTATTGAGGACAACTTCGACCATATATTGAGGAAGACTTTGACCCAGTGACGTAGAGGGGACTCTTTCACTCACCTGTTCACGTCATCTGCTGCCTCTCCGCCGTGCACGTGGCGTCGGCCGAGCAGAAGCAGCAGCAGGACGCGAGGGGGTCCCCGGGGCCCCTCGCTGCGCCCCTCGCGTCCTGTCTCCTGCCCGCCCCTTGCCACGCCCGCCGTGCTCGTGGTGGTGTCGGCCGGGCAGAAGCAGCACCAGGACACGAGAGGGTCCCCGGGGCCCCTCGCTGCCCTCCTCGCGTCCTTCTCCTCCTGCCCGTCCGATGCCTCGCTCGCCGCCACGATTTCGGGCAAACAACTTTTTTGTCTCCTGAATATTTAACTAATGTGTAAGCCCTCTGGGCTGGTTGGGGCGGAGGTTGGTATGTGACGGATGGCAACGTGAGGCAGGGAACAAGGGGGTGTTTCGGTGGGGTCTGCGTGGGGGGTGTTGGTGAGGGCGGCGCAGCGATGATGGCCAGTTACTTGACTTTGTTTGAATATATTTGTGGGAAACTTTTCTTAGGCATGAACAATATCGAGATCAAAGCAATAACAACAGCGCTGAGGGACACCACTAGTGACAGACGCCCAATCTGAGTTAGTCCGTCGATCACCACTCTTTGCTGTCTGTTGCTCAACCAATTTGCGATCCAATGGTGCACTTTACCGTCAATACCTACATAGTGGCCAATACCTTGTTTTATAAATCAGTTTATGGTGTGGAACTTGAGAGAGAGAGAGAGAGAGAGAGAGAGAGAGAGAGAGAGAGAGAGAGAGAGAGAGAGAGAGAGAGAGAGAGAGAGAGAGAGAGAGAGAGAGAGAGAGAGAGAGAGAGAGAGAGAAAATAAGAAAACCAAATATAAGGAACACACACAAACAAGTTTTTTTTTTATGTCATGGCCTATTGCGCTGGTAGGCTTCTTCCCGGTGGATCCTGATGGTCGGTCCAAGGCTTCTTCCCGGTGGGGCCTGATGGTCGGCCCAGCCCGTTCTGGAGCAGGCGAGTGTTTTTTATAGTGGTGCCATCTTGCATTGGCTCATGCTGCCCTCCCGGAGCTCATCTTTAATCCTAGAATCTAGAGTCCGGGTTGATAGGTGGTCTTCTGGACAGCATGTGAGTAGTTTTAAGCCACTCGGCGGCGGCTGAAAAATCCCAGCTTGGTGGCACCGGTCGGGGATTGAACTCGCGTCCTCCTGAACGCGGGGCCGTCTCGCTATCCGTAGACGTACAAACATATAAACAGAGACGAGCTACCACTACCAAATACACTATAGGCTTTAACGAACTCGGTGCCAAGAAAAAGAAGACAGGGAGAACGAGGATAAGGAGACGGTGGAGGAAAAGAAGGAAAAGGAGGAAAGGGAGAAACATAGGTGCTGATTAAGAATAACAAGACGATGAAGACTACTACAATGAGAAGCCAAATGAGAAAAAGAACTAACTAGAAGGAGTAAAAATAAATTAAAAGAGAATGAACCGAAAAATAATATGGTAGTAATTTTTTTAAGAGTGAGTAAACGTACGTAACCGCAGACTCATTGTAAGGTAAAGAATAGTAGTGACTTATTAACGTGACCAGGACCAGAACATAACAGACGATAAGGAAAATCTGGTGACCATGTACTTATCTTTAGAACCTTATAGGACCAGCACTTGAGTACCAAAGGAGGAGGAGGAGGAGGAATAGGACGAGGAAGAGGAGGAGAAGTAGAAGGAGAAGGAGGGCTCTTAAAATGTTTTCCTCCTTCAGCTAACATTCCTTCACTTCCTCCTTTTCCTCCTCCTCCTCCTCTTTCTCCTCCGCATGCTACCGTACCAGTCGAATGTGAGGTAGAGGCAGGAAAGGAAGAAAGAAAGAATGAGAGAGCGAAAAAAAAAAAATCTCATAAGAATCAATAGAGACGGAGGGGCAATTTCTCCCCCTCTTCCTCCCCTCCCAAACACATACAAATATACATTCCGTGGCGTACCTGATAAACACTAGAATACCTCCCGGTCGGCCGAGGTAGGAGGCTTGGAGACTTGCTCGGATTTATCTTATCCACTCACCGAAGAGGCTATAGTCCTGCAGTGTGGGGGAGGAGTATAAGGCCCTCGTCGTACTTAAGAATCCCCCACTATAAGGAAGAGTAAGAGGCATGCACACTATAAGGTCGTATTCTTAAACATTTCGTCGGCCAAGCACACGTATTTGACATGGCTTTCGTAGGAGTTTTGAGCATTTCCAGGGGTAGTTTTATGACCCTGGTGGTAGTCTGACAAAGTTTCTCCACCGTGAACGTAAAGAAACACTCATGGGGACGCCTGTGACCTCTTTTTTGGCCTTTAGAAATAGTTGATATAAGGGAAAGAAGCGTCTAAGAATACCGACCTATGTTTGATACCCTATAGTCTCTCTCTCTCTCTCTCTCTCTCTCTCTCTCTCTCTCTCTCTCTCTCTCTCTCTCTCTCTCTCTCAATTATCTCTTTTCTTCCTCTTTTTTTATCTCCTCCTTCTGCCCCCTTTCTAATACCCGATGGTTAATATTGTCAGACGTTTCCACATCTCACATCAACTACTTCCAAAGGCCGATAAGGAGATCAGTCGAGTTCTAATGAGTGTTCTTTTTAGGTTCATGATACAGAAGGGTCAGACTAGCAGAAGGGTCATAAAACTACCCCTGGAAATGCCCACAAAACTCCTACGAAAGCCTTGTCAAATATAAGTGCTTGGACGATGAAGTTCTAACATTTTTCTTGGAGGGTTCTGGCTGGTGATCACGAGTCCAGCAAGTGATCAGACCGTGGGTGAACGACAGACACATTCCCACACACGCGCGCAGTCAGTCAGTCAGTGATGGACGATAATATTAAAAATCGTCCAGACCAAACTGATTTATGATTTTCACTAATATTTTTTTTCCCTGGCGGCTTAGTCCCCAGAGTCGACGTGAAAATAGCATAATGAGAAGACTCCCTCAAGATGGCGCCTAATATTCTCTCTCTCTCTCTCTCTCTCTCTCTCTCTCTCTTCGTCGATACAGTAATAATTAGACAAAGATTATGTACCATCAGATGCAACTTCCTGTCACAATACTTTTCCTCGGCACAGAAAAATGGACGAGAGCCGACGCACATCCCGGTCGCGTATTCTGGTCTTCATCCATTATTTCTGGAAGCCAAGTCAGGAAATTGCCAGACATAGACATTCTCCGCGAGGCCAGAAATCAATCCCCGGCCAAGGTCACAAAAAATGCTGGGATGCGTGGCTGACTGATAATTTGCTGGCAGAAAGGAAATACCGCGGACACAAAATAATTCACTATGTCTGTGGAAAATACAAAGGTCGGTGTTCGCAGACGCTTCCGCCCGTCTCTCACATCAACTATTTCCAAAGGCCAAGAAGGAGATCAAACAGGTTATAATGAGTGTTGTTTTAGATTCGTGGTACAGAAGAAGGGTCAGACTACTACCACCAGGGTCATAAAACTAACCCTGGAAATGCCCAAAACTCTTACGAAAGAATTGTAAAATATGTGTGCTAGGGCGCCGAAATGTTTAAGAATTGAACGTTATTTTGTCCGCACAGATACACACACACACACAACCAATCAAACTATCAAGGAAACAAAGAAATAAAGCAGCATAGAGAGCAACAGGTGACGGAACAGCGGTGGGGCAGTGAAGGACTCCCCTGGCTCTCCCCGCTCTTCCCTCCCTCCAAGACTCCTGCAGGATAGAGTTCCGAGCCACGTGGAGGCAATTAGTGCTCCTCCTCCTCCCTGCGGCGAGTTCCCGGGTCACCTGCTGCAGACTAAGTTTATCTGCAAGACGAGAAGCCGAGACCTTTGCTCTGCAGAGGGAATGGGGGGGACAGTCATTCACGTTTATCCTCTTGTACGTACTAGCAAAATTCACAATGCTACAGTCGAGTTTAATGCGATTAGTTTTCGAAGTTCAGAAGCATGCCCTCACTTCTGGAGGCGAGGGCCGCTTCAGTCTCATCTTTGCAAACTGCACCACTACTTTCCTCCTTAAAGAGAAAAGTAGTCCGCTGAAAAACATAATCTATCGACGCCAATCAAAATTACGTGAAGTGTCAGGACTCCGCTTGCAGAGGTCAGAGCTCGATAAATCAATTAAGTGGCTTCAACCAAGATCGAAGTAAAAGTAACTTATTTCGATCTTGGCTTCAACAATCTTGTATCTGTGCAGCGCGACTGGAGAACATGAGAACGGGCGTGACACACATAGCAGCTCCAGGCCAACATTTGGAAGTAACGAACCAGTGTAATATGTCTTCCCCGTCAAAGAAGCCGTAATTACAAAGGGGGGAACTTTCTAACTCTGACGCGGAGGAGCGGCCTCAAAAAATAGTTTCCTGAGAGGCGAGAGAACTTTAAATGGCCGCAATATTTCTGGCCGACACAACGGGATTTTTTGGGCCTCCATCAGCCTTGACGCGGCCCCAGGCGACGCCCGCAGCCCACTGACCTAAATAACGCCGATCCGATAACACTGGTGCTGTTTGACGACGCGCCCCACCCACACCGCTCAAACTGTCTGTCTGTCTATTTCTCATTCTGGGTTGTGCGTCCTGAGTGCCTGAGTGACTGCTGAAGTTTGAACCGACTAAAATGCTTCCTCTTAATCTAGGGAAACCATGCCTATTATTTTTTGTACTCGGTTGATTTTCTTGGGTAATGTCGTGGATGCGGTCGCAAAGATGAAAACAGACAATGACGGCGAAAAATGAAAGACTAAGAAAGATTGATGCTAATTAGCCACCACGAAATTCTTGTTTTCTTGGCTTTATGATTATTGTGTTATACTAATTCTTTTCGTGATAATTTTAGTCGTCAGGATCAATAGGTGGGCGTCTGCCAAATACCTAAAGTTTCTTCATTTGTCTAAACCCATTATCGGAGGTGTCAGTGTATGATATAAGTGAGGAGTTGTTTTGGCTCCCAGTTCAGACTCCTCGTACTTGCAACACGTGTTTAAATCTCTTCTCCTGGAACACAAGAACCGCCAATACGATATCCGGGTTAGTACTTTTTGTCGTATTTCCGTAAGCCTCCCTCCACCACCAATAATTTTATCCAGCAACCCACTAGGGAGGAAAATCTGCTGGGTGGGACGCGTGATGACTGCCTTGACCCAGATGCGAGACAACCAAGAGGAGAAAAAAAAAGTACACTGATAACGACTTCGACGCCAGACGAATTGAAGAACGCGAGTAGAGGGAACGTGGTTGGGTGAGTCTTAACTATTGTATTGGTAT
>NC_066516.1:9428090-9478090 GCF_024679095.1 Eriocheir sinensis
AAAAGCTATTTGCAACCCACTGACAAAACACCGGGAAACAGTAACGTTGAACATTTGTGCGTGCGAGTAAACATTGCAAAAGTCAATTTAAATATATCTGTCACCTACAGACCTCCCGGGCAATCACTCGATGACGACCTTGAAATGTACAGCGTCTTAAGGCAGTCACTTAATAACAGCGACTCACTGATATTAGGAGACTTTAACCTCCCCATATCGACTGGGCGACACTGTCAGGTACAGAAGGCGAGTCACATAGAATGATCGAATTTCTAGAAGAAAATTATCTAAGCCAAATGGTTTCTGAGCCAACTCGACAAAATAATATACTCGACCTTGTTATAACGACCCAAGATAACCTTGTCAGTATTGTCACGGTAGGAGAACACCTCGGTTCTTGCGATCATAAATTAGTGCGCGTCGACATTAAAGCTCAATCATCAGTGACTGAAAATAAAGTAAAGGTGCCCAATTTCAAAAGAGCTAACTTCGTAGAAATCCGACAAAAACTAACAGAAATACAACTATCAGATGACGGCAACGTAGAGGAAGCCTGGCTAAGCCTTAAAAATCACTTACTCACTCAGCAGAACACATTCGTCCCCTTGTGCGAGAAGCGAATTAACACTAATAAAAGCCCACCGTGGTTTAATAGCGAAATTAAACAATCAGTCAATGAGAGAAAATTGTTTTACAGGTTAAAGAAAGAACAAAGCACGCCCGAGAACATTAGACTTTATAATGATGCCAGGCGACGAGTAAAAAGACTAGTAGGCCAGGCAAAGCGTAGATATGAAGAAAATATCGCAGCCAACTGTAAAAATAACCCGAAATCTTTCTTCAGTTACATAAACAACAGAAAGGCGATCAAAAGTGGTATTGGACCTTAAACAAACAGCGACGGTGCACTAGTGACTGACAGCCAACACATTGCAAACCTCTTAAACAATTACTTTTCCTCGGTGTTTAATACTAACAGTCTTCCTCTCGCTACCACCAACACCAGTACTATTGTAAATCTCGAGCATGCATTGCCTAATTTTGAAATAACAACCGATGAAGTCCTTAAAGCTCTCCATTCACTTAAAACAAATAAAAGTCCTGGACCTGACAAAGTATATCCAACTCTGCTGAAAGAAACGAAGAGCGAAATACTCTCCTCCCTCACAACCGTATTCAATATGTCCTTGCGACAAGGCATCGTCCCTTCAGATTGGAAAAAGGCTAACGTGACACCGATTTTCAAGAAAGGAGACAAAAAAGTACCAGGTAATTACAGGCCCATTAGTCTAACTTCGGTTGTAGGTAAGCTACTTGAGGGCATAATTAGAGACAAAATTGTGAGTTACCTTGAAAGCCACTCATTGATTGGGGACTCACAACATGGCTTCCGAAACAAAAGATCCTGCCTATCAAACCTATTAACCTTTTATAACGACCTCTTCACTGTTTATGACGTAGCCAAATCACTGGACGTAGTCTATCTTGATTTCCAGAAAGCGTTTGATAAAGTCCCGCAACATAAATTACTTTACAAATTAAAGCAAATAGGTATTGACGGTCAAGTAAACCAATGGATCGCGAATTGGTTGAGCAACAGACAACAAAGAGTAGTGATTGACGGATTTAACTCAGAGTGGGCGCCTGTCACTAGTGGCGTCCCTCAGGGCTCGGTCCTTGGCCCAGTGCTCTTCATTATTTACATCAACGACGTGGATGTTGGACTCAATAACCGCATTAGTAAATTTGCAGACGACACAAAGATTGGTAACTCGGTTCTCACTGACGAAGACAGGCAAAGCCTCCAAGAGGATTTGCACAAAATTTCAGCTTGGTCGGATAGATGGGAGATGCCCTTTAACGTAGACAAGTGCCAGGTCCTTCAAGTTGGAACGAGGAATAAGAAGTTCGAATACGAAATGCGCGGCGTTAAACTCAAAAGCGTTCAATGCGTCAAAGACTTGGGGGTCAAAATCGCGTCAAACCTCAAATTCTCACAGCAATGCATCGATGCAGCAAATAAAGCGAACAGAATGTTGGGCTTCATTAAAAGAAACTTTGTATTCAAGAATAAAGATGTAATACTCCCGCTCTACAACAGTTTAGTTAGACCCCACTTGGAATATGCGGTACAGTTTTGGTCCCCCCACCATGCAAAGGATATTGCTAAATTAGAAAGTGTTCAGCGTCGGGCAACGAAAATGATCCCTTCCTTGCGCAACAAATCCTACGAAGAAAGGCTTTCTACCCTTAACATGTTCTCTCGAGAAACGTCGCCTCCGAGGAAAACTGATCGAATGTTTTAAAATACTTAATGGTTTCACGAATGTAGACAGATCAACATTGTTTATGATCGATGACACTTTGCGCACGAGGAACAATGGCGTAAAACTCAGATGTAGACAAGTAAATTCAGACTGCACAAAATTTTTCTTCACCAACGTTGTAGTGCGAGAATGGAATAAGCTTCCACCATCAGTGGTCCAGTGTAACACGATTGACTCCTTCAAAAATAAGCTCGACCGTCACTTACTTCAACTTAATATCAACTAGAGTAGAAGTGCAACGTTTTGGAGTCTTCTGATTAATGTAAAATCACTTAGGTTTAAGGACAGACCACCAAGTCTGGACCATGGGGTCTGTGGTCTGATTTTATATCTAAATCTATCTCTCTCTCTCTCTCTCTCTCTCTCTCTCTCTCTCTCTCTCTCTCTCTCTCTCTCTCTCTCTCTCTCTCTCTCTCTCTCTCTCTCTCTCTCTCTCTCTCTCTCTCTCTCTCTCTCTCTCTCTCTCTCTCTCTCTCATATTATAACGTCATTTTTTTAACAAAGATCATAAAACAATGCAATGGTGGTTCGTAACTTTTTCTTTCTCCAGGACTCTTTCCGTTACTTTCTCTGCTTATTCTTGTCACGGCCTAACTCTGAGAATTGTCGTCTTGAGGATTAAAGCAATGTTACCGAATATAAGCTCTTCAATATCACCATCTTTGTCTATGATTTCATTCTAAATTGATATCTCGGAACCATATACAGCAACTACATATGCCATAAAAAATCATAATCCACATAATTCCAAACTTTTCCAACACACATTCTTGGCGCACACAAAAAAACAACACTATTCACTTGTGTGTGTTTGGGGGGGTGGGGGGGCGCTGCGTGTGTGTGCGCTATCAGGGAAAACTGTGCAATCTAAAAACTTCGTAACCTCAACTTTCCACACGACGGAAGGCCATCATCCAGGAAAGGTTAAGGTTGCCAAGAGTTCGCCGCTGTTTTTACCGTGAATCCATCATTAATCCATCCATTAGTTTTGCTGATGGATGTCCTCGTGAAACAAAGGGATATGCCGGGACGTAAGTATGTATGCAAGTATGTATGTATGTACCAGAGCCTTCAAACTAATGCTAATTATGAACTTTACATTTCTGCCCGAAATCGTGCCAAATCTATTCTCCGACTAACCAAAAAATTCTTTCATTAATAGAAAATGTCAAAACCTTGCTTTCTCTAACTCTTCCCGTGACTTCTGGCATCTAGCCAAAAACATCTCCTCCAACTTCACTTCTTCAGCTTTCCCTCCACTCCTCAGTCCTGACGGCAACACTGCCGTCTCATCTATCTCTAAGGCTGAACTCTTCTCTCAAACTTTTTCTAAAAACTCCACTCTGGACGATTCTGGGCATATTCCTCCTACTCATCCCCCCTCTGACTCCTTTATGCCTGTTATAAAGATTCTTCAAAATGATGTTTTCTATGCCCTCTCTGGCCTCAATCCTCAGAAGGCTTATGGACCTGATGGAGTGCCTCCTATTGTCCTTAAAAACTGTGCCTCCGTGCTGTCACCCTGCCTGGTCAAACTCTTTCGCCTCTGCCTGTCAACATCTACCTTTCCTTCTTGCTGGAAGTATGCCTTCATACAGCCTGTACCTAAGAAGGGTGACCGCTCAACTACCGTCCTATTGCTTTACTTTCTTGTCTATCTAAAGCTTTTGAATCAATCCTTAACCGGAAGATTCAAAAGCACCTTTCCACTTCTGACCTTCTATCTGATCGCCAGTATGGGTTCCGCAAGGGGCGTTCTACTGGTGATCTCCTAGCCTTCTTAACTGACTCTTGGTCATCCTCTCTTAGCCGTTTCGGTGAAACTTTTGCTATTGCGCTGGACATATCAAAAGCTTTTGATAGGGTCTGGCACAAATCTTTGCTTTCTAAACTACCCTCCTACGGTTTCTATCCTTCTCTCTGTACCTTTATCTCCAGTTTCCTTTCTGACCGTTCTATTTCTGCCGTGGTAGACGGTCACTGTTCTTCCCCTAAATCTATTAACAGTGGTGTCCCACAGGGTTCTGTCCTATCTCCCACTCTTTTTCTGTTGTTCATTGATGATCTTATTTCAAAAACGAACTGTCCTATCCATTCCTACGCCGATGATTCCACTCTGCATTATTCAACTTCTTTTAATAGAAGACCCACCCTTCAGGAACTTAACGACTCAAGGCTGGAGGCTGCAGAACGCTTAGCCTCAGACCTTACTATTATTTCCGATTGGGGCAAGAAGAACCTGGTGTCCTTCAACGCCTCAAAAACACAGTTTCTCCACCTATCCACTCGACACAATCTTCCAAACAACTATCCCCTATTCTTTGATAACACCCAGCTATCACCTTCCTCAACACTAAACATCCTCGGTCTATCCTTAACTCAAAATCTCAACTGGAAACTTCATATCTCATCTCTTACTAAATCAGCTTCCTCGAGGCTGGGCGTTCTGTACCGTCTCCGCCAGTTCTTCTCCCTGCACAGTTGCTGTCCATACAGGGGCCTTGTCCGCCCTCGTATGGAGTATGCATCTCATGTGTGGGGGGGCTCCACTCACACAGCTCTTCTGGACAGAGTGGAGGCAAAGGCTCTTCGTCTCATCAGCTCTCCTCCTCATACTGATAGTCTTCTACCTCTTAAATTCCGCCGCAATGTTGCCTCTCTTTCAATCTTCTATCGATATTTCCATGCTGACTGCTCTTCTGAACTTGCTAACTGCATGCCTCCCCCCCTCCCGCGGCCCCGCTGCACTCGACTTTCTACTCATGCTCATCCCTATACTGTCCAAACCCCTTATGCAAGAGTTAACCAGCATCTTCACTCTTTCATCCCTCACGCTGGTAAACTCTGGAACAATCTTCCTTCATCTGTATTTCCTCCTGCCTACGACTTGAACTCTTTCAAGAGGAGGGTATCAGGACACCTCTCCTCCCGAAACTGACCTAGCTTTCGGCCACCTCTTTGGATTCTTTTTAGGAGCAGCGAGTAGCGGGCTTTTTTTTATTAATGTTTACTTTTTTGTGCCCTTGAGCTGTCTCCTTTGCTGTAAAAAAAAAAAAAAAAAAATGTATGCAGACACAACAGAACCACAATTTTTCTCCTTATCAGAGGCTTCCAGGCCATGAAATAACGCACTACCTCCCCGCTGCGCCTCTGTGGACTTGCCAAACTATCAGAAACTGGCCCTCTCTGGCACGCCGAAAAAGTAATGATCTTAAGAAACCTAACCTTCACTGCAGTTCCTCTCCCTCCTCCCTGCCATCCTCTCCTCTCTCCCTCCCTCCACCTTCCATCCCCTCCTCTCTTTCCATCCCTCCTCCTTCCAGCCTCTCCTCTCTCTTTCCTTCCCGCCTCCCTTCCCTCCTAACTTCCATCCCCTCCTCTCTTTCCATCCTTCCTCCTTCCAGCCTCTCCTCTCTCTTTCCTTCCCGCTTCCCTTCCCTCCTAACTTCCATCCCCTCCTCTCTTTCCATCCCTCCTCCTTCCAGCCACTCCTCTCTCTTCCCCTCCCGTCTCCCTTCCCTCCTAACTTCCATCCCCTCCTCTCTTTCCATCCTTCCTCCTTCCAGCCACTCCTCTCTCTTCCCCTCCCGCCTCCCTTCCCTCCTAACTTCCATCCCCTCCTCTCTTTCCATCCTTCCTCCTTCCAGCCACTCCTCTCTCTTCCCCTCCCGTCTCCCTTCCCTCCTAACTTCCATCCCCTCCTCTCTTTCCAACACTCCTCCTTCCAGCCTCTCCTCTCTCTTCCCTTCCCGCCTCCCTTCCCTCCTAACTTCCATCCCCTCCTCTCTTTCCAACACTCCTCCTTCCAGCCACTCCTCTCTTCCCCTCCCGTCTCCCTTCCCTCCTAACTTCCATCCCCTCCTCTCTTTCCATCCTTCCTCCTTCCAGCCACTCCTCTCTCTTCCCCTCCCGTCTCCCTTCCCTCCTAACTTCCATCCCCTCCTCTCTTTCCAACACTCCTCCTTCCAGCCACTCCTCTCTCTTCCCCTCCCGTCTCCCTTCCCTCCTAACTTCCATCCCCTCCTCTCTTTCCAACCCTCCTCCTTCCAGCCACTCCTCTCTCTTCCCTCCTGTCTCCCTTCCTCCTAACTTCCATCCCCTCCTCTCTTTCCAACCCTCCTCCTTCCAGCCACTCCTCTCTCTTCCCCTCCCGTCTCCCTTCCCTCCTAACTTCCATCCCCTCCTCTCTTTCCATCCCTCCTCCTTCCAGCCTCTCCTCTCTCTTTCCTTCCCGCCTCCCTTCCCTCCTAACTTCCATCCCCTCCTCTCTTTCCATCCTTCCTCCTTCCAGCCACTCCTCTCTCTTCCCCTCCCGTCTCCCTTCCCTCCTAACTTCCATCCCCTCCTCTCTTTCCATCCCTCCTCCTTCCAGCCTCTCCTCTCTCTTTCCTTCCCGCCTCCCTTCCCTCCTAACTTCCATCCCCTCCTCTCTTTCCATCCTTCCTCCTTCCAGCCACTCCTCTCTCTTCCCCTCCCGTCTCCCTTCCCTCCTAACTTCCATCCACTCCTCTCTTTCCAACACTCCTCCTTCCAGCCTCTCCTCTCTTTTCCCTCCTAACTTCCATCCCCCTCCTCTCTTCCCATCTCTACTTCTTCCGGCCTCTCCTCTCTCTTCCTTCCTCCTCCATTGCCTGCCTCCCGAAATGGAAAGCCCTCATTCTACTCCTCCTCCTCCTCCTCCTCCTCCTCCTCCTCCTCGTAGCAGCCTTCATCGGCCTCGCCCATCACCATACCGGCCTGCACTCGATTTTTCTGTCTCTATTGCGTCTGCACCGCCTTCGTCTCTCACACCACCACCGCCAACACTACCTATTCATACTCACCACCAATTCCACCACCGCCAAAACCATAGTCTGCACTCCTCCACTCATACGCACTACCATCACTACCACTACCATAACCTGCACTTCTACTCCTGCACAACACCACCACCACCAACACCATAGCCTGCATTCATAGTCATACACACCACCACCACCACCAACACTTTCGCCTACATTCCCTCGATCATACCTATCACCATCACCACCATAGCCTCCACACCCTTACCACCACACAACCCCCACCACGGCCAACACTATAATCTGTACTTTCTTCCTTCCCTTTACTCCCCTCCACCATCATTACCACATATTCACCACCACCATCACCACCACCACTACAGCTTGCTTTCTCTCCTTACTTTTCATCGCTAAATAGCCGGTAAAGTCATCTTAATACTACTAAAGGCCATCACCACTATCATCACTAATACAACCTATATCATGACACTTATCCTGATCTACACCACCACCTTCACGTCCACCACTACCTCATAACATACAATACAATCACTATAGCGATCAACACACTAATGCATGTATACCTCCACCCGCCCAAGCCTCACTCCCTCCCTCCCACTCCATCACCACCACCATCACCACCACCACCACCAAGGAAGGCTGCAGTGTTAAGAATGGAGCAAGCACACCGGGCAGCCCACGCCACAGTATGTCTCCATCACCTCTCCCCTGCCAATACGCTAATGCACACGCAACACAAACTTCCCGGGCAACGCAAACAACTCTCCTGACCCAAGCCGACCAGCCACCCAGCCACCCAGCCAGCCAACGCAGCTTCCCGCATTCCTCACCTCGGTCCACACACACACACACACAGCCGGAAGATTCAAAAGCACCGTTCCACTTCTAACCTTCTATCTGATCGCCAGTATGGGTTCCGCAAAGGAAGTTCCTCTGGCGATCTTCTTGCTCTCTTAACTGATTCTTGGTCATCCTCTCCTAGCTGTTTCGGTGAAAATTTCTCAGTTGCGCTAGACGCATCGAAAGCTTTCGATAGAGTCTAGGACAACTCTTTGTTTTCTAAACTGTCCTCTTTCGGATTCTATCCCTCTCTCGGTTCCTTTATCTCCAGTTTCCTTTCCGGCCGTTCTATCTCTGCTGTGGTAGACGATCACTGTTCTTCCCCTAAACCTATCAACAGTGGTGTTCCACAGAGCTCTGTTCTATCACCCACTCTCTTCCTGTTATTCATCAATGATCTTCTTTCCATAACAAACTGTCGTCCTATCCACTCATACGCTGACAACACCACTCTGCATTCTTCAACTTCTTTCAATAGAAGACCCTCTCAACAGGAATTACATGACTCCAGACTGGAGGCTGCAGAACGCTTAACCTCAGACCTTGCTATCATTTCCGATTGGGGTAAAAGGAACCTTGTGTCCTTCAATGCCTCAAAAACCCAATTTCTCCACCGATCAAATCGACACAATCTTCCAAACACCTATACCCTATTCTTCGACAACACTCAGCTGTCACCTTCTTCAACATTAAACATCCTCGGTCTATCCTTAACTCAAAATCTTAACTGGAAACTTCACATCTCTCTCACTAAATCAGCTTCCTCGAGGTTGGGCGTTCTGTATCGTCTCCGCCAGTTCTTCTCCCCCGCACAGTTGCTATCCATATACAGGGGCCTTGTCCGCCCTCGTATGGAGTATGCATTTCACGTGTTGGGGGGCTCAACTCACACAGCTCTCTTGGACAGAGTGGAGTCAAAGGCTCTTCGTCTCATCAGCTCTCCTCCTCTTACTGATAGTCTCCTACCTCTTATATTCCGCCGCCATGTTGCCTCTCTTTCTATCTTCTATCGATATTTTCAGGCTGACTGCTCTTCAGAACTTGCTAACTGCATGCTTCCCCCCTCCCATGGCCTCGCCACACACGACTTTCTACTCTAGCTCATCCCTTTACTGTCCAAATCACTTACGCACTAGTTAACGAGCATTTTCACTCTTCCATCCCTCACGCTGGTAAACTCTGTAACATTCTTCATTCATCTGTATTTCCTCCTGCCTACGACTTGAACTCTTTCAAGAGGAGGGTATCAGGACACCTCTCCTCCCGAAATTGACCTATCTTTCGGCCACTTCTCTAGTTCTTTTTAGGAGCAATGAGTAGCGGGCTTTTTTTTTCATTATTATTTCCTTTTTTTATGCCCTTGAACTGACTCCTTTGTTGTAAAAAAAAAGTTAGTTGGTTAGTTTGTTAGTTAGAAGTTAAATAGGTAGTTAGAGTTAGGTAATTTTACTGTATTTTTTACTAATTTATTTATTTATTTTGTTTATATTATTGTTCTATTTTATTTTGTATTTTTGTTTTTCTTTTCTTTTTCTTTTTGTTGCCGCCTGGCGGCGGAACGAATGATTGGTGGAAGGTGAAAGGGAAAATATGAGGAATAAGATAAGAGAAATAAGGCGAGGAGTAGACGATGATGTAGCGAACGAGAGCAGGGAACTCTGGCTGTGGTGTGTCGTGGTGTGTCACGGCCGCTCGGTGTTGAAGGTGCCAAGCCAGCATTTCGGCATCGTCTCAATAGCAAACAAAGAACAGTTGAATGCTCTCGCTGACTCTGGGGGCAGGGTTGATTAAATGACGAGTTAATTGTTCTTCTGATATATTAATCGAGTCAACGTGAAGGGTCTTCTTATTTACCACCTTACTGCTCCACGGGCTCGCGGGGCAGTGGCGGTAAAACTTTTTGTCTTTCTTTTTCTTTCTTTTCTTTCGTGTTTTCTTGCTGTTATTTTCTTTATTGATGTTTCTCGTTGATGTTCTTTTTTTCCATATCATCCTCTTTGTTGATGTTCTTCGATGGTCTGGGTGCGCCACTCTCCTCCCAGAAGAGACCCACCCATGATTTTGGTGATATTACAGAGGGCCGAAAGGTGGATGATTTTTGTTATATTTTTCTTTTCTTGATGTGGTTTTCTTGTTCTTTTTCTTGATGTTTTTGTCATAGTAGTTGTAATTATATCAGTGTATTATTATTATTATTATATATCACCATGAATTAGGAATACATCTGAAGTGGGTATTTTCCACTATACATTTTTTTCGATATTTTTCTTCTTTTCCATTTCTCTTTTTCATCCTTTCTTGATGTTCTTTTCAATATCATCCTTTTGTTGATGTTCTTTGACGGTCTGAATGAGCCTCTTTCCTTCCAGAAAAGACCCACCCATAATTTTGGTGAGGTTAGTCAGGGCCGAAAGGTGAATTATGTTTGTATTTTTTTTCCTGATGTTCTTTTATTGCTGTTACTTTTCCTTTTCGATGTTTTTTCTGTTCTTTTTACTTCTCTATATTTTTCGGTGTTCTTTTCTATATCATCCCTTTTTTATGTTCTTCGATGGTCTGGATGAGCCTTTTTCTCCCCAGAAAAGACTCACCCATAATTTTGGTGATGTTTGTTAGGGCCGAAAGGTGAATGATGTTTATTATATTTTTCTTGTTCATTTTCGTGATGTTTTTCTTTTTCGATATTTTTCTGCTCTTTTGTTTTCCACATTTTTTCTTGATGTTCTTTTCTATATCATCCTCCTGTTGATGTTCTTTTATCCATATCATCCTCTTTGTTGATGTTCTTCGTTGGTATGGGTGCGCTATTTTCCTCCCAGAAGAGACCCACCCATAATTTTGGTGATGTTACTTAGGGCCGAAAGGTGGATGATGTTTGTATTTTTCTTTTCTTGATGTTCTTCTTTTACTGCTGTTACTTTTCTTCTTCGAAGTTATTTCTGTTCTTTTTCTTTTCCGTATTTTCTTGATATTCTTTTCTATATCATCCCTTGTTGATGTTCTTTGGTCTGGATGAGCCTTTTTCTCCCCAGAAGAGACTCACCCATAATTTTGGTGATGTTAGTGAGGGCCGAAAGGTGGGTGATGTTATTATATTTTCTTTTCTTGATGTTGTTCTTTTTCGATGTTCTTTTCTTTTTCTCTTTTTCATTCTTTCTTGATGTTCTTTTCTATATCAACCTGTTGTTGAAGTTCTTTGGTCTGGATGAGCACTTTCTTCCCCAGAAAAGACTCACCAATAATTTTGGTGATGTTAGTGTGTGGCCGTAAGGTTGATATGTTTCTTTGTACTTTTCTTTTCTTGATGTTCTTCTTTTACTGCTGTTACTTTTCTTTTTCGATGTTATTTCTGTTCTTTTTCTTCTCTATATTTTTCGGTGTTCTATTCTATATCATCCCTTGTTGATGTTCTTTGGTCTGGATGAGCCTTTTTCTCCCCAGAAAAGACTCACCTATAATTCTGTCAATGTTAATTAGGGCCTGAAGGTGGATGATCTGTGTTTGCTTTTTCTGGCGTTCTTTTTCCTTTTCCTTTTCTTTGGTGTTCCCATCACGTGGATTGTCTGCGACATCTAACGGGCACCACAAGCCCGGGTTTGTTTAGAGTTTGCTCTCCTAGGTGAACCGCCTACCACGGCTAACGAGCTCCACCTGCCCGGGTTTGTTTAGAGTTTGCTCTCCTAGGTGAACCGCCTACCACGGCTAACGACCTCCACCTGCCCGGGTTTGTTTAGAGTTTGCTCTCCTAGGTGAACTGCCTACCACGGCTAACGACCTCCACCTGCCCGGGTTTGTTTAGAGTTTGCTCTCCTAGGTGAACTGCCTACCACGGCTAACGACCTCCACCTGCCCGGGTTTGTCCTACCATCTCATTTTCATTCTTCTTCTCTCCCTTCCTTTCCTCTCCTCTTTTTTTCCTTCTCCACTCCTACTCTCTTATTTCCTTTCCCGTTATCTTCTTCCCTCTCCTCTACTTTTCCATCCTCTCCTCTCACATCCAATTTCATACCTCCAGTGCCCTCTCCTATCCTCCCATTTCCTCTCTTTTCTCTTCGTTCGTCATCCCACTCACCTCCTCGCAGCTTCCCACTCCGCCGCGATACAATATACACCCACCACCACCATCCCCTCTTTCTGTGATCACAAGATTGCCTCGCCTGAGCTACTGTTGCGCCTTCCAGTTAGTTGGGTGGAAGGCATGTGTTATTCTTCACCTCCCTTTCAGAGCTAACAAGTCATGAAGCTGGTGGGAGTTCGGCGATGCGTGGGACCCTTTGCTGTTGTATTGGCTTCGGGATGTACAAGTGACTGGAGGATAAGCACATATTCTACTCTTGCTATAATAGTGTTGCCCAGTGGTACCCGTTAAATTCCACGGTTTGTGTCCATTATACAGCCCTCGTCCTCGTCCTCCTCCTCCTTCTCTTCCTCCTCCTCCTCCTCGTCCTCGTCCTCCTCGTCCTCATCATCGTCCTCCTCCTCCTCTTCCTCTTCCTCTTCCTCTTCCTCTTCCTCCTCTTCCTCCTTTTCCTCCTCTTCCTCTTTCTCTTCCTCTTCCTCTTCCTCTTCCTCTTCCTCCTCCTCCTCCTCCTCTCTCATAACCGTCCCCTGAAAACCTCAAATTAGATCTGGAAGCGCATGAAGAGAAAACAAAAGACTTATTAAACGTTCTTTGCTTTACTCAGAATACTACTACGACAACTATTATCATCATCATCATTATTATTATTATTATTATTATTATTATTATTATTATTATTATTATTATTATTATTATTATTATTGTTCTTGTTGCTGTTTTTTTTTCGTATAGTGTGTCATCGTCTGTCTGCGGTGTAGTAATATCCATCACAAAACCTTTCCTTCCACCAAACACTAAAATCTCTCTCTGCCTGGCACGTTCCTAGAGAGGCCAAATGAAAAAAAAAACACGTTAGCATCATGTCTACAAAATAACTTGCAGTAAGGTATTGCGTAAAAATAGACTATAAATTACTATCAACCTTATTCTCACCAAACACCAAAATCAGACACGTTCATCACGGAAACACCTCGCAAAAAACTTATCTTGATATATTTTGTAAAACGAGACTAAAAATTACTATCAAACTTTCCCACCAAACACCAAAATCATTCACCTTCCTAAACACACTAGATGAAAACCGTTAGTACTTTGTTTAAGCAGCATATTGTGTAAAGCTAAACTATTAATTACGATATACTTCATGAGAGGAGCAGGATAAGGGAGAGGATGAGTCAAAGGCGGCGAGATTAACAAACGGGCGCTTTGCTTCTGAGTGGACCCTGGGCGGCAGATTAATTAAGGCGAAGTTTGTGACGCTGTGTTTGCCCCGCCGGTTTTCATCAAGGGAAGAAAGGACGGCGAGAGAGAGTGAAAGGAACCTGTCCATTCTTGTTCATAATAGGGTACAGAGAGAGAGAGAGAGAGAGAGAGAGAACAGATACATAGACAGATACAGACAGATACAGACAGACACAGACAAACAGATAGGCACACACACACACACACACACACACACACACACACACACACACACACACACACACACACACACATACACACTTCCCACTCCCTCCACCCCCAATGCAGCCCTTCTCAGAGACGCCTCCCTCCTCTCACCTGTCTCTCCCCCCCTCGCTCGTGCCCTCGCCCCCCCACTTTTTCCTCAACTCGCGCCTCCCCCTTCCTCTCCTCTCCCTCCTCTGCTTTCCCCTCCCCCTTCCCCGCGATACCTCCCTCTTTCTCTTCCCCCTCTGCCTCCTCGTACTCATTTTCTTCCTCTCCCCCTCTCCCCTTTCCTCCTCTTCTTCCCCTTCATCAGTCTCTTCCTTCACTCCCTTCCTCTTACTCTCTCTCACTCTCTCTGCTCTTCCTCCCTCGCCTCCCCTCCACCCTCCTCCTCACCCCCTACCTCCTCTTCCTCTTCGTTTTCTTCTTCTCCCTCCTCTTCCTCCTCCTCCCTCTCTCCCCCCTCCTCCTTGTCTTCCTCCTACTCCTCCTCATCGCCCCCCTCCTCCTCGTCCTCCTCCTCCTTATCAAACTTTCCCACCAAACACCAAAATCATTCACCTTCCTAAAAACACTAGATGAAAAACGTTAGTACTTTGTTTTAGCAGTCTATTGTATAAAGCTAAGCTATTAATTACGATATACTTCATGAGAGGAGCAGGATAAGGGAGGAGATGAGTCAAAGGCGGCGAGATTAACAAACGGGCGCTTTGCTTCTGAGTGGACCCTGGGCGGCAGATTAATTAAGGCGAAGTTTGTGACGCTCTTATTTCTCTCTTTACTGTAAAATTTCCATGGCCCTTTCTTCCTTAAAGGTACATGGTGTTCTCTTCTAACTATTTCCTGCCGGCACGTTGCCGGAGGAAGAGGTGGGTGGGGAGGAGCCTTCATCTTTTCTGTCCTGTCCTACCACACGTAGATTACTAGTGGTAGCGGTAGTAAACAGACACCCTCGCCATAGACCGATAGGTCTTCTGGTGTCTGTTCTTCCTATCTATTCCTATGTATTCCTCCTCCTCTTCCTCTTCTTACTACTACTAATATTACTACTACTTATATTACTACTTACAATAATAATAATAATAATAATAATAATAATAATAATAATAATAATAATTATAATAATAATAATAACAACAACAACAACACTACTAATACTAACACCACCATTGCACAAACAAACGGAAAAGTACCTAAACTGAAAAAATAATATACGAATAGGTAAGTGTTGGCGGTGGCTGAACAGATAGCAAGACGGCCCCGCGTTCAGGAGGACGCGAGTTCAATCCCCGACCGGTGCCACCAAGCTGGGATTTTTCAGCCGCCGCCGAGTGGCTTAAACCTACCCACATGCTGTCCAGAAGACCACCTATCAACCCGGACTCTAGATTCTAGGATTAAAGATGAGCTCCGGGAGGGCAGCATGAGCCAATGCAAGATGGTGCCACTATAAACACTCGCCTGCGCCAGAACGGGCTGGGCCGACCATCAGGACCCACCGGGAAGAAGCCTTGGACCGACCATCAGGATCCTCCGGGAAGAAGCCTACCGGCGCAACAGGCCAAGACGTAAAAAAAATAAAAAAAAATAAAAAAAAAGTGAATTAATCCAACACCCGCCGTGGCCATAACCAGCACTACCCTACCAGTCCCTTCAGTCGTTGAGAAAACCGCACCGCTCTCACGCAAGTTTCTGCTGGGAGTCGAGCGGTGGGAGCGGATGGCGCGGTGCACAAGTGATATTAGCGCATTTACCAGAGCAATATGGATTTTTTTTTTACAGGAAAGAAAGCAACTCACGGGCGAAAACAAATGGGGGAAAAAAGTCCGCTAATCACTGTTCCTATAAGCACTAAGCATCCTATAAGTACACTATCATCAGGCGATACACAAGTGGAGAACGTTGGGAAAGGCATCTGCCCTCCGGTGGACTATCAATGTCAAAAAATGATAATGATGATGATGATGTGAAAGAAACCTCAAAGTAAAACTGTTCTTCATGTCGCCCAGCCTTGCATCGTATTACTAAGGCAGCGTAATTCATTCAGGTTAGGGTAACACACATAGGCGACGCAGCTGTTTAACTTGTAAATTAGTATTCTTTTTATTATCTTTAAGACATTATGCTCATTTTCACATTTTCTTTCTTATTTCCTCCTTTCCTCCGTTTCCTCCCTCTTTCTGCTTTCTTTCCTCCCGTTTCCCCTTCCCTTTCCTCCGTTTCCTCCCTCTTTCTGCCTTCTCTCCTCCCGTCTCCCCTTCCCTTTCCTCCGTTCCCTCCCTCTTTCTGCCTTCTTTTCTCCTAACTCCGCTTCCCTTTCCTCCATTTCCTCCCTCATTCTGCCTTCTCTCCTCCCGTTTCCCCTTCCCTTTCCTCCGTTTCCACCCTCTTTCTGCCTTCTTTCCTCTTAACTCTCCTTCCCTTTCCTCCGTTCTCTCCCTCTTTCTGCCTTCTTTCCTTTCGTCTCCCCTTCCCTTTCCTCCGTTTCCTCCCTCTTTCTGCCTTCTTTCCTCCTAACTCCGCTTCCCTTTCCTCCGTTTCCTCCCTCATTCTGCCTTCTCTCCTCCCGTCTCCCCTTCCCTTTCCTCCGTTCCCTCCCTCTTTCTGCCTTCTTTCCTCCCGTCTCCCCTTCCCTTTCCTCCGTTCCCTCCCTCTTTCTGCCTTCTTTCCTTTCGTCTCCCCTTCCCTTTCCTCCATTTCCTCCCTACTGTCTCCCTCTTTCCCTCCTGGAGATGACACTGGCCTGTAGGAAACTGTAGCGCGCAAGATCAAAGGTATGGGAGTGGCAGTTTGTGTCCTCCCTTCCTCCTCCCTCCTTATCTCCGTTCTCCCCTTTCCTTTCCTCCGTTTTCCTTCCTTCTTTCTCACTTTTTTCCTCGATTTTTCCCTCTCTCATTTTCTCTTTCACCTTCTCTCCTTTCCTCTCGTGTCTTTTCCTTCCTTCTTACTCTCTCCTCTCATACCCTCTCATTTTCTTTCTTATTCTCTTATTCTCTCCTTCGTTTCCTCACTTCTTTTTCATTCCTTTCTTTCCTCCATCTCTCATCTCCCCTTTCCTTCATTTCCTCCCTTCTATCTCACTCCTTTTCTTCATTCTCCACTTTCCTCTCTTCCGTTCCCTCCTTCTTTCTCCCTCTTTTCCCCAATTCTCCCTTTCCTCTTCCTCCGATTCATTCCTCTCCCTCCTTTCCTTCATCTCTCCCTTTTCCTTTTCCTCCGTTTCCTCTATTCTCCCCTCTCCTTTCCTCCGTTTCTTTCCTTTTTTCCTCCCTCCTTTCCTACATTTCTCCCCTTCCCTTTTCTTTCCCTCTCTATCTATCCCTCAATCTATCTATCTATATAGCACCCTATCTATATACGTATCTATCCATCTATCAATCAATCTACTTCTCTCTCTCTCTCTCCCTCTCTCTCCTTCCATCCCACCTTTCATTCCATCCCTAATTACGCCAACTTCACCTTCCCGGGGCGTGGCTGCAGGAGTGACGAGCGGCAGAAAAATGAGAAGAAAGAAAAATCCACCCACACTATTGACAGCAGACTCTCCGAACTTATTATAATCGCGACGTATTTTCCGAACGAGCAGCGAAAAATGACGAGGCTGATCCTGCCGGCATGACGTTCCCATCAATGAGTATCCGTTCCCCATCTCCTTCCAGTCACTCTCCGGCTGCCGAGTGGTTGACGTTCACCATTTAAACCTTCCGATACGATAGAGTTGTTATTATTATATGTTTATTTGTCAGACTTAATGGAAGACCTGTCAGTGGTGCTTATGATGTTGATGATGATGATGATGGTGATGACTATAGTGATGTTAAGTAAAAAGTAAGTATATATAATGATAATGTAGGATTTATTATTATCATTATTATTATTATTATTATTATTATTATTATTATTATTATTATTATTATTATTCTCTTTTACTACAATGGTCAGTCGGGTCAAATTGTTCCTCTATTAATATGTTTTGTACTGTTCAGTCTCTTCTAAATTCTTCTTCTAATTCCTACACGTTTTATCTTACACAATTCTCTAACTTCATCCTTAAATCTTTCCTCAAATCCTTAAATCCTCACCTTTCCTTAATACTCCCTTTCCTTTCCTCTCTTTCCTCCCATTTCCCCTTTCCTTTACTCCGCTTTCTCCCTCCTCTTCTCTGTTTTCTCCCATCTTTCTCTCCCTCCTTACCTCCATTCTCCTTTCCTTTCTTCTCTTTCCTCCCTTCTCCCCTTTTTCCCTCCTCTCCTTTGTTTCCTCCCTTCTTTCTCTCCCTCCTTACCTCCATTCTCCTTTCCTTTTTTCTCTTTCCTCCCTTCTCCCCTTTTCCTTTCCTCCGCTTTCTCCCTCTTCTCTTCTGTTTCCTCCCTTCTTTCTCTCCCTCCTTACCTCCATTCTCCTTTCCTTTCCTCTCTTTCCTCCCTTCTCCCCTTTTCCTTTCCTCCGCTTTCTCCCTCCTCTCCTCCGTTTCATCCCTTCTTTCTCCCAGTTCCCTTCTTCCGTTTCCTCTCTTCCTTCTCCCTTCTCTAACTTCATCCTTAAGTCTTTCCCAACGGAGATGAGCACTGAGGCTACGCGCAGCTATGGCGTATGCTCCATAGCTTTACCTTTAGCCGAGTCTTCGTTAAGGTCTGCTGCTTTATGACGTTCATTCCGACCTTACTTATTTCAAATCAAACAGCATCAGAATATCACTTTTTTTCCAACTCGTACACTCTCTCTCTCTCTCTCTCTCTCTCTCTCTCTCTCTCTCTCTCTCTCTCTCTCTCTCTCTCTCTCTCTCTCTCTCTCTCTCTCTCTCTCTCTCTCTCTCTCTCTCTCTCTCTCTCTCTCTTACTTCGTCTTCATGAATTTCCTCTTCCGTCCCTCTCTCTCTCCCTCCCACTCAGTTATTCCCTTTTCCTTCATTCCAGTCACCCTCTTATCACTCTCCTTCCTCCCTGCATCTATTCCTTCAAATTTTCTTCTATCCGTGCGTCTCATCTCCTATTTCCTCACTTTATTTTCTCTAGTATTTCCTGCTTTCTGTCACGTCGGCGTCGCTTTTAATCCCGCAGACTTTCTCTCGCTCCTCTATTATTTTTTTCAGACATTTTTTTTCGTTTACTTCTCTGGATAGATTTTTTTATTGTGTGTCTTGGAGGCCTCCCTCCCACGTCCATATTCCCTCATCTTATATTCATTCTATCAGCGTTTCTTCCTTTCTTTCTCGTTTCCTTCCTCTCCATGTTTTGCGTCCTGCTTTACATCTCATCTCATTCCGCAAACTGTTTTCCTTCTTTTCGTTTTCCTTGCGTGAGATTTATTTGTATTCCTTTTTATTTTCTTCGCCGTTCTCAACCTCAATGTCTTTTCTGCGCTTTTATTTACAAAGGGGGGGTGGGGGAGGAGTAAGGAGGAACTTTAAACTCTTCGCTGTCTTTTGTTTGAGGTCAAATATAGTTTGTTTGTTTTTGTCCTTGTGTCATATTTTTTGTATTCCTTTTTTTTTCTTCTTCGTCCTCTACTTCAATATTTCTATATTTTTATCTACAGTGGGAGGGGGTACAGGGGAGAGAAGGGGGGAGGGGGGTACTTCAGCCTTCGCCGTCTTTTGTTTTAAGTCCATTACAGTTTTACTTTCCTCTTCCGGTTTCTACGTAATGTATTTTCTTTCCTTTCACCAAACTCTAACTTTTATCTGCATGCCCTGACTTATTTTTTTTCTTTTCTTTTTATCACATTTTTTGCGGCATCTTCTTCAACCTCCATCCCGCAAAGTGCTTTTCCGTAATCTTGTTATAAAAATCGCATTTAAAAAAGAAGCGCTTTCCATTTCTCTCTTCTTCGTTTTCTGCGTAAATATATTATGAAGCACATCTTTGCTCTGGGGCGTCAACGTGGGGCCTTTTTTTTAAACCACATCCAAATTTCTGTCCACGTCCACTATGTTTTTTTTTTTTTTTTTCATTCCGGATTTCTCGATATATACTTCCAGCACGTTTTTTGCTCTGTTATTTTCCTCTTCTTCCCTATTTTCCGCCCCTCACACAATCCTGCCGAGTCGCTTGTTTTTTTCTCTCGTCTGTGCTCGAGACCCACGTGTGTTTTTTTTTATTCATTCTGTATTTCTAATTTTCCAGGAAGCTTTTTTTTTATCTCTCGTGTTCCCCCTCTCCTTCCCGGTTTTCCTTCTCTCTGCCTTGTTTGTTTTCTTTCATCTGTGTTTCCAATTAGATAGATTCACGTTTTTTTTCATTCTGTACTTCTCTCTTTTTCCCGCACGCTTTTTTACTCTCTCCTGTTCCTCTTCTTTCTTGTTTTCCTGCACGTCGTCTCTCACACAGTCTGGCCGAGTTGTTTGTTTGTTTTTCCTCCTCTGTGCTCGAGATTCACGTGTGTTTTTCTTTCATTCTGTATTTCTATAACTTTCCAGGACGCGATTTTTTTTTTTATCGTGTTCCTCTTCTTCCTGTTTTCCTGCACGTCGTCTCTCACACAGTCTGGCCGAATTGTCTGTTTGTTTTCCTCCTCTGTGTTCGAGATCCACGTGTGTTTTCTTTATTCATTCTGTATTTCTTTATTCTTCGAGCACGTTTTCTTCTTTCGAGTGCTTCATCTTCCATTTCCTTGTCACCGCCTGTCTCTCTCAAGCTTGTTTGTGTGTTTTCCCTCCTCTGTGTTCGAGACCCACGTGTGTATTCTTTATTCATTCTGTATTTCTTTATTCTTCGAGCACGCTTTCTTCTTTCGAGTGCTTCATCTTCCATTTCCTTGTCACCGCCTGTCTCTCTCAAGCTTGTTTGTGTGTTTTCCGTCCTCTGTGCTCCAGATCCACGTGTGTTTTCTTTATTCATTCTCTATTTCTTTATTCTTCGAGCACGTTTTCTTCTTTCGAGTGCTTCATTTTCCATTTCCTTGTCACCGCCTGTCTCTCTCAAGCTTGTTTGTGTGTTTTCCGTCCTCTGTGCTCCAGATCCACGTGTGTTTTCTTTATTCATTCTCTATTTCTTTATTCTTCGAGCACGTTTTCTTCTTTCGAGTGCTTCATTTTCCATTTCGCACGTTTTCTTCTTTCGAGTGCTTCATTTTCCATTTCCCGTGCCAGACTGAAGGGGACCCGTGCCAGACTGAAGGGGACCCGTGCCAGACTGAAGGGGACCCGTGCCAGACTGAAGGGGACCCGTGCCAGACTGAAGGGGACCCGTGCCAGACTGAAGGGGACCCGTGCCAGACTGAAGGGGACCCGTGCCAGACTGATGGGGACCCGTTCCTGACTGAAGGGGACCCGTGCCAGACTGATGGGGACCCGTGCCAGACTGAAGGGGACCCGTGCCAGACTGAAGGGGACCGTGCCAGACTGAAGGGGACCCGTGTCAGACTGAAGGGGACCCGTGCCAGACTGATGGGGACCCGTTCCTGACTGAAGGGGACCGTGCCAGACTGAAGGGGACCCGTGCCAAACTGAAGGGAACCCAACTTCATAATGGCGTTACATCCGCTTTATTTGTATGGTTTTTTTTTCATGGATCTTAGGTTATTTAGAATCCAATAAAATCCAAATAAGTGACTGTTCATGAATTTCCCATAATTTTTTATCTCTTCTATCTTAATCTGAGCCCAGCAAGATCACATCAGTGTCGGTCCCGTTTTCACTAATCAAGAATTCAGCATCACTAAGTAACCAACCGTTGCTGCCGAATCATCTCTTATTACGAATGAAGCAATACTAAATTAATGTTGGTGGGAGATTTTCACGCAATAATTACTTTACTCCCCTTGCCGATTAAGGTGCATGTTACACTCTTTAAGCAAACGGTATCATTCCTCTTCTAAAAATAATAAATTCCATTGACACACATTAATGCAGCATATAATTACCTCAGCAGGAGAGTATATGTAGGGCAGGCGAAATATTGCTGATTATCTGTTTTAATTAAAGAGCTGCAAACGACATCCATATTCCAAATAAAATTACGTCTGTCATGCGTCAGTCAATACGAAACTCGTCTAATTACGACCTGACAACTTCATGGCGTCAGGTAATTACGCTCTTTTAGCATGTTTTCAGGAATATTTGACACTCCCTTCTGCACCGAAATTAATAAAAATCTATATGGAGTTCACAACCTCACTTAATTTTTCGCAAGCAACTCTGACGTTCCTGTTCAGTTTTCCACTCCCAGTAATGAACACTAGGGCTCAATTTTGCGCCTAATATCTACCATCCATAACAACAGATTGCTTCCTCGTCTCAGTAATTTTTAAAGATGGTACACTACACTTGCTTGCCCACTGGAACTAAGAAACAAGAGGAAATTAATGGCACTCTTAATGCAAGGTGTGGAGTGGTTAGCAAGCCTAGCTACGAATCCACGAGCTTGGGTTCGAATCTCGGCTTGGGCAGTTGGCGCACAACCTGCCCAGCTTCCCTTTCCTCCATTTCGGGCAGGTCGATAAATGGGTACCTAGCAACGTTGCCAGATTATCGTACTCAGAGTCTTGTATTTACCGGTTTCTGAAGCATAGCTATTGCCAAGAAGCACCAATAATTAACCATTTTAACGATAACTATATATATGAAGGCAGTTATTGGGGTCGAGGAGGCAGTTTTTGGGTCGGAAATCGGCAAACACAGGAGGCTGAGTACGACAATCTGGCAACGTTGGTACATAGGCAAACCTGGGGAAAATAAACTGTGCTAACGTGGATAGTGCAGTTTCCTTGTAACCCCGGAAATGAGTTCTCACACGCCATAGGTTCGAAGGTCAACGGTGAAGGTGATGAGAACCGAGGCAAATCGCTGCTATACTGTATGCCCTTAACTCTACCTTAGCGCAACTTTTTTTTTTTTTACAACAAAGGAGACGGCTCAAGGACAACAAAAAAGAGTGTACAAAAAAAGGCCCGCTACTCACCGCTCATAACAGACAAAAGTAATGAGTGGTCACCTTTAACAATCTAAGAACAAAAGTGCGCTCCCTGTACATCTGAATGCGTCTTTACCTCACTGAACTTACAATGGAATATTCGTAAAAAAGAGGATATAACCTATAAGCTGAATAGACTACGAAGAACAATAGCGAGCTAGTACAATTCTAACCGTTAACACCCCACACCTAAAAAAATAATCATCTCTATGCAAAGGAGAGTATCTAGACACCACTCCACACAAAAAAAAATCTCGCTTTAGCCCACTCATCTATACTTGGTTTCATGGGAGCAGTGATTAGCGGGTTTTTTTCATTTACTTTTGCCCTTTACTATAGAGAAGAAAAAAAATACACTATTACCCAATTGACCTTATCACCGGGCTGACATTAATCAACTTGACTACCTGGCACAAAAACAAAAAAAAATCCCTTTGACTGTCTCACCATCCTTACGTGCTGAATCCTTGCCACACGGACACCCAAGGATTCATTACAAGTTTAGTTCAAGAATATTTAATTTAATTAGAAACCAACAACACGAGGTTTAACTTTTCCTTTGTTTAAGCTAACGTACTGGTGTTTTCATCCTTCTCACCTGCCTCACATACACCTGCTCGCGTTTAATTACCTTCCAACGCACCTGGGGCTAAAAATGACATGTTGGTACTCGGAAAAATATAAAAGTGTGTAGTCGTTTAGGAGGGAGGGAGGGAGGGAGGGAGGGAGGGAGAGAGTGAGTGGTGTGCGTGTGAGAGAGAGAGAGAGAGAGAGAGAGAGAGAGAGAGAGAGAGAGAGAGAGAGAGAGAGAGAGAGAGAGAGAGAGAGAGAGAGAGAGAGAGAGAGAGAGAGAGAGAGAGAGAGAGAGAGAGAGAGAGAGAGAGAGAAAGAAAGAAACAGAGAGAGAGATAGAGAGAGAGAGAGAGCGAGAGCAGAAGAAACAAACAGTGTTATGATTAAAAAATAACAGCCCACAGAGATAATGGTGGAGGTGGTGGTGGTGGTGGTGGTGGTGGTGAAAGAAACACTCAAACAAAGAAAGTGTGGTGATTATAAGTGGTGGTGGTGGTGGTGACATCGTTGTTGTTGGTGGTAGTGGTGGTGACATTGTTGTTGTTGTTGGTGGTGGTGGTGGCAATACTGAGGACACAAGTAGCTGCAGCGGGGGCGTCGTCGGCAGTGTGGCTGTGAGAGTATGAGGGCAATGATGGGGCGTCGTCTGCATGAAGGTGGCAGTGAGTGGAACCATGCTGAGGAGGAGGAGGAAGGGGAAGAGGAGGAAAGGGACGAGAGAGGAAAAGTAGAAGTGTAGGGACGACTAGGACAAAGAAAAAAAAGGAGAATGTGATATGAAAAGTACGTTAAAGACAAAAAAGAAAAAAAAGGCGTTACCGAAAAGTGCGTTAGACAAAAAAAAGGAGAACGAGATATAAAAGTGAGTTGGACAAAAAAAAGCGTTACCGAAAAGCGCGTTAAAGACAAAAAAAAAAAAAGAGAGAGAGAGAGAGAAACGAGATATGAAAATTACGTTAAAGTAGGAACACAAACAGGAGCAGGAGGAGGAGGAAGAGAAGAAACAGGATAAGCATGCAGGTAAAGTAAAAGGTAAGGTGTGGAAAGAGAAATTCATGCGAGAGGTGGAAAGGAAGGAACAAACACAAACACAGGAGGAGGAGGAAGGAAGAGGAATAAGCAAAGGGTAAAAAAAAATAAGTGATGGAGGAAATAAATGGAGGAGGAGAAACATCACGAGAAAGAATAAAAGTAAAAGCAATATATATAAAAGAAGGAACAACAAACGAAGCGAGGCGCAAAAACAAAAGAAGGCGGCGAAGAAGAGAAAAAAGAACAAAAAGTGAGAGGAAGGAAAGGACTAGAAGAGGGATAGGCAGAAGAGGAAGAGGGGAAAGGAAATGTATGCAGGAGGAGGAGGAGGAGAAGGAAGAGCAAAAGCGAAGAAAGGAAAAGAGGAAGAAGAAAAGCAAGAAGGGGAAGAAGAAAATGGGAATAAAATCAGAAACAGGAAGGAGAGGGAGACGACAATGGATAACAAACACTTCGGGAATTTCATTTAGGACGAGGGGAAAACAAAGAGGGGCATTTTACTGTCGCTCTCAAGATTTCTTTTTCTTTTGCAGAGTAGCGAACATGAACAATAACACTGAGCAGAGTGAGATACGAACTGTGATTATTTGTTCATTACGTTATTGGACAAGTTTTGAGAGAATTTTTGCGAGAGGAAGATATCGAGAAGGATAGGTTAGGTTAGGTTAGGTTAGGTAAGGTAAGGTAAGGTAAGGTTAGGTAAGGTTAGGTTAGGTTGAGTAGAATAGGGTTGGGTTGGGTTGGGTTGGGTTGGGTTGGATTGGTTTAGGTTAGGTTAGGTTATGTAAGGTCAGGTCAGGTCAGGTCAGATTAGGTTGGCAAAGTTGGGTTAGATTAGGCAAGGTTAGGTTAGATTAGGTTAGGCTAGGTAAGGTGAGGTAAGGTAAGGTTAGGTTAGGTTAGTTTAAATTCTTTTATATTTTGAAACTCATATTCATCGGAGAAGAGCATGAAGAGACGAGTAAGCAAGTAATAATAAATGTTTAAATGTTCAAGAATAAATGTTAGGAAGGCAGGAGCAAAATGTGTGAAATGCGTGGAAGGCAGAGCATCCGAGTGGCCGTAGGAGGGGAAGGTGGAAGGGAGTGAGGGAAGCCTGAATGTGTTCTCTGAAGGAGTGGCCGGCTTTGCTATCTGGTGATACTGAAGGATGCTGAACGGATCTATAGGTGTGTGGGGTTGGCTGGGGGGAGGGAGGCGTGTGTGGTGTTGTGTAGTGTAGTGTGAGGTGGGGTGGAGGTGGGGGGTGGCGTGTGGTGTGGTGTGGTGGGGTGGGGTGGGGGGGGGGGTGTGTGTGTGTGTGTGTGTGTGTGTGTGTGTGTGTGTGTGTGTGTGTGTGTGTGTGTGTGTGTGTGTGTGTGTGTGTGTGTGTGTGTGTGTGTGTGTGTGTAACAAATGCCCCTCTTGTCTCCTCTGCCGCTTCCATTTTTTTGTTTAAGCGAGGGAAAAAGTTGTCATTTCAGGTCCATCTTGATTCCCGTAAGAAACATGATCCAAACAGGTATACAGAAGAACCCAGAAACAAGATCATCATCCCATCAGCAAAGCCCGCTGTTGTCAACCGCACGAGTTCATATCACAACATTTATCAATCCCTCTTCCCTCCCTATTGGAAAACTTAGTAAAACTGTCGTCTGTTAACCAATCTTATCTATTCGTACCGTGAGCAGCTAAAATATCGAGCGGTATTCAGTTCGACGCTTTCCACATCCCACACGTCTATTGCAGCATCCGGTTCCCCGTTGGGAGATGCCTTGGACAGGTCTCCGAGGCGTAGCAGCAAGGCGCCAGAGCATGTAAGGATGACGTTAGAGGTTTAAGCGGTCTGGGTTTTTTTTTTCTTTTCAAGATGAAGCACTAAAAAAATATACAAATGATCTATACGAATGGCTCCAATGTGCTGCTCTGACAAAGATAACAGGACTTGCCAAATACTCTCCACCCGAAATTGACCTCTCTTTCGGCCACTCCTCTGAACGCTTTTCATATGAGCAGGGAGTAGCGGGGCTTTTTTTTTCATTATTGTTTTTTTTTTTTTTTTTTGCCCTTGAGCTGTTTCCTCTGCTGTAAAAAAAAAACTAGTGGCAAATGATCCCAAGGTCCATATCCTCAAAACACTTCGGGGCTTAAACACCCACATTTGGTAAGGCTTTCGGAGAGGTTGTGTTAGTATTTCAATGAGGGGTAGTTTTAAGCGCCTAAAGATGGTTTGACAAGGCTTCTTCACCATGAACGTAAAACACAGTCATGAGAGCCAGAATAATCTCCTTTGCGGCCTTTGGAAATACTCGTTGTGAGAGTCGCAAGCTTGCATCTGAGAATACGGCCCTGAATGTTTCGTATATGCTGATGAGGCACAGACCGACACCACTACAAGTATCTTCCCAGGAGCTGCAGGGAGCGACACACCTGCCGTTAGTTCTAAGTTCCCAGAAACGTGGGTGCGGAGTACGAAGGAGTGCTGAAGACGTGTCCAGAATCCTCCCAAAGACACGTCTCTCCACTTCCACCTCAGGGACACAACACAGTGAATCCCTGGGACAGACAAAATCCATGCTAATGTATCTCGCATGTTTACAGTATTTGACAAAACTTCGATCCTTCTTATCTTCTTCGATTTAAATGCATTGCAACTCGAACTCTTCTTCACGTGGCTTCTATTCTCCTCCTCCTTCTGCGCCAGTTCACCCGTTTTATCCCTCTCTCTTTGCCTCACCCTCCTTTCTCTCTTCTCTCTGCTCTCCTTTTTTCCTTGCGCGCCCTCCTCTCCTACAAAATCAGTCAGTATCTTTGTCCAAAACTGTCCATCGCCTTAATTGTTAGAACATTTACCGCCTAACAAGAAGGGAGTTTTGGGTCTATATATTCTACAGAGATTCAGGAAGGCTATAATGTAAACTGGTAACTATTGGTGCACTTTTCCCCTGTCGAACAACATGGTACACTAGCTTAAAAAAATTGCCATCATTAAAGACTATTTCTGTTCGTGGCAGTAGTCAACTTATCACTCCAGGCAACCTCAAAGACACTACGCCCCATCGCTTTACGACTATCCAAATACTCCAATTGATACTGTGTAGGTTTAGTTAGGTGCTGCTCCCTCGTGCTTAGACACATACATATCGCAAAGGTATTGACAAAAAAGACACGAACAATCCCCCTGCAGCAGCACAGTTATGTTTTTGTAGCTGCACCAATAAACAAACGAACACATGGCGGATTTATACAAGGCACTTTTCTGTAGAGCATTCATCTTTATGCATTCCAATCTTTATGCATCGAGTCACAGATTTTTCTTCAGAACAACGGGCTCTTCACTCCCTCGGGCAACATCCAGAAAAATACTCTTACATAAAACTCTTGACTCTTGTACATCGCGGACCCTTGCGGCTCTGGGCCAGGTCGGAGCACTGTGGGCATACGAAATGAGAGCTATGATTTTTTTTACAAAGAAGGAGGCACGACACGGGTGCAAAGAAGTGGAAACAACAAAACTCGTAAGGACGTCCCCCCCCCTCCCCCCCCCCCACCTCCCAACCCAGACAGTGATCAGTTGAAGTGTTCGAAAGAGAAAGGTCAGAGATCCTCGTATATATTCCTCTTCGTTGATTCTTGTACACTAACATAACCAGTCTCCTACACTGTGGTAGAATGGAGTAAACAAAAATCAAGCAGAGAGTGGTGGAGAACGTTGGGAAAGGCCTTTGTTCTACGGTGGACTAGCAATGGTCGATGATGATGATGATGATGATGATGATGAAGAAGGGCACACACACACACAAACACACACACACACACACACACACACACACACACACACACACACACACACACACACACACCTGCAGCTAGAGCGTGAAGGAAGATATTGCAGAAGTTCATGAGCGACAGTCAAGCAAGAAGCTGAGGCGTGAACTGGAATGAATGTCTTAGTGAATGCGACTGTGAACCTGTGTTATGAGGTGTGTGTGTGTGTGTGTGTGTGTGTTTAAGAGAGAGAGAGAGAGAGAGAGAGAGAGAGAGAGAGAGAGAGAGAGAGAGAGAGAGAGAGAGAGAGAGAGAGAGAGAGAGAGAGAGAGAGAGATTGCAGAAGTTCATGAGCGACAGTCAAGCAAGAAGTTGAGGCCTGTATGGGGATGAATGTCTTTGTGAATGCGACTGTGAACCTGTGTTGTGAGGTGTGTGTGTGTGTGTGTGTGTGTGTGTGTGTGTGTGTGTGTTATTCACCACGGCCTGATCACGAGTTGGACTCGCTTTCGCCAGCAGGTACCCTCACGGCGTGAGGAAGTGCTCATTCTTGTCGATCTCTAGGTACTGCCAGGACCTCACACACCACACACCCCATCTCCCTTGCTCAAGGAGGGACAGTAACCACTCCAGGTCAACGTAAGGAATCTGGCCTGAGCGGGGCTCCAATCGCCGCCGGTTTGGCCGTGAAGCCTTGCAGCGCGGCGCTCTAGCCGACTGAGCTACCGGAGCGGTGTCTGTGTGTGTGTGTGTGTGTGTAAGAAAGAGAGAGAGAGAGAGAGAGAGAGAGAGAGAGAGAGAGAGAGAGAGAGAGAGAGAGAGAGAGTAAATATAAATAAAAAAAGAAAAAAGAAAAAGAAAATAAAACAATATAATTAAAATGAATAAATGAATATAAATAAACTCAAATAAAAGAAAATAAGATGGAATAAATAAAATGAAATAAAATAAGAAAACAAAATTCCCCCTCCCAAAAAAACAATAAAAACAGACAAAGGCAGCCGCACGGAATCTGTAAACAAAGACAAATTGCAGGGGCAACTTTCTTGACCCTTCCACTTCCTTCCTCTCCTCTCCCACTAACACTTTATCTCTTGTGCCCCAACCCATTAACCTCTCTCTCTCTCTCTCTCTCTCTCTCTCTCTCTCTCTCTCTCTCTCATCTCGGTTCCCCTTTCAGCTTCCTTTCAGTCCTGCGTACTTCACAACTTCCGTAGGGTGGAGGAGGAGGAGGAAACATGGAAGGAGGAGGAGGAGGAAGAGGAGAAGGAGGTGGATATGGAGATGGAAGAAGAAGAAGAAGAAGAAAAAGAAGGACAAGAACAAAAACAAGAACACGAAGAATAACAACAAAAACAACAAAACAAGTAGAAGGAGGAGGAGAAGGAAAAAGAAGAAGAGAAGAGGAGGAGGAGAAGGAGGATCCAGTGTGAAAGTCGAGAGATTTCATTAAAGTGGACCGCCATGATTTCGGAACGCTGCGATAAAAATTTCCCCGTGTGTGTGAGGAATGGCAATAATAACACCCCCGGCGGCCAGGGTTTATTGTGCTTACTGTTTTATTTATGTATTTTATTTATTTATTTTTTGGGGGGGCAGAAGTTCGTTATGGTCCATGGCTGCGCTCGGAGGTGCTGCATTCCGCGGTTCTTTTTATGAAATACACCCAAAGTTTGTCAATTCATTCCTTTTTTTTGGTTTAGTTAGGCAGCAAATCTTTCTTTTTTTTTTTTAGTATCTGTTCGGTTGTTGTTGTTGTTTTTTTGGCTTTTAAATGATCACTTTTATTTTCATTTTATATATTTTTTTCCTTTAGTTGTCCAGCAAATCTTTTTTTTTTATATTCACTGTCACGATTATGTGTATTTTTTTTTTTTTAACTGCTAACTCATCTCTTTTACTTGTACCTCATTTTTGTGTTTACTTATTCACCTCACGTTCTGCAGTTATATACATTCATTTTATCCACTGCTTCGGATATATCTATTTCTGAACTGCTAATTGTGGCCTTCCTTCCTTCTTTCGTTTAGATATTTTTTTTACACTGCCCTCACCCTCTTCCCTGTCAAACTCTACCTACCTCTCCACTTCCCTCTCTGCCTCTCTCGTTCTCCTTGTTAACCCCTACCTACCTCCTCACCTACCTCCTCTCTCCCAATCTAACACTCCTCTTTGATCAACCTCCCCACCTACTTCACTGCCCTCTTTCTCCACCGTGCCAAACTATACCTACCTTCCCACTTGCCTTCCTGCCTCTCTTGTTCTCCCTGTTAACTCCTAGCTACCCCCTCAGCTGCCTTCTTTTCCCTTGTAAATTTTCACCTGTCTTTCTCCCACTTAACCCATACCTACGTCCCTACCAGGCTCCTTTTCCCACCCTGTCAACCTCTATCATCCTCTCCACTTTCCTCCCTGCCTCTTTCCTCCTCCCTGTTAACCCCTAACTACCCCTTTGCCTGATTTATCTATCCCTGTTAATCTCTACCTGCCTCCCTGTCTCCCCCTTTCTTCTTGTTAAATCGTACCTCCTTTCCCACCTACCTACCTCCTCCTCTTCCCTTGTCTATTCACCTCCCCGACTCCTACTCCACGTGTATCCCTAGTTACTTCCCCACCTCTCTCCTTCCCCTCCTCCCCTCCTCCCGCCATCGTACACCTTCATTAGATCTATTCCCAGAACTTACCAAGCCGCCCGATCAAGTTTTGTTTCTTTTCTCTCTCGTCAAAGTTCTTGGTACTAACGCTACACCCTTGCCCCTTCAGCTCTCTGTCTCCTCTCTTTTTCTCGGTCTAACAATCTCTTTTCTTTCTTTTTTTCTTCCTCTGTCTCACACGTGCCACCTTGCTCTCTCTCTCTCTCTCTCTCTCTCTCTCTCTCTCTCTCTCTCTCTCTCTCTCTCTCTCTCTCTCTATCTATCTATCTATCTATCTATCTATCTCTCTCTCTCTATCTATCTATCTATCACTCGTTCTCCTTTTCATCTCTCTTCTTCTCCTTCCCTTTTATTTCCTTCCCTGTGATGCTTATCTTCTATCCACTAAAAAAAATTTTAAAAAATAGCACTCATCAGTATCACTTTTTTTTTTTGTTTGTTTCCAAGTCATCCACCTGCTTCCAGTCACACCACGAGAACAAACGCACACACAAACACGTACACATACATACATACATACATACATACATACAGAGAGAGAGAGAGAGAGAGAGAGAGAGAGAGAGAGAGAGAGAGAGAGAGAGAGAGAGAGAGAGAGAGAGAGAGAGAGAGAGAGAGAGAGAGAGAGAGAGAGAGAGAGAGAGAGAGAGAGATTGTTACTTTCTCATTCATCAATTTCTTATTTCCAGACTGTTTACCGTGCAACCTCCTCCTCCTCCTCCTCCTCCTCCTCCTCCTCCTCCTCCTCCTCCTCCTCCTTCTCCTCCTCCTCCTCCTCCTCCTCCTCCTCCACCTCCTCCTCCTCCTCTTCTCTATCTACTCTTACCTCTTCTCCAAACATGACGTCCTCTTCCCTCCTCTTCCTCATGTAGTCTCACTTTGATCTCAAGCAGCTTGCCATCCACCATTTCAGCTTCTTTTTCGTTTTTTCTCTTCCTTTTCCCTCCCATTCTTCCGTGTGTGAACAGTCTCGCCTGCTGCAACGGAGAGAAAACAACAATGAGTATGAGTGTGTTAAACATAGAAACATACATAATAAAAAAAATACACTCCAGGAGGCCGTTGTGTACATTCATGGTTGTTGGCAAAGTTAGAATTTATAATGCAAAATAGTAGACCAGTAAATGCTTAAAACACGGAAACATTCACTCACTCTCTCTCGACTGTGGTTAATTTCACAAAATATACTATTATCGAAATTAGTGGTTCTTAATTCGGAGTATGTTAGTGAATTCCAGGGGGAGCGCGAGCCCTGGTGGAAAAGTTGGAATTTCTCTAATTAGTATCCTCTTAACGCTACACCCTTGCCCCTTCAGCTCTCCATCTTCTCATTCTTATTTCTCTCTTTTTTCCTCGGTCTAACATTGTCCTTTCTCTCTTTCTCTATTTCGCACGTGTCACCTTGCTCTCTCTCTCTCTATAGCTCACTCTCCTTGTCTTCTCTCTTCTTCTCCTTCCCTTTTATTCCCTTTCCCGTAGTGCTGTTGAAGTAAATCTTAAGAACTTGACTCGGCTGGGACTTGGCTGAATGTCGAACAAGAACTATACCCATCTGTCTCTCAGCCGCCGTGCCCTTGCTCTGAAACACGCCTGCCGCCCCCGCCCACCTAACAAACGTTCCTGGCTTGTGGTGGGCTGCTTGCTGGCTTTTGGTGGGAGGGAACGGTGGAGGGAGGCAGTCTAAATGTTGTATAAAGTGGAGGATAAAAGAGGCATCTGATGGAGAGGGTGCAAACAAAATGAGAAGGACAGAAATGAGGATGGAGGCTAAAGAGGAAGATAGACAAAACAACTGAAATAGAAAGAAAAAAAACATCAGAAAACAGGAAGGCACGCTACACATTGCTCATGTTTAAAAGGCAAAAGAAGATAGAATAAATACCTGTTAATTACGTGTGCTTCGACCTTTGTGTTTTCTTTGTGTGGTAAATGAAGTTAGTTTTCTTCCTTCCTTGTTATAAGTTTACGTCTCTCTCTGAAGATGCATCGTCAGGAATGGAATAGGGCATAAAGGGAGGGATAGGAAAAGGGAATATATAACGCTTAGTAGGAGAAACGGAAAAGAAAGAAGAGAGGGATGAAGTCTGATGGTGAAGAGGGAGGCGAGAAAAATAAAATGAGGATGCGAGACTAACTGAGAGGAGAGGAAGAGGGAGGAAGTAACACTGAATAAGAGAACACAGTAAATTAGACAAGCTCAAAAGGGAATGGAGTAGTAATTAGGAAGGTATGAAGCGAAGAGGGTGCATGGTAAACAAAGTACGTGGAGAGGAAGATAAATTGGAAGAGGGGAAGGAGGGCATAAACGGAGGAAGCAATATAAAAGGAAAGAACGGATAAAGGAAGATGGTGAAAGTAGAACCCTAACAAAGAGAGCTGGAAGAGGAGAACGTTAGGTCGAAGGAAATGAATACGAAATGGAAGATAGAGGACATTTCATGGAGAGGGTGGAGACAAAGGGAGAAAGATAGGAGGGAGAATAGAGGTTAAATGAGAATGAAGATAAAGCAAAACCACTGATAGAGAGAGAGAGAGGATGAAAATGACATATGGAGAGCAAAGTGAGAGGAGAAAAGAAAGAAAGAAATGTGAGTAACAAAAGAGCACATTATGTTGAAGCCACACAAACGGTAATCTCATAAACATCATTTTTGTTTATATATAGCTTATACACACACACACACACACACACACACACACTGACGATACTAATGCTAAAGGAGGGAGACGGGAAACTGGTGAGGAAATGCAGAAAGGGGAGAGAGAATAAAGAGAAAGACGATGATGAGGCGGAGGGAATAATGAAAAGGAGAGGAGAAAGAGGAGGAGGAGGAGGAGGAAGGGATAGAGAGCGGTGGATAAGAGAGGAGGAAAGGGGAGACATTCTTAATTCACGGAGCCGTTAGCTTGATGCATCGCGTAATTACATTGTAACACAAAAGCCATGTAACTGTTTTCTCTGGTGCATAGGAGCTGCTCAAGGGCACACACCTTCACACCTACACACACCTACACATACACACAAACACACACACACACACACACACACACACACACACACACACACACACACACACACACACACACACACACACACACACATACATAGAGAGAGAGAGAGAGAGAGAGAGAGAGAGAGAGAGAGAGAGAGAGAGAGAGAGAGAGAGAGAGAGAGAGAGAGAGAGAGAGAGAGAGAGAGAGAGAGAGAGAGAGAGAGAGAGAGAGAGAGAAGCATTATGAACTATATTCATTAATTCTACAAACAAAATTCACCTGAGATATGAAAGTGAAACACCGTCAGACTAAGTAATACCTTGATAAACATTCGTAACATCGACATTAAGTACTTCAGATCATCACCTCAGTTCAGTAATATTCCCCTGCAGCCATTACACGCGTACAAATTGGAAGAGGAGGAGAGAACCAATTTACAAACATCAGCTCAATACTCAAGGGCATGCAGTCACGGCGCATACACACTGGATAAGGGAGTGAACCAACTGACGAACATACCTAATTAAGTCACTCAAGAGGAGGCATTCATTCACCCTTCCAGCTATTAGTTTACCTGGCTCAGACCGGTAACGTGAGTGGCGCATTGACAACTTGTGATGCACCGTCCCGAGCTGGAATGCAGATGAAGGGGAGGCTGGGAAGGAGTCTGCCTGTCTCTATCTCTTGCTCGTTTGGTATGACACACTCACACTCACACTCACACTCACACTCACTCACTCACTCACTCTCTCTCTTAATCCATGATCTACAAAGGGTATATAGCCCAGCCAGATGAAGGCAAAGAAAGACAATTTACGCAAACCTCGTTGTTTTATGGATAATGCATGCACCAGTGGGAGCGCCATATACCTCTCGTGGGTTGGTGCAAGGTTGAAATTAATTGAATTGAATTGAATTCCATGAATGAGAGAGAGAGAGAGAGAGAGAGAGAGAGAGAGAGAGAGAGAGAGAGAGAGAGAGAGAGAGAGAGAGAGAGAGAGAGAGAGAGAGAGAGAGAGAGAGAGAGAGAGAGAGAGAGAGAGAGAGAGAGAGAGAGAGAGGAGAGAGAGAGAGAGGAGAGAGAGAGAGAGAGAGGAGGGGTAAAGAGTGATAGAGGGAGGGAGGGATCAAACAGGTAGAGGGAGAGAGGTGGGTTGGGTCTAGGGAGTGACGTATTGATGACTGTGTCCGATACTGTCTCAGGATATCGGGAATTCCTTTCAACGGTCAAGAGTATGTAGCTTACTCATACACTTCTGGTAATGCACTATGCAGTCAGAAATTAGCGCAAGGTGTGAAATAAACTGTGGCAAAGTATAATAGGGATCCAACACTTCTTATCGAGAAAATTCAGAAAATCGGGGTAACACAGCTGCTGAAATGCGTTTTTTTAGTAGCTCATGTTAATGCCGATGATGGTCATATATGGGTAATTGCGAGGGTCAAAATATGGGTAATTAGTAAAAGTTGTGGAGTGTTGCGGAGTCCAGTCTCACACAATTTCACTGGATTTTGCTGGAATTATTCACGAGGATTTTTTTTTTTTTTTACATTAAAGGGAACAGCTCAATGGCAAAAAAATAAAAAATAAAAACAATGAAAAAAAAGTCCGCCTTGATTTTTATGAAAACTCTCGTCCATCTTCGGCGTGGTGATCGATCCCCGTGATGTCCTGAACGTGTCACTCGAGTCTCTGGTTCTTGTTCGATTCCATAACAACATCATAGGGAAGAAGAAGCCAGATATTTGTTTGGGTCGACGGATATTTTGGTTTGCTTATTATTTCAAACTTTTCAGGGCATAACGAAAAAGGTATGTGTCTGACTTTTTCATCGTGGTTAAAGTTGTACGCCAGGTAGTTAATTTGTTTCATGACTATTCTGTTATTTTTGGGGATGATAGCGGGATATCGTACCTCTGAAACTGTACGATTTATTTGTTCTCGGTATTTTCAGATCTTTTCTACTTAAACCAAGTAAATTATCTTTCTTTTATTTATTTCTTAGTTTCACGTAATACAGAACGTTATTTTATCATGTAGGAACTGTTTCTTCCGGGACGTCCTGGCGATCGCGTTGCGGCGCCGCGTTCATAACAGCGTTCTGCATTGTCCCCGCCGTAATTGAGACAGGCGGTGCGGCGGCCGTGACCACAGCATCCACAATGAAACGACACTCTATATTCACGTTCTTTTTGGCCATTCTATCTCCATATGTATGCCTATTTTTAGGTCCTTTGCATGCGTTGTGTTTTTAGAGCGTTTTGTGAGCCTTGTTCCTCTCTTTTTTTATGTGTGTGTTTGTGTGGACGCCATGCATTGAAAATAAATATCATGCGTTTTAATGAAGATTGAATGATTCTCTGAAATCTAATGGTCGTCACGACAAAAGTCCACTTCACCTCCTCAAGGACTAGGCTCTAAAGTAAAATTGGCAATGGTGAAAAAAACACTATCAAAATTTACCGCTGCTGAGACACGAGGATTAAGAACACGTCTCTGGTCTGCTACGTGTCGGAAGAGGAGACTGGACGAGATGTATTTCCTACGACTCGGGAGGTTCAAGGTGGGGAACGCAACTCACTAACATTATTTTCGTGCGTGTGAAACGCTTGCCAGAAAGATAACATGTCTTATTTGCGTGAAAAGAGGTCTCTAATGACGATAATGATGATGATGTGAGGAGATGATGTGGGTAGGCAGGAGGAGGCACGAGGTTGAGGATAAGTAGGTGGAGAGCTGTGCAGGAGGTAGAGGAGATCGCGGAGGCGGCAATGAGTGTTTCTTTGCTAATACTTATTTTCTAAACTTGCTCGAGCATATAACAGTTCTACTTATGTCTAAAAGTTTCAAGGTGACCACTAACAGCAGCACCTTAAGATATGTTGTTATATATGTTGACATCACGCGAAGGTATGTTATGATATTCCATGCAGTGGGAAACTATTACAAACTTTCCTTCATTGCCTTAGCGAGCGGAGGTACGATGCAAGCACTGAGGCCCGCATTGTTAAACGTCTCGGCACCTCAGTCCGCCTGTTTGAAGAGCCTCTCGTAGAAGCTTTAATTAACCCCTATGGCACATACGGTGTGTATATACATAAGGGAACCTGCATTAACACATTGAAAAAAATCCCGTAATAAACACCACTGAGTGCCGGGGATCGAACCCGGCACTTCAGAATAGAAGTCAGGGCAGGAACCGGTGCTGTATTCATTTCGGTGGCGTAGTTGGTACGGTGCCCTGATTTCTACTCAGAAGGCACAGGTTCGATCCCCGGCACTCAGTGGTGTTCATTACGGGATGCTATCGTCTGTGATGTTATGAGAGAGAGAGAGAGAGAGAGAGAGAGAGAGAGAGAGAGAGAGAGAGAGAGAGAGAGAGAGAGAGAGAGAGAGAGAGAGAGAGAGAGAGAGAGAGAGAGAGAGAGAGAGAGAGAGTCTATATCAGTCTAGGACAAGGAAGAGGATCCATTATACAGTACAGTTCCTGGGAGTAATTTCGTTAAGACTCCGCGCATCCCTTCAGCACTCGCCCCATCAGCAGCCCGCGCACGTGCCGTCGAGACGCCTCAGCTCACCTCAGGACGCTAAGCAGGTTACACGCATAAGCAAAGAAACACCCTCATTGCCGCCTCCTACCTCCTGCCACCTCCTGCCTAACCCCGACCTCCTTCATATACCCCTCTACCTCCCTACCTTGCCTTCCTTACCACGTGCCTCCTTCCCTCCTCCTACCTCCGGATCAAGTGCCTGTTTACATCATTTACTTCCTGATGAGAACTTAACAAAGAACTTACTAAGGCAAAACTCCCGACCGACTACCACTACAAGTGCATCTCTCTTGCTGATCTCCTTGCTTTTCTGGGTCCGCTTTCTCAGGACCTCCCGCCTCTCACATCAACTATTTTCAAAGGCCGAAATGAAGCCCGATCGAGTCCTCACGAGTGTTTTGTTTTGGTTCATGGCACAGAAAAAGGGTCAGACCACCAGAAGGGTCATAAAACTTCCCGTGGAAATGCCCAAAACTCCTATTAAAGTCTTGTCAAATGCGTGGGCTTGGGCCCCGAAATGACTGGGAACATGACCCCTGGCCCCTCGCGGCGCCTGAGTTCGTTCTTGCTTCTTCCGTCCACGTCATTGTGTTCTTATACATCGTTAGAAAGTTAGGAAGTTGTTTTTACAGCAAGGGAGACGGATCAAGGGCAACAAAAAAGTGAAGAGAAAGAAAAGGTTCGCTACTCACCGCTCCCATGTGTAGATATATTACGTGAGTTTGATTTGAAGAGCTCGTGGAAAAATGGATGTGTTTACTATGTTTTCTTCAAGCAGTGAGTGTGCAACGCGGTAGTAATGGTATATGTAGCAATTGTGTTTTGATATACTAGGCGAATTTAAAGAGTTCATGGAAAAATGTATGTGCCAACTACGGTTTTTAGAGGGGAATTTGCAACGCGGTAGTAATAGAGTTTGTAGCATTGTGTTTTGGTATACTAGCGAGTTTAAAGGGTCTGGGGAAAAATAAATAATGTATCTCCTACGGTTTTAAACAGTGAGTATGCGCCGCGGGAATCACGAAATATATAGTGAGGAAATAATAAGCACTGTGGGAAAGAAGTGGTGTCAAGATAAGGCTAGCGGATAGAGTACTTCATTTTTTTAAGTAATCTCTCCACTGGCCTCTCCTTGACATCACTTCCTCTCCCAACCTGTCAGTATGGAATCTACACATATAGCATTGTGTTTTGCTATACGATGGAGCCCATATTATGCAAGTATTTAAGCTATTTTCAAGGGCTCAGGGATAACAGATGTGTCGGCTTAGTTTACCAAGGAATTCTGCAGCACACATTGGGCGCACACCGCGGTAGTGATTTAAAGGCACAGCAACATACATTTACTTATAAGCCAGAGAAGGGCATATGCTTAATACGTGAGTCTCATGTTCAGGGATTAAGGGATGTGCCAGCAAACAGAAGAACAAACTTGGCATGCACCGCGGCCATAATGAAAAGCATGACAACGGTGTGTTTATATATACTAGGGAGAAGCTTCTATGCACGTTCCAGCGTGAAGGGTGGATACAAAAGAGGAAGGGATGGGGCGTCTAAGCACACAAACAAAAAAAAATGTCATACAAGATACAGCAACAAAGACTTTTTTAATCAGTTGCATTATTGTATTTTCTTATAGGCAGTGGAGAGGACAATGGATGGATGGAGGAGGAGGAGGAGGAGGACGGGGATGAGGACGAGGACGAGGAGAACGAGGAGGAGGAGAGGCATTAACTTTCCCTCTCAAATCCTTCTCTCTCTTCCTCCATTTCTCCCCCTCGCTCCCCTCTCCACTCACTGCTCCCTTCCTTTCCCTTCCCTTCATTAACCTTCCGTAAGTGAACAGAAGGTACGGACACTTCTTCTTTTAATCACAGTCTGTTCTTTTACCATTAAACAGAACGATAGGCTTCTCGAGGCCAGGCACAGCAATATTGTCCCTGTCGAAGCAGCACGACCTTGGCAGAAAAAAAAACATGGGTAGATAATAGAATACGATTTGCAGCCTCTCTTTCTGTTCGTAATTTGTTGTGCAATTCCCACGTTATCCAGCACACTCAAGCAATTCAGGCCTGATACATTTATTGCACCTTAAATCGCGAGGTGTAAATTTCACGCCACGATTAATTTACATCTAATTGCGCACGGCCACTCCTCGTAAACTAATGGAATGATGCGAATTTCGTTACCGATACTAAATACTGAAACACACACACACACACACACACACACACACACACACACACACACACACACACACACATATATATAAACACACACACTAAGACTTCGAAGCATACCAACAAGAAAATATAGAAAGCAAAGCAAAAGAAAACACACAAAAAAAACGAAACAACAACAACAGCAACAACAATATCAACCAAGACCACAACATCATCAACAACAACAACAACAACGTCAACAACAACAGTACAATCATCCCTAGAGACAAATTACCTATCCTTTCCCAGCAGGGGGGGAGGGGGGGCGGGGGGGGGGCGTGACCCCAATCAGCCAGCCCGACTTAACTAACAAAACAAACTCCACCAAACTACCTCCACCTCCATACCCCCCCTCCCCCCTCCCCTTTTCCTTTAGCTTTTCTTCTCCCCTATTTCCACCTTCCTTTTCCCCCCTTTCCCCTAAGCCATCTCTTCTTCCACTCCTTCTACCAGTCTACCCTTTTCCTTCCCTATTCCCTCCACTTCCCTTTCCCCAATCGATGTCTAATTCCACCTCTCTCTCTCTCTCTTCTTCTCCTCCCTCCTTCCTATACCCCCTCCTTTCCTCATTGACTCTTCTCAATCCATCACTTCTACCATCCCATCTATCCTCCTCCTCTCCTATCATCACCTCTTACCTTTCCTCAATAAACTCTTCTTTCCTCAATCCATCTTTTCTCTCACTCTCTCTACCCTTCTCCTCTCCTATCCCCGTCCCTTTCTTTCCCCAAACACCCCAATCTATCTCTTCTCCCACTTCCCCTCTACTCAAAACCATTCTCATCCCTCACCCAGGTCCATTTCCTTGTCCCATCTTGCCCCCTTCATCTCTTCACGTTCTCATTTCTCATCCACGTTCATTCCCTTTTCCCATCTTACTCCGTTTCCCCACTCCCCTGCAACCCCCACGGCGCACTCCATTCCTCCTACAGCCGGCATGCGCGCGGTCCTTCTGCTGGGTCCAATGTCTCCAATTACGACTTGTATCTCGCAAACGCACCTGCGGCGAGGCCCGAGTAATTAATGGTGTGACCGGAAGGTGGCGGGACTGGGGACTGGGGGGAGAGGAGGAGGAAGGAGGGGGTTCGAGAAGGAAGAAGAAAGGGAGGAAGAAAAGAGGGAAGAAAGAGCAAGGAAACGATGGAGGGGAGAAGGGTAGATAGAAAAGAAGAAGAAAGGAGTAAGAAAGGTGGAAAGAGAAGAGAAGCGACATAATGGGTAGAACAATGCGTGAAAAGGGGATGAAAAAGAGAAGGGAAGAAGGGTAGAAAGGGAGGAACAGTGAATGAAAAGGGGGGGAAAAAGAGAAGGGAAGGGAGGGAAGAAGGGTAGAAAGGGAGGAACAGTGAATGAAAAGGGGGAGAAAGAGAAGGGAAGGGAGGGAAGAAGGGTAGAAAGGGAGGAACAGTGAATGAAAAGGGGGAGAAATAGAAGGGAAGGGAGGGAAGAAGGGAAGGAACAGTGAATGAAAAGGGGGGGAAAAAGAGAAGGGAAGGGAGGGAAGAAGGGTAGAAAGGGAGGAACAGTGAATGAAAAGGGGGGGAAAAAGAGAATGGAAGGGAGGGAAGAAGGGTAGAAAGGGAGGAACAGTGAATGAAAAGGGGGAGAAAGAGAAGGGAAGGGAGGGACAGTGAATGAAAAGGGGGAGAAAGAGAAGGGAAGGGAGGGAAGAAGGGTAGAAAGGGAGGAACAGTGAATGAAAAGGGGGGGAAAAAGAGAATGGAAGGGAGGGAAGAAAGGTAGAAAGGGAGGAACAGTGAATGAAAAGGGGGGGAAAAAGAGAATGGAAGGGAGGGAAGAAAGGTAGAAAGGGAGGAACAGTGAATGAAAAGGGGGAGAAAGAGAAGGGAAGGGAGGGAAGAAAGGGAGGAATAGTGAATGAAAAGGGGATAAAAAGAGAAGGGAAGGAAGGGAAGAAAGGGAGGAACAGTGAATGAAAAGAGGAGAAAGAGAAGGGAACGGAGGTAAGAAGGGTAGAAAGGAAGAGAGAATGAGTGAGAAGGGAGGAAAGTGCAAGAAAATGAAGGAAGAATAAAAAGGGAGTAACAAGGGGTGAGAAAAAGGAAGGGAGAGCAGGGATATGACGAAGGGAGAAAGGGTAGGAAGGAAGAAACGAACAAGAAATGAGAAAGAAAGGATGGGAATGGCGGTAGGAAGACGGGATAAGAAAGGAAGGAACAAGAAGTAAGGACAAGAGAAACTGGGCACAAGAAACCAGAGAAGAACATGTTGAGGTATATATCAATTAAGACCTGTATCAAATGTCCCCGCAATCATGTCTCTTAGCTAACGTAAAGAGAATATATAAAAAGAACTACGGGGAAGGGCAGATATAGTTTTTCGAGTTCCTGAGTAAATTTAGCAACGTCGGAAATACCTAGAGGAGGAGGAGGAGGAGGAGGAGGAGGAACCAGAAGAAACAAAGAGGAAAAAGATGATGAAAGTGAAATCGTGGCCAAGGGTGAGAGGGAAGGAAAAAGAGGGAAGTATAATAGCGTTGACGGAGGGGAAGAGGAGGAGGAGGAGGAGGAAGTTAAGAAGAAGAAGAAGAAGAAGAAGAAGAACAACAACAACAACAACAACAACAACAACAACAACAACAACAACAACAACAACAAGGAGAAAAAGCCAAGAGAGAGAGAGAGAGAGAGAGAGAGAGAGAGAGAGAGAGAGATGGCAACGAAAAGGGAAGAAGAAAAAGGAATCATGTGATGAAAATAAAAATACGAAGGAGGGAAAGAAACGAAATGGAAGGAAAGGAAACTAAATTAAAACAAAAAAAAATAACAAGGAAGAAGGAAGGAAGGAAAGAAGAGGAAGGCATTAAAAAGGAGAGAGATGGCAGCGAAAGAGGAAGAAGAAGTAAAAACAAGAGAAATAAAGTGAAAGAATTAAAATAACGGAGGAGGAGAAAAACAAAGGAGGAAAAGTTAAGTGAAAATAAGGAAGGACGCGAAGAAGGGAACGAGACGCGACTGAAAACTGAAAGGAAAGGAAATTAGACCCATTACGAAGAGTAGGAAGAGAGATGAAAGGCGGAGGAGAAAGTGAGAAAGAGGAGAGAAGAAATAAAGACGAGGAAGAGGAGAAAGACGAAAGTGATGAGGATGAAGAAGAAATAGAAAAAGAAGCAGTTGAAAGGGAGAGGATAGTAGACCCATTACGAAGAGAAGGAAGAGACAAAAGACGAAGGAAAAGTGAAGGAGGGGAGAGTAAGAATAAAGACGAGGAAGAGGAGAAAGACGAAAGTGATGAGGATGAAGAAGAAATAAAAGAAGCGACTGAAATGGAGAGGATATTAGACCCATTACAAAGAGGAGAAAGAGGAGAGTAAAAAAGACAAGGAGGAAGAAGAGAAAGACGAAAGTGATGAGGATGAAGAAGAAATAGAAGAAGCGACTGAAATGGAAAGGATATTAGACCCATTACGAAGAAAAGGAAAAAAAATAAAAGGCAAAGGAAAGGAGGAGGGAAAGGAGAGTAAAAATAAAGACGAAGAGGATTTGGAGGAAGAGGAAATTGATGATGATGATGAAGAAATAGAAGGAGAAATTGAAAGGATGTTAGGTCCATAACGAAGAGAAGGAGAGAGAAGGAGAGAGATGAAGGACGAAGGAAAAGGTGATGGAAAGGAGAGTAAAAATTAAGACAAAGAGAAAGAGGAGGAAGAGGAAATTGATGATGATGAAGAAATAGAAGAAGTAATTGAAAGGATATTAGACCCATAACGAAGAGAAGGAGAGAGATGAAGGACGAAGGAAAAAGAGAAGGAGAGGAGAGTAAAAATAACGACAAAGAGAAAGAGGAGAAAGAGGAAATTGATGATGATGAAAATAGAAAAGAAGCAATTGAAAAAGGAAAGGAGAGAGATGAAGGCCGAAGGAAAGAAAGAGGGAGAGGAGAGAAAAGATAATTATAGAACAGGAGAAAGAGGAGAAAGACGAAGTTGATGATGATGAAGATAGAAAAAGAAGCAAATGAAAAAGGAAAGGAGAGAGATGAAGACCGAAGGAAAGAGTGAAGGAAAGGAGAGTAAAGAAAAAGACGAGAGGAAGAGGAAGGGGAGGAAGAAGTTGATGATGAAGAAGAAATAGAAGTCGAAGAAAAAGAAGAAGCATTTGAAAGCGAGGCCGAGGGTGACGGGGAAGGAAAAAGAGGAGAAAGGTTAATAACGAAGCGAGGGAGACTGACGGAGGGGAAGAGAAGGTCAATGGTTGGAGGGAAACATGGCCACGTGGAAAGGCAGGCACCAGAGAGAGAGAGAGAGAGAGAGAGAGAGAGAGAGAGAGAGAGAGAGAGAGAGAGAGAGAGAGAGAGAGAGAGAGAGAGAGAGATTGAGAACACGGGAAAGACAAAGATATAGAATGAACTGTAAAGAAAGAAACAAAGGAAAAGGGAAGGAGGGAGGGAGAGAGAGAAAGAGTGCAAGAAAAGAGAAGAAAAGAGAGGGCAGCGCGAGAGGATATGAAGGAAGAAAAGATGGTAGAATAAAGGGTTGAGAGAGGGAAAGAGAGAAAGCGGGGAGGGGAGAAGAGGCGGAGGAGGGAAGAACGAAACGAAAGAACGAGAATAAAGAATGCAAGGGGGAGAGGAAGGAAGAAAGGAAGAAAATACGGAGGCGAAGGAGAAAATAGGACAGAAAGGTGGGGATGAGAGCAAAGAGAGAGAGAAAGAGGATCAGGAATTAGAGAGAAGGGACGGAGGAGAGAAAAAAAAGGAAGATTAAAAAACAAAGAAGGGGGAAAAGATACTGAGGAGAAACAAATGACTTGGAGAGAAGAGATAAAGGAGGGAGAGAGTGAGAGGGAGGTGAGAATAAAGGGGGGAAGATGAGAGGAGGGAAGGGGAGAGAAAGAAAGGACTAAATGATGATGGAAAGGAATAAGAGGAGGGGAAAGAAGAGGAAAGGGAAGATATGTAAGTACTCGAATAGTGAGAAGGGAGTGAGAATGAAAGGAGGGAGGATAATGATGGGAAGAAAAGATAAAAAAACGGAGTATTGGAGAAGATTAATGATGATGGAAAGGAATAAGAGAAAAAGCGGAGAGGAGAGGAAGAGAAGTCAGGAGATGAGAGAGAGAGAGAGAGAGAGAGAGAGAGAGAGAGAGAGAGAGAGAGAGAGAGAGAGAGAGAGAGAGAGAGAGAGAGAGAGAGAGAGAGAGAGAGAGAGAGAGAGAGAGAGAGAGAGAGAGAGAGAGAGAGAGAGAGAGAGAGAGAGAGAGAGAGAGAGAGAAGAGAGGAAAGGAGGAGGAAGAAAGGAGGAGGAGGAAGGGCAGGCAGGTAGAAAGAGGAGATGGAGAGAGAAAAGAGAAGGGTGAAGATGGGAAGGAGAAAGAGGATAAAGGAAAAAGAAAGAAGGGAGGGAAGAGAAGTGGCAAGGAGGGAAGTGGAGGGGGAGGAGGAGGAGGAGGAGGAGGAGGAAGAAACCGGAGTGAGAAAGAGAGGAGGGAGACAGGGAGTGGGGGAAGAAAGAAGAGGAGCATCAGGAGCAGCAGCAGGAAGAGGAAGAGGAGGAGAAGAGGGGGAGGAAGAGGGGGAGGGGGAGGAGGAGGATGAGGAGGGGGATAGGTATATATATATAAAGGTTACGCAGCGGTGGACCAGGTAAAGGTAATCGACGCTCTCACCTCACCTGTCCCCAGACGACGCCAGGTGTTCCGCAAGGTAAGAAGGAGGAGGAGGAGGAGAAGGAGGAGGCTCGTGACGTGTTGAAGTGTTGGTGTTTGTTTTATTGTGTTTGTGTTGCTGTTTGTGGTGTTGAAAGGGCAGTGCTTAGCGGGCTTTTTTTCTCTTTTTTTTCCCTTGAGATGCTTCCTTTACTGTAAAATTATGTGTTGTGTTTGTACTGTGTTTGTTGTGTTGTGTTTGTCTTGTGTTTGTGTTGTGTTGTGTTGGGCCTGTGAGCGGTATAGGTGTTTTTCTAGTGCTGAATTGTGTTGTGTGGAGTTAGAGTGGAGGGTGTATGTTTGTGTGTGTGTGTGTGTGTGTGTGTGTGTGTGTGTGTGTGTGTGTGTGTGTGTGTGTGTGTGTGTGTGAAAGAGGAACAGACACAAACAAGACAAACAAACAGACATAGACACACATTGAAAGAAAGACACAAGCAGACAGAGAGAGCGGGGGAGACAGAAACAGAGACACAGAGAAACACAAATACAGACAAACAGAGACATCTTCAGACAGCAAACAGACACAAACACACACACGCCATGGTTTAAAAGGGGTAGGGAATGCACACACACGCAAACAAAAGCACAATCCTAGACAACATCCACATTACATAAAAAAACACAGATAACAACATCCCCCACCCGTCGCATCACCCGATAGCCACCTCCCTCACACTTCCACTTCTCCTACTCTTTAATGTGTGACAGAGATAAACAGACACAGATCAGTAAGACAAACAGACAGTGGAGGGCATAGAAAGAAAGACACTGACAGAGAGAAAGACGGAGACAGACAAACAACTAAATACAAATAGACATACAGACAAAAAAAGACACACAGAAACGCAAATACAGACAAACAAAGACATATACAGACAACAGAGGCAACAAAACCCTTCCACATATTTATAAAAGCGCGCAGAGGGGCAGGCTTTAGGACCGCAGTGACACGGGCGTTAAAATGTGAGGTGGGGAAGTCCCAGTCCTGCGAAGCCCACCCCTCGCGACCACACAGCGGGGGATAGGTATGCCAGGTGTGTGGGGGAAGGACAGGTAGAAGGTGTAGGTTTAACAGGTATGAAAAGGAGGAAAGGGAAGGGAAGGGATGGAAGGAGATACGAGAGGAGAGGAATGGAGAGGAGAGGAGGAGAAAGGAGAGGAGAAGAGAGGAGAGGAAAGGGGAGGGGAGGGAAGGGAAGAGGAGGGGAGAGAAGGGAAGAGGAGGAAAGGGAAAGGGAGAGGAAAGTAAGGGAGAGAAAAGAATGTGAAGGAAAGTGAAGGGAAGGGAATTAAAGGAAGGGAGGGAAGGGAATGGGGCAGAGACACGGAGGTAGCAGAGAGGATGAGAGGGGAATTCCAACCACCACCATCAATAATAATAATAATAATAATAATAATAATAATAATAAAATAGCAATAATAATAAGTGCGTTCTTCTTCAGCACACTATCCCTACGGTTGTTGTCCATCCTGCTTCATCTGCATAGTTCGTATTTATATAAAGCCACACACACACACACACACACACACACACACACACACACACACACACACACACACACACACGCACTCTTCCCTCCCCTCTTTTCCCCTTCCCTCTCTTCCCCTTTCCTCTCTTTCCCTTCCTCTCCATCCTCAACCAGGCAGTCATCCCTTCATCCCTTCATCCCTTCCCCCTCCTCCTCCCTTCGACTGTCATCCCTCGCCTCTCATGGCCAGCGCTGCTCTTTCTCTTTATGTATGTGTGTTTGTTTATCCGTTTATTTGAGTCGTGTGTGTGCTTGGCGTATTTATGTCTGCGGTGCGCGGCTGGACAGGGGCATGGGACGGGCGGGAGAGGAAGCGTTGACATTGTATTATTTTTGCTGTGTGTCCGTTGCCCGGTGATGTATGAAACCTACCCGGCGTTAAATGAATACCGAGAACGCTCTGGATTTTTTTTTTTTTTAATGAATTCGATAGTCGTTGCTTTTTTTTTACAATAAAGGTAGCAGTTCAAGGGCAAAATATATTATACAAAAGTAAACGCTAGTCACTGTTCTTATGAAAGATGTATGGAGTAGTTGTGTGTAGGTGTGGAGTCGGGAGGCATGTGTGTGTGAAAGAGACAGACACACACAAACGAGACAGGCAGAGACAAAGAAAGACATAATCAGACAGAAAGACAGGCAGAAAAAAAGACAGAAGCAGAGAGAGGGAGTCACAAACATACCGTATCAAGTGAACATTATAAAAGTCACTTGCTTGGCCCTCTCATTTCGCAAAATCAAATAATGAATCACTTGAATATTATGAAATGCACTGGTTTCGATGCCGAGAGCGAGATATTGGTTGCCTGTCCTTCTCCTACCGTAAAAATATAATACTGAATCAAATGAAAATTACAAAATGCTCTGGTTTCCTTGCTGATTGTGACATAATGGTTGCTTGTCCCTCTCATCTCGCACAGAGGAAATGTTTCTCGTGGATACATGAAGGCAACAGTTGGAATTTATTTTCTCTCCTTGTCTGCATGTGTCTGATCGGATACACTGCCTGTTTGTCTGTCTACCATCACAAAAACAAGAGGAGCAGTGTCTCGTGAATAGTACGAAGGCAACAGTTTCTTTTATCTTCATCTTTTCTGTGTCTGATGTATTGGGTGTGTCTGTCCACCACCACAAAAAAATAAAAGAGGAGCAGTGTCTCGTGAATATCATGAAGGTAACAGTTTCTTTATTTACTCCTCTTGTCTGTGTCTGATGCATTGGGAGTGTCTCTGTCTGGCACCACAAAAAAAGAAAATGATTCCCCTCTCTTTCAAATTCATTCGCGTGGCAAAATAATAACTTCACTCGAGAGCAAATGAATAAAAATATATAGATGCAATAACACACACACACACACACACACACACACACACACACACACACACACACACACACACACACACACACACACAGAGCAACGTGATACACACAAACAGTTAAACTTGCATTCTCTAGAAAGGCGAAGGGTGCGTGGAGACACGATCGAGGTTTATAAATGAATGAAGGGCTTTAATAAGGGGGATATTCATAAGGTTTTATTGGTAAGAGAACCGGGTAGGACACGAAGTAATGGATTTAAACTGGATAAATTCAGATTCAACAGGGACACAGGCAAAAACTGGTTTACTAACAGAGTGGTAGATGAGTGGAATAGGCTTAGCAGTCATGTGGTGAGTACCAATACAATTGTCACACTAAAAATAGATTAGATAAATTCATGGACAGCGATATTAGGTGGGGTTAGATTCACGGGAGCTTAGGTTCAAAGGAGCTGCCTCGTACAGGCCTACCAGCCTCTTGCAGACTCCTACGTTCTTATGTTCTTAACAAACAAGACTTGCAACTTCTGCTGATTATCACGCATCCCGTGTTATGACGTGGCTTCGGTAACGTGATTTGTGTGACTGTGTTGATTTAAGGAACATAGTTATAGTACCCTTAATTTCCTTTACCTCCAAAACGTCATTTATTTACTACCTTTATTTATCACGCCAATTATTCTCCTTCACAGTGGTTACAGTTTTCTTATTTCAGGTTATCATTTTTTATCATCATTTTATCATCATTTTATCATCTTTTTCTTTTTTCCACCATCTCGTATATATGTCTGAATAGCTTGTGCCGCCTCCGTAAATCGTACCAAGACAACTCTCCTCTACCCGAAACTGACTTCTCCTCTGGCCTCTCCTATTTTCTTTTGTCGGAGCAGCGTCTAGCGGGATTTTTGTGTTGATGATTTAGTTTTTTGCCCTTGAGCTGCTTCCCTCGCTACACAATAATCCTGCTATAGTAACCAGCTAACTGGATAACGAGGACACTAAAAAAATATACACAGATAAAACTGATGAAAGAGAGGAGTGCCAGCAACTACTATAGCGCTTTAAGAGTCATACTAATATATTTTGACACGTACATACTCTCCGCGTGACACTCATAACCCTGTGCTTAGTAACCACCTGACAGAGCACACGTGGACGATAAAAAAAAGAGTAAACTCGAAATTTCTAGATCGAGTAAGTTCGTTCTGCCTAAACAGGATGATCAGCGTTGCCTAAGAAAAGTAACAAAAACGGAGGAATATGAGTAAGAGGAGGATAAGGCGCAGGAGACAGAGAAGAGATACGTAGGAAGACAACTCGGAGCGGCCTCGGGGTACGATAGACCAGTAAAACAATAAAAAGAAGTTGTTTTTCGCGTTCGTGGTTTTTTTTTATAATTATCGTGGGTTTTCTCCGCGCCAAGGTCACCCTAACGACACGTGATATAATAGTTGCAGGTGTTGTTGTTGTTGTTGTTGTTGTTGTTGTTCCTCCACTTGTTGATATATAGATTTGTAACGCTAAGATGGGCTACGTAAAAATAAAAACAGATTGCCAGAATACAGACAGAGGGACAGACAAACAAACAGACAGACAGATGAAAGATCCACATGCCTAACTGACTGACTGACTTATCAATGAAATGAATGACTGATTAACAGACTGACTGAGTAACCGATGGACTAACTGACTAACTTATTAACTAGATGACTGACTATATAACTGATTAACTGAGTGACCGACAGACTGACTGAGTGACCGACTGACTGACTGACGAATTGACTGAGCAAGCAACTGACTGACTTACCAACTGCATGACTGACTAACTGTATGATTAACTGCCTGACTTATAAACTGCCTGGCTGACTAATTGTGAACTGACTAACTTAACTTACCAACTGCCTCACTTACTAATTAACTAAATGACTGACTGTATGACTGACTGACCAACTGCCTGACTGACTGAGTAGCGGCAGGCGGGGGGGGGGAGGGTGGAGAAGGACAGGTGTATAAGGAAGTTAATTACAGCCTGCGGGGACCGACTACACCTGAGCGGCCCGACCAAGTTCAAGGTGATAGGAAATCAGGGTCTCTCTCTCTCTCTGATTAATGTAAAATCACTTAGGTTTAAGGACAGACCACCAAGTCTGGACCATGGGGTCTGTGTGGTCTGATTTTCTATGTAAATCTATCTATGTAAATCTCTCTCTCTCTCTCTCTCTCTCTCTCTCTGCGGGCGGCGCAGGAGAGGCTGCCTTCCCGCGTCATAACAGCTGACTGCCGCTCTCCCTCCCAAGCCTC
>NC_066516.1:9483090-9525590 GCF_024679095.1 Eriocheir sinensis
AAAACGTTTACGATAAAAACAATGAAATACAACAACATGGAGCTCCAGTCGTGCGTATGTACAACACCAACACTGAGCCAGCCAGTTAACGAAACATGTACAAACACACAAACATCGATACATACATGCATACTCAAATACGTACGTACATAAAAAATCATCGCAGTCATCTCTTGCAGCCACAAATACACACACACACACACACACACACACACACACACACACACACACACACACACACACACACACATATAGATAAAACATACATAACACAAACGTCTATACATACATACACGAATACTCCCATACATATAAAAATCACCATAGTCATTTTCTTCCGCAAATACAAATGTCCATAAAAAAAAACACATACACATACATAAATACAAACATAGATAAAACCAACATACATAACCTAAATACATACAAACACACATGCATACCAATAGCAAACATCAACTTTTATACTTGCTCCAGGGAGGAAGGAATGAAGGGAAGGTGCGGGGGGAAGGGGGGGAGAGGAAGCCTGGAAAACCCCGTGAGAGGTGGCGTTGCTTCGGGCGTATAGACCCTACTGGCGGTGCATATGTTGGCGATGGTGGTGGTGGTGGGAGGGGGGGGGGGGGAGGTAGTGGTAGAGGTAGTGGTGATGGTGGATTGTGGTGGTGGTGATGGTGCCCGTGGTGGAAACGAATAAATAAAAGTAATGGTGCTTGTTGTGTTGCTGGAAGGAGACGAGATTGGTGGTAGTGGTGGTGGTGGTTGTGGTGGTGGAGGGAAAGAATGTGGTGCTGGAACTAGTAGTGGAAAAAAAAGTGGTAAAGTTGGTGGGGGAAGGAGACGAGGATGGTGGTGGAGGCAGATATGGAGGTGGGCAGCAGAGTCAAAAGACGATACAGAGAAAGAAAAGAAGACAGAAAGATAATAACCGCACGTTGTCCAAGGATACAGTGCAGAGATAAAAAATAAATGGAGGAGAGCTGGATGGAAGGAAGGAGGAAATATGTACCCACTCACAGCCAAGGAAAGGAAAAGATTGTAGACTATAGGCACGGGAAGGAACGGCAGGAGTATACTTCTCAGCACTGCAAGATATAAATGATGGAGTAAAGGAGGTGAGGGGCAGACAAAGGGAAGGAAGGAGGAAGAACATTGTAACACACCGCCAAGAAAATTAAAGAGGCTGAAGACTAGGCACGGGAATAGAGGACAGGAGTATATCGCTCTGCACTGCTAGGGATAAATGCAGAGTAAAGGAGGTGAGGGCTGGGTAGAAGGAAGGAATGATGCAAGACAAAGGGATTTTAAGCCACACACTGCCCGAGGAAAGGGGTGCCCGAGGGAAGGGGTGAAAGAGTTGTGGAGTGAATTTGGGAGGGGCTTGAGGAGGTGACGGGTGGGTAGAGTACAGGAGGACGTGACGGGTGCATGGTTAAAGAGACGGAAGGATGCAAAACCGAATGATGTACAGCCACAGATTGCCCGGGGAAGGAGTGGAGGCGTTGTAGGTGGAGGAGGATATGAGGACATGACGGCTGGGTAGAGAGGGGGAAGGATGTAAAACAGAAGGATGTTTAACCACACTGACAGGGAAAGAGGTAAGGGTGTAGCAGGAGGGTTGGGAGTAGCAAGGTTTAGGTAGAGAGATGATAAGATGTAAGACAGAGCGATGCAGGTATAGTCACACACCGCCAGGGGAAGGGATGAGGGTGTTGTGAGGTGGGTTGGGAGGGGCAGGGTACGTGCCGGCCGGGGTTCACGTGCCAGGGGACGCAACGATTACCGAGCCCTCTCTGTTACAGCGCCGAGGCACGCCATCGGGGTCGAAATGGAGTCTCGCTACGCCGTGGAAATTAAACATTCACTAATTAAATATTTGTCGCATAATTGGACGTGTCGGTCGTTCTGTATGAAGTTCTTTAATTAAGTTTTGATCACCTGTTTAGAGAAAGTTATATCGGGACAACGTTAAGCCCCGTTTGTTAAGACCCCCGAGGCATGGCAGGGGGGGAGGCAAAGGGGAGTCCCGCCGCGTTCTGTTAATGTCGTGACCGAGTGGAGTTAAGAGTCAGGAATTGGTTTAGTTGTTTAAATGTTATTCGTGTCGGAAAGGTCCGTGAGGGTAACATACTAGCCATGCTCCGGAGACCTAAAGAAGACAGGAGCTGAAAGTCGTGTCGTTACGCTGAGAAATTCGTACAATATAATCGAAGCTTTCTCTTTATTTATCCGTTTATATCTATTTTTACGTATCTCTGCATCTTTATTTATCTCTTTTTTTTTCTTTTTTTTTTGTTATCTCTCTCTCTCTCTCTCTCTCTCTCTCTCTCTCTCTTTGTTTACCTCTGTTTATCGCTTTATTACTCTCATTTATCTTTTTTATTTATTTCTCTTCTTATTTTTGGCTATTTATCTGTAACTATTTATCTATAAACATTTATTCATCTCTATCGCTTTTATTTACCAATCTCTATTTATCTCTATACTTTTTTATTTAGTTTTATCAGCCTTTTTTAATGACACTGCTCAAAGACACAGCAGACTTCTCCGCGCGCCAGACACGACCTCTTCACCGTTCCTAAATACGTAATATTCTAAAATGCCTTCTTTACTACCCTTCACATCCGCTCTGGTCTCCATGTGTAACAAGTCGAAGTTTATTCATATCTTTTGCTGCACACGGACGCCACGCCTGGACGCACAACGCCCCCCCTCTGATGTATGAACCCTGCAGCGGCAACTACAGTATTATAAAATTAAATTCTTTTGCGCTGTGCCTCGCCCAGAGTGAACGAGTTACAAGGATTGGTATTGTCAGACGCTTCCACCCCTCATATCAACTATTTTCAAAGGCCAAAAGGGAGATCACTTGGGTCTCATGAGTGATATTTTAGGTTCATGGCACAGAAGAAGGGTCAGACTACCACCAGGGTCATAAAAGTACCAGTAGAAATACCCAGAAATCCTACGAAAGCCTTGTCAAATGTGTCCCTGGGCGCCGAAGAGTTCACAACAGGTGGAGCTGGTAACACTGCCTGCAGCCCCCTGATAGCTTTCCCGACTCTCCTTCAACAACAAACAACAAAGGGAATTTTAAGGCCAAGAGTCGAGAGGAAGAAAATTGGACTCGCTATTCCTCCTCACATAAACATATAAACGTGAATCCACATGAATCCTTTCCGCCTGCCCTCTGAAAAATTGCAGTCCTTTGATAACTTTTCTGATTCTCCCTCTACATCGAAAGGGGAATTTTACGGACTGGAAAGGTTTCAGAGGACGAGAACTGGACTCACAACTTCGCGAATCCTCCGTCAGAAGAATAAAGAAAGAAACGGCGGGAAACAATATGCCACGTGAAGAATGTAAATAAATGGCCAATACATAACAGGATTTAGGAGGTAAGAGTGCTCGAATCCAATAAGACCGGGAGAACTGTTCGTCTGTTAGCTGTTATTCTGTTACTGCAAAAATAAAGTAAACAGTCACATGAAACGAAACCCGAATTATATAATAGTAATGCTTTCCAGACATATCCAACCGAGAGACGAGACGTTTTTTTTTTTATAAAGAGCGAAAAGATGGGAAAAAAATCAGACCTCGACGAAAAAGTTATTGAATACGTGGGACCCAAGTTATATAATCGTTAGCAATACTTTCCAGACATATCCAACGTAGAGACAAGAACCTTTTCATCAGGGGCGAAAAGGTAGGGGAAAAAGTCTGACAATAATGACGAAAAAAGTATTGAAATTGCGGAACCCAAGTTATACAATCGTTAATAATACTTTCCAGATATTTCCAGCTTAGGGTAGATAACTTTTTTTTTATTAAGGGCGAGAGGGTAGGGGGAAGAAATCTGACAATATTGACGTAAAAATTATTGAAATCGCGGGACCCAAGTTACATAATCGTTAGTAATACTTTCCAGATATTTCCAGCTTAGAGTAGATAACTTTTTTTTTATTAAGAGCGAGAGGGAAGGGGAAAAAAACGACGACAATGATGAAGAACCTTACTGAAGACTTGTCCATGACGTTAGCAACTTCTTTTGAATACTGACGAAGCCGGATGCTGTACCGCCCCCATAGCGACGTGACGGCAGTCTTGAGAAAATTATATATATGAAAAGAGAGGAAACGGTGGTAAATACGTGGTTGTCCATTGTAACACTTATTTTCTTATCCTATACAAGATCACGAACATACAAGAATGGAACAGGTGTTTGGTGTTTGCTTACGCTTCACACACACACACACACACACACACATACACACACACACAAACTTAACCACAAGAGGGAATCATAAGTTCTCCAAAGTAGCATTAAGTAGCAGGAAACACCCCACAACGAATATTTCATTGCGCTTATACTTCTGCATACATAATTACACACTACCACCACCACCACCACCACCCTCTCCCCTCGAGGCCACAGTGGGCAGAGGTTTGGGTTGCTACTAAAGAGGACCCGAGTTTGATCCCATTCACGAGAAACTGTTGGTGGGATTCAGAGTGTTTCCCTTCAATTCTAACTAGGGACTCGGTTCATTCATTCATTCTACGCAATCATGTGGGCCTTCAACTAACCTAATGCTTAAGTTTTTACTGCACCGTGGACCAATCACATACAATCAAACCTCTCCTATGCCGCCAGTAACTTTCTCCCGAAGACCCCATTCTCATGAGTTCAAAAATACATAATACTACAATCAGTCATAGTATACAATCAACCAATATAGTTAGGCCTACACCAGAGGATTAGGAAATATAAATAAGTAAAATGTTAATTGACTTCTTGCTCTCAGTCTTCACACGGGAAAATCTAACGACCAGTCTTTTTAAAACCACAAGCCATTTATACAGTAATCAGCGTCCATGTTCTCCTGTCTGTACATCTTAACTCTTATATCATTCACGGTATGGCTGATAATTTTGAAGGCCAACTGTATTAAATGGCCACCGCCTCACCCTGCATCCTCTCTCACGCTTCCTCTCTCTCTCTCCCCCGTCTCGCAGCCACGCCACTAAAGGAGCCGAAATGAAGGAGCTACTTGCGCTGCTGCTGGTGCTGGTGGTGACGGTGAATGGAGGACGGCCGTGTGAGTATAGCATGGTGATGGTGTGTGTGTGTGTGTGTGTGTGTGTGCGGCTTGGTGGTGCATGAAATGATGTGTGTAGGGGGGTAGGGGGGTGAAAAGAGAGAGAGAGAGAGAGAGAGAGAGAGAGAGAGAGAGAGAGAGAGAGAGAGAGAGAGAGAGAGAGAGAGAGTATGAAAGAATGTGAGGTAATGAAGATAAGCACGCAAACAGATCATAATAATAACACTAACTGCAGCTAAAGTATAACAAAAAAAAATAATCAACTGCATCACTAACGTCCTTGATAACACAGGAGCAACTTTTAAATCATCCCCCTAACCTTTTATCATCTGCTCCCCCCTCTCCCCCCACATCAACCACCACCACCACCTTCTGCTCACCTGTCCTGCCTGGCCCTCTACCTCCCCACCTTCAACATTCCACAGACAACCAGGGAGGCCACTCGGTCGGGCCCCAGAAATTCGTAAGAGGTAAGTGCGATAATGCGTTTTCTCTTCCTCTGTTGTAGCTATCTTTCTCCTATGTGTTTCTCTCCTTTATCTTCATCCTGTTCCTCCTCGATCTCTTTTCCCTCTTCTATAACCATCTTGCTATCATGCGTCTTCCTCTTCTTTATCTTTTTCTTCCTACTCTTATCTATCTCCCCTATCTTCATTCTCCTCTGCCTTTCTTTATTTTTCTCCTGGTCGCCCTCTTCCTCTATTCCTCCTGTTCGTCTCCCTCTCTTATTCCTCTTCATTCTCTTCATCCTCCTTCTCTGTCTTTCTTTGTCTTTCTCCTACTCGGTCTTCTTCATATATATCTTTCTACTCCTTTTTCTTCGTCTTCTTCTCTTCAACCTTTTCTGCCTTTCTTCCTCTTTAAGTTACTTTTCTTCTTTCTCCTTCTACTCCTCCTTCTCAAGATATTTTCCTCCATAACAAGTACATTCCTCCTCCTCCTCCTCCTCCGTCTCCATAGTTATCTTTCTCCTCTTCCCACTCTCCATCTTCTCCTCCTCCTCCTCCTCCTCCTCCTTTTCTTCATAATATATTTATTTGATTCATATAAACATTTGTCCTATTATTCCTTCCCCTTTATCCTCCTCTTCCTCCTTCTCCTCCTCAATAGTTATCTTTCTCCTCTTCTCACTCATCTCCTCCACCTGTATTCATTTTCATTCTTACTACGTACTCTTCCTTTCCATCCTCCTTCTCCTCTTCCTCTCCTTTCCTGTCCTTCTCCTCCTCTCTCCTTTCCTTTCTCTTTCCAACGATACTCCAATTTTTTTTATTTTAGATTTCCTTTCTTCTCACATTTTCTCATATTTCCTCTCCGACAGTTACCCTTCTCTCTCCCTCCCTCCTCCGCCTTCCCTCTCCTTTCCTTTCTCTTTCCAACGATACTCCACTTTTTGTTTATTTTAGATTTCCTTTCTTCTCTCATTTTCTCTTATTTCCTCTCCGATAGTTACCCTTCTCTCTCTCCCTCCCACTTCTCCGCCTTCCCTCTCCTCTCCTCTCTCCTTTCAGCCTCCTCGCACTTCACTCTTTTTATATATTTTTTTTTCTTCCGTTCCCCCTTTATACAAGTTTTCTCTCTTTCATCGAATTCTTTACTCTCCGAACCCAATAACGGAAGAAAAGTTGAGAAGTTTCCTTTTTTCTCTTTGTATGTCGCATTTTCTTTTCTTGATTATTCGCTATCTCCTCTTTTCCTCCAACGACTCCTATCCCAACCTACTCCTTTTCCTTCCTTTCCTCTCCCTCGCTCTCTCCTGTTCCTCTCCTCATCTTGTTTATTATTTTTGTATGCTATATTTTCATTTATTTATTTCGGACTATTCACAATCTCCTCCTCCTCCTCCTCCTCCTCCTCCTCCTCCTCCCTTCTCCTCCTATCCCCACCTACTCTTCTTTCCCCCTTCCTCTTCCTACCCTCCCTGTCTCTCTCACTCTCTTGCTTTTCTTCACGACTTGTTTATCTTCTTTATTTCTAGTATTAACATTTCTTATTATATTATACTAAGTGAAGACAAAGATATATAAATAAGTACTACAGCATCACTTGGAAATACTTTATATACATTATACATACATTGAAAGCACTACCACAAACACCACCATCACCACCATTAATAACAACAACAATAGTAACACCTTCCCACCCTTTCTCACCCCCCCTTCCAGATCCGTACGGCACATACCGCCCTGTCCCTGACGCCGTTGGCGGCCCCCCCTTCGGCAGACCCTTCGGCTCAGGTAAAAGGGGAGAGAGAGAGAGAGAGAGAGAGAGAGAGAGAGAGAGAGAGAAGAAAAAAGTAAAGGAAAAAAGAAAGAAAACAAAAAAAACAAAGAAAGAAAAGGAAAGAAAGAGAAATAAAGAAAAAAGTAAAAGGAAAAGGAAAAAAGGAAAAGGAAAAAAGAAAAAGGGGAAAGGAAAAGAGAGAGAGAGAGAGAGAGAGAGAGAGAGAGAGAGAGAGAGAGAGAGAGAGAAAAGGAATATGGGAGCGGCAGGTAAGAAAAAAAAGTGTTTGCTCGCACCGAGGTTGTTTGTGTCGGCAGCCTCGTCTACTTTACAAATCAAATTTAGTTTCTTGTATAACTTGTATAACTCGTAGCAAGAGGTAATACAAGAAGCGAAGAATTAAGAGGAGGAGGAGGAGAAGGAGGGGTACGAGGAGGAGGAGGAGGAGTAAGAGAACGACGAAGAGGAGATGGAGGAGGAGGAGGAGAAGGAAGAGGAGGAAGAGAAAGAGAAAAAGGAAAAGCAAGAGAAGGAGAGTTTGAGAAGAGGGGAAAGGGAGGAGGATGAAAAGAAGAAAAAGACATAAAGAAGAAGAAAAGAAAAGAAGAAGAAGGAGAAAAGAAGAAGAAGAAGCAGAAGAAGAAGAAGAAGAAGAAGAAGAAGAAGAAGAAGAAGAAGAAGAAGAAGAAGAAAAAGAAAAAAAGGAAGAAAAATAAACTGAAGGAGGAAAGTAATGGTACCAATAACAAGTGAAAAGTTAAAGATGAAGCCAAAAAAAATAGAATCTGCCGCCGGATTAAGGAAAATGATGAAGACGGACAAGACAATTACTACCCACAATAACACAAGAACGCTACAAAAAATCATAATAGAATTGATTGATTGATTCTTGCACGGCGCCGAGATAGAGAAGCTACACGGGGACCTGCGTTTGATGAGTTATAAGCTCGCTCTATATATAACCAACAGCACCACTCTTTCTGGCTTTCTAACGCAAGAGTTCACCGTCTCCCTCTTCCCTTTGATGCCATTTCAAAGCTACAACAATATGGCCTTATTTTTCTGGCTTCTGTTTCACCAATGTCTTCGTTTTTCCCAAGTTCACTCTCTCTAGAATTCTAATGCAATTCTTCACCTCTTTAACATTTTCTTTTCTCACAACGCTATTACCTCTGAAACACAGGGTCGTCAGTAATAATAATAATAATAATAATAATAATAATAATAATAATAATAATAATAATAATAGTATCGACTTTTTCTACCATGCAGGTATTTATAATCATGAGACGCACCTCGGTACAAAATGGGTACGGTCGCTAAATTTATAAGTTTTCCTTCTTTTTCTTTTTCATTCCAAACTCCTAAAAGCATCTCATTAGGATGTCAAACTTTGGTAGGAACCGATGTAAAAAATTCCCGCTTTGTGAATATTCTATTAAATCTATATTGCACCCGCGGCTGCTCGAGGCGACACGTGTGTGGAATGACGTCAATAGTCGGACCATATAAACTCGTGACACTGGCAAATTCCGACGCGGCAAGTCTGTTCTCTGTCGCCGGTTCGCTCCCCGCTCCCCGCTCTTCCTAAACCATACGTAACAAGCCGAGCGGGAAGTGCCCAACGAGTCATGACAAGTATAATGATAACATTGTCCGCATCTGTACCCATATTAATCTCTTGTTAATGGTAAACAGGAACTTTGTAAACATGCCCATGAGAAGAAGTGAATATCACACCCTGTTTATTAGTTTTCGTGTCATTATGCTTGTTCTATCAATGCTGCTATCTGTGTTGAGAGTGTAGCCTACTTGTCTCCACTTCTGCAACATGACGTCGTTTCTGTCTGACGGAGAATGCACACAACCCTGCTTACTATATCGAGGTTCCCAGAAAATGCCTCGCGTCTCTTGATCACGTTTGTTATCGTTCATCCCGTACCATTACGTTTATCGGGAGGCTCGGCATTAGCTCAACTCATGTCGGTACCCGTTCCACTTTACATAGAACAATGCATCAATCCAATATCCCAGCACTCTATCCCAACATAGCTTTTGGTAAAAAATATGAAGGTATACAGTTTAGAACTATAGATGGTTTACAAGGTTTCATCTCTATGTGGCAATACTGTCGCTGGCCGCCAGGTGGGGGGAATAGCACGGCGTGTCTAAACATTCAGCTAGCTTTTTGGTTATTTCGGCCATAAATAAATGTTTTTATATGAACGGTAGTAAAGAACGTGACACAACTATCGGCATGTTTCCAAAAGCCTCTGTCAAAGGCTGTACAGCAATAGATACAAGGGAGTAATGGCGTAGAATAAATGTGCACAGCTACCAACCCACCCGCCGCGCCGCCACCCGCGCCGCCACACACCACCCGAAGGAACAGAAAACAACACAGTACTTGACTTTTCGGGCTGCTGCTGCCGCCGTCCCCTTGCTTCCTCGGACTCTCCACGCCTCCACCACTCGTTCGCCGTTTCCATGTCCCACGTGAGTGAAGAAAATACGATGATATGAACGGTTTTCGTGCACTAAAATCAAATAAACAGTTCCCGCCGTGCCACCACCTTGCCGCTGCCACGAGCTCCTCTGCCTCTGCGCGCGCATGGCTGATGGTTCATCTCTAGCTCGCTCGGTGTTTTGAAGCTTCTTCAGACGAATATTAGCAATAATGCTTTGTTACTTCTTCATTTCATATTCAACATTTTTGATGTAATGAAACGATAAATATCTAGGCAAATCAGCTGGACATCGTTTTTAGTATGGTAGGCTGTGAAAAATTGCTTGTTTAGTCAACCTCCTCTCCATAATATCAACATCATTCCACCACTTTGATATAATCATTATTTGTGATACCTGTGTGTTGTGGAACGTGGACTGAAATAATTTAGTTCCTGATAAGCGTTCACAGCCTCCCTACCCCCCGCCCTCGCCCCGCTGGGCCTGTCAGCTGATGGGCCGCGCCACGCACGCCTGTCAGTCCGTTATCGATATCACACTCTGTTCAAACTCCTGGGTGTCAGCCTGTAGCGATCATGGGTGTCACAATGAGCCCGTGCGCTCGCGCGCACACACACACACACACACACACATATACACACACACACACACACACACACACACACACACACACACACACACACACACACAGAAAAAAGGACATTTTGCAACTTGGCACGAAAAAGTTCAAGCACTAGCCGCCTAAACTCGAAGGATGGAAATACAAAGTCAATTCCCTGCGTTCAATTACCGCCACCGAACCCCTGAGCACTAACACAACTACCACCACCGCCACCACATCACCACCAATATCCTCCTTCCAGCTCAAATTAAAAAAAGCAGTATATGTAAGCTTTGCCCTTTTGTATTCTTTTTAGTGGCGGGAGATCAGATACCTTGCATCAAATTAATTACTTCCGCGAATACTCAGAGTATGTCAGCACCTCAAAAACACCCCAAACAAGCCAGACCTAACCGGCTTAACCCTTAAAACCATGCAAAACACTCAAGTTATAAACACCATTCTCTTCCCTTCACCAGGAGGCGGCCGCCCCTCGCACGCTGCCGCCTCCCACATCCACGGGCAGTCGGGCTTCCAACAGGGCGGGTTCCCATCCCACCAAAACAACTTCCAGCAAGGTGGATTCCCATCACACCAGAACAATTTCCAACAAGGCGGGTTCCCATCAAACCAAGGCGGATTCCCATCAAACCAAGGCGGATTCCCATCAAACCAGGGCGGCTTTGGAGGTGACGTTCCCATCATCCCTCTTCCCAACAGACCCTCCGTGGGGATCGGTCAAGTGGGTTCCGACATCGACATCTCCCAATTCGCGCGCAACAAGCCTGGCGCTGGGGTGAGTAGTAGTAGTAGTAGTAGTAGTAGTAGTAGTAGTGTTAGCAGTAGTAGTAGGGGGAGGAGTAATAGCAGTAGTAAAAACACAAGTAGAAGTAGTAGTAGTAGTAGTAGTAGTAGTAGTAGTAGTAGTAGCAGCAGCAGTAGTAGTAGTAATAGTAGTAATAGTAGTGTAGTAGTAGTAGTAGTAGTAGTAGTAATAGTAGTAGTAGTAGTAGTGGTGGTGCTGGAAGTAGTAGTAGTAGTAGTAGTAGTAGTAGTAGTAGTGGTGGTGGTGGTGGTGGAAGTAGTAGTAGTAGTAGTAGTAGTAGTAGTGGTAGTGGTAGTAGTAGTAGTAGCAGTAGCTAATCACCATAATCATCACATCATTACAAAAAAAGCCAAAAAAAAATACAGCAACAAAATCCCTGAATATTTCAAATAGCAAGCTAATAAAACATATAAAAAATACTTCCCGAATATAAAAAAAGATCATTAATTAGAACAATTTTCCTGCTGTGGTGTGGTCATTGGTAACCATTTTTTGATACCTGAAGCCCAGCAAAAAAAAAGACTAACCTAATGAACACACTCCTATTCCCACCCTATGATAGGTATGACAGGTGGACGGCGAGATGGGGGGGAGGGGGGAGGAGGACATGGAAGGGGAGCAGGGAGATTTATTGGAGAGGAAGGGAAGAGAAAGAGAGGGGGAGAATGAGGGAGGAAGAGAAAGGAGAGGCAGGGAGAGATAAGAGAGAGGAGAGGAACAGGAAAGGGAGAACTAAGAGATGGGGCATGAACGAAGAGCAGGGAGAAATAAGAGAGAAAGGGCTAGAAAGGGAGAACTAAGAAAAGGGGCATGGGTGACGGGGCAAGAAGTAAGGGAGAAGACGGTCATGAAAGGGAGATCTAAGGGAAGGAGGCATGGGTAAAGGGCAAGGAGAGGTAAGGGAGAGGAAGTGGGAGGAAAGTGAGGACAAAGAGAAGGAGGCAAGGATGAAGGGCATGGAAGAGGAGTAGGGAGAGGAAAGGCGGGAAAGGGATGACTAAGGGAGTGAGGAAGGGTATGGACGAAGGGCAGAGAAATATAAAGGAGAAGATCGCGAAAGGGAGAAGGCATAGGCGAGGGGAAAGTCTATTAGCATCAGATTTAGCTTTTTTACAGTAAAGGAAGCAATATTATTATTAGTATCATTAGTATTAGAAGTATTATCATCATCATATATAACAACAATAGCAATGATAACAAAAGGCTACATCGCCACGATATTACTTAACCACAATTCTTCTTCCCCACCGAACTTACAGAAAGGATCGCGCTAGTCGCTCCCCAAGGCCTGTCAGTGTCCCTGCCTCGGAGTTACCACTACCACCACCACCACCACTGCCATCCTAACCACCTGGTATTCTCAGACGCTTCACCCTCTCGCATCAACTATTTCCAAAGGCCAAAAGGAAGATCAATCGGGTTCTAATGAGTCTTTTTTTAGGTTCAAGGTACAAAAGAAGGGTTAAACTACCACCAGGGTCATAAAACTACCCCTGGAAATGCCCTAAACTCCTACGAAAACTGTGTTAGATAAGTGTTCTTGGGGGCCGAAATATTAAAGAATGCGGCCCTCCTGAGAAGCCCCCTCTAGCTCCAGCCAAACCAACCCCGAAGACCTTCAAGCATGATCACGAAAAGCCCTGAGCAGCCTCCACCTAAGCAGTAGTGTGGGCGAGGCGGCAGGCGTGGTGTGAGGCTATGAAACAGACATTGGCCATAAGCATTTACCGAAAACTTTGCTGTATGAGTATTCTGACACTAATAAAATATAAAAGTTGTTCATTGGGAGTTAAATATATTCCTGTGTGTGTGTGTGTGTGTGTGTGTGTGTGTGTGTGTGTGTGTGTGTGTGTGTGTGTGTGTGTGTGTGTGATCGTATGGCAGTGCACACCATGAAAGCGGCGGCGTTAATGTACATACCGTAGTTTTGAATTATTATAAGCGCTGGTCTCTCATCCTGCCAATATTCTCGCTACAAGTTAAAAAGGCAAAATATAGTTAAAAATATAAACTTTTGTACTGCTGCGAAAAATATGCAAATGGGGTTATAAATAGTTCTTTGCGATTTTTTTGGAGGGGTTTAGTTATAAGAAAATAGCACTAATAGGATTTAACGGTACATTCAATTTGTAAAGTGAGACGTGGCAGTGTGTGTGTGTGTGTGTGTGTGTGTGTGTGTGTGTGTGTGTGTGTGTGTGTGTCCCGCCTATTTTTAGTCCCCTTCCATTCATGTGACGGATTTGATCATGATATCCTTTCGCAATTAGTCAGTCATTACGGTGCTGCGGAAAGCTGAACTCATCCATCGGTCTTGTTAGGTTAATTAGTGCGTCGGCGTGAATTCGGAGGCATTCAGCGGCGGGTATTGACAACCATTTTGCGGCGGAAAACAACGAGCTGGGTAGACAAGAGACTATCATGATTGAGAAACTTTCAAACTGCCATTAATTTACGAACACGAGTTAAAGCTACAGTCGGACCCGCCCTGGACGCGGGTGTGTATGGATAGAGTGGGTTCGCTGTGGCTGAGCGGCTCTAAGGCTCGCACCAGCTGACGAAATTTGAGGCGTTTTAAAACACACACACACACACACCTGCAGCTAGGGCGTGAAGGAAGATATTGCAGAAGTTCATGAGCGACAGTCAAGCAAGAAGTTGAGCGTGAACTGGAATGAATGTCTTAGTGAATGCGACTGTGAACCTGTGTTATGAGGTGTGTGTGTGTGTGTGTGTGTGTGTGTGTGTGTGTGTGTGTGTGTGTGTGTGTGTGTGTGTGTGTGTGTGTGTGTGTGTGTGTGTGTGTGTGTGTGTGTGTGTGTGTGTGTGTGTGTGTGTGTGTGTGTGTGTGTGTGTGTGTGTGTGTGTGTGTGTGTGTGTGTGTGTGTGTGTGTGTGTGTGTGTGTGTGTGTGTGTGTGTGTGTGTGTGTGTGTGTGTGTGTGTGTGTGTGTGTGTGTGTGTGTGTGTGTGTGTGTGTGTGTGTGTGTGTGTGTGTGTGTGTGTGTGTGTGTGTGTGTGTGTGTGTGTGTGTGTGTGTGTGTGTGTGTGTGTGTGTGTGTGTGTGTGTGTGTGTGTGTGTGTGTGTGTGTGTGTGTGTGTGTGTGTGTGTGTGACACACACCATTCCTGCCACAAGGCCGTCACGAAACTCACATTATGCAGATATAACACATCGGACACACGAGATAGAGCAGCTTGTTACCCACAGTGTTACGAGATAGAGCAGCTTGTTACCCACAGTGTTCCGATTTTTTTTTTTTTTTATTGTGTATGATAAAGAGGAGGAAGAGGAGAAGGAGGAATGAGGCGAAGCTACTACTTAATCGAATATATCCGCCAGAACGGTTTGCCTTGCTTCTGTTCTTGCTCTTGCTGTACAGGTGGCCCGTTGGAGAGTCAGGTCTTCGTATCGGCACACCCTGTAAAAATAAAACAACACAAGCAGTATCCATTACAAATCTTCCAATTCCCTATTTCTTGCACACCACATCTTTTCCAGAAAACCCTTCATGGCTTCTATAATTCTATCATTTGCTTCAGCACTCAGTCCCAGCAGCAGCAGCATCCATTCCCTCTCTGTTCTTGCAATCCTCCCATTCACATCCTAGTCCATCTCACTCAGTGCCACGTACCCTCATCATCTCCGTCCTTTCTCTCCGGTACCTCCCACACACCAGTATCACATGCACGACAGTTTCATCCACACCCCTGTCACACATCTGACACACTTTGCTGCGGGACTCAGACCACCTGTAATTTTTTGCATTCACATTCATACACTGCGCTCGAGCTTGGAAGAGAAGATCACCACCCAGGCTTCCATCATACCAGCTGACACACTGCGGGGCTTCCTTTTCCCTGTACCATTCCAAAGTAGTCTTTCGCTCCATCACATGCTTCCACCTCCTCAGACCGTCACCTTTCACTGCACTGTCCATCTCTTTCTTCCACTTTCTCACATTCCATTCTATACCCTCACTATTTCTGTCAGTCACCTTCCATTCAAAGAAACGCCTCCATCTCTGCTCACCCATCTGACTCGCATACCACTGTCACCAACCATTCTCTTATTCAGATGACGGGAAGGCGGGGGGAGAGTGTGATGAGTCGAACCAGCGTTGCCAAATTATCGTACTCATAGCATTGCATTGTCGTAGTTTCTGACCGATAACTATAGCAAGAAAACACAAAAAGCATCAATAAATAACAGTTTTAACGCTACCTTTAATGTTCTATCGTTGTTTGTGTGGTTGCGGAAGTCTTCGGGCCTAAAAGTGATAAATGCCATGTTCAGAGTACGACAATTTGGCAACGCTGAGTCAAACCAGCATTTATTTCGCATTTCGTTATTCATCAAGGACAACACGCGTTCATCTAGTCACAGTTACGAAGTGTGCAGTTCAAAAGGAAATTAGAGCGTGGTACTTAGCGGCATTTGTCAGAGATTCATACAACGGCCTTTATCTCTACAAAATACTGACAAATGGTATCGATTCACTTTGTTGTTTCTAATGATGCAAGTTTTCATATTACAAATTCCTCACCTATCCTTCCATGATGCTGTGAGCTGGTCTATGGCGCAGCACTAACACAAAAGGAACCTCATGAAGCCATTATCGGCCCCACCTGACAGAGATACCTACAGGAAACTTAAAATAAATGTACATACCTGAGGAGTCGCAGTGCCCGCCGCCGCCGTAGCTCCGTTTTCTCACCACTGTGACGTCACCGGTAAGACAGCTGAGGTGAGTCTTGCGTGGGACAAAATTTCTTGTCATTTTTACACGCTAATATTTTCCTTTGGAGCTAAGCAATCTGATGTCACGAGAAGTCAACATGGAAACGGAAGAAATAGAAACGTTATTCCTTCCTTCACAGTGTTCCCTTATAGATGTTTAGTTTGTGTCTTCCCTTTTCATACTGTAGCGTGGAAAATAGAGAAAAAAAAATAAATTAAATAAATAAATGAATTAAAGCTACATCCCTTGATTATGACAACCACTAGGGTAGTGAATGGTATGTGGTAGCGTGGTAGTTGTCGAGCGCTGGTCCCGGATGTTAAGGCCTCAGGACAAGTGAACACTCGTTCCGAAGTTTGTGACCAGAAGGGCGTTACTTGTGTGGTTAATTATGGAGGGTGGGAGGATTTCCGTGGGAACCACTTTTGAGACAGCATTAAGAAACTGGATGGTGATAATGTACTATGGAGGGGATGTGTGTATGGTTCAGTAATTTCCAATGAGCAGCAAAACAGGCTCCAAATGATAACACTCAGTAAGGTTATATATAAATATGTATTTGGTTTACTTTAAAGGTTAGCGGAGTGCTAATAAAAATATGAAAAAAAAAAATGAATGACCGACAGGCTGTAGGCCTCTAAACTAGCTAACTACCGGCACAAGGGAGATTTGGGGAATACACAGAATGCTTAGCTCTGTAGTTGCTGGATGCGGAGGAGGAGGAGCTGGCGTTTGTGTCGGGCTCGGCAGAGGACGTCCACGATGGGAATGGGCGGTCCTGGTGCTGGACAGACGGGCGCCGCTTGATGTAGAGATGGAGCGACTCGGGTGGTATGAAGAGGCGGGCGCCCTTTGATGTAGGGAGCAGCTTGGGGCAGTGGTATTTCGGCCCCCAGGACAGTCGAGGGGCAGGTTACCCCGCCATACAAGTTCCCATCCTGTAGTCCGTCTCACCCCGCAGGCCGTGGGTGGTTTTTCGGGGGGGGGCTGAGTGGAGAGGTGGACACCGCTCTCAACTCCAACTCCAACTCGCTGCCTTTCCTTGCTAGGGCTGCTGCACGTCTCCTGCTAGCCCGCCTCACACAGCAGGCCGTGGGCGGTGTGTGCGTCCTCCAAGCTTCTGGCTTTCTGCAGTTATGCTTGCCTCCTCAAGTCTACCCCGCTTCTCCTTGCTGCCGTGGTGCTCGCCTCAAGTCTACCCAGCTTCTGGTCCTCTTCCTCCTCCTCCTCGCTTACTCATCAGCTTCTCTCCTCCATCACGTGATCTTTTAACCCCGCATTATTGACTCTCTCTCCCTTCCGGAACATTCTTTTACAATCAAACCCCTACCTATCTAACTAACTAGTTATTGGTCTCTTGGAGGGGTTCGAGGCTTTGAGATGAGGGATTTCAGTAACTCGTTCATATATTCGCTCATTCGCTCGCCGTGTTATCTTCTCATAACCTTTTACGCACTTACATTCCTCAGCTACCCATTCACTCTTTCACTCATTCACTCATTCACTCTCCCACTCGCTCACACTTACTCACTCTGTCACTGACTTACTCACATTATCTCATTCATTCATGCACTCGCTTACACTTACTCGGTTACTCACTGACTTACTCACATTCTCTCGTTCACTCACATTCGGACCGTTACAATACCTTCGGCTATTCAAATCAAGTGACGTCACGGAGTTAGCCACGCCCCCCTCTGCTATAACACGATTCTCGATAAACACTCACACCCCACCTCCCTCCCCATTCTCTCGTTACACCATTATCAACCATCATTACTAATAGTTTCGCAGTTACCATCATCATAAAGAAAGATGAGCGAAATCCACTGATGCAGCAAAACAACAAAATAATGAGTTATGGCACACTACGCTCGGCAAAGAAAATGTAAGTGTTGAGTCATTATATTCTATGCTCACACACACACACACACACACACACACACACATTCACATTTTTCTGTCTGGTGTCTTTGCGCACTGGTGACCTTTATAACGTACCTCTTCGTTATACTTTGAAATTTTGACCTTGCCCGAGGAGTCTCTTTGAAGTTGAAATAAAATTGTGAAAGTTTTCGCTGCCCAAAGGCTACAAAGCAATAAATAAAACATTTATTATTTTTATTATTATCATTGTTACTACACACACACACACACACACACACACACACACACACACACTTATAATATGCGTCTTAATTAACACTGTCCATGTATAATTAAAGGCAATAAATGCAATGATTATAAAAAGGCAAAAAACGTAATGACTAATGTTTTGGTTGCTAAACGTACCCAGCTGTCAGTGATAATACAAAACTCACGACAACTAATTTAACAATGCACTTTACTTGAATGGAAGATATAAGATCCTGCGCCTCCTCCCCCCACCCATCACACCCACACACCCACACACCCACTTCACCGAGTTGCGCATAAGCGGCTTCAATAACTTATACTTCGGTGCTGAACTTTGAACTTATGATTCCATTTCTCTCGACGCAAATAGTTCTCTAATTAATTCTACACACACACGCGGGCCAACGCCTCACACCACACCGCACGCCACTTCCCTTCCCTTCCCTTCCTTCCTCATGACCCCAGCGCTCCCTCACCACACCCTCCCGTCTTCCCTTCCCTCCCCTTCCCTTCCCTTCCTCACGACCCCTGCGCTCCCTACACCACACCCTCCCGCCTTCCCTTCCCTACCCTTCCCTTCCCTTCCTCACGACCCCTGCGCTCCCCTTCCCTTCCTTCCCTTCCTCCCTACACCACACCTCTCCCGCCTTCCCTCCCTTCCCTTCCTTCCTCCTGACCCCCGCGCGCCCTCACCACACCCTCCCGCCTTCCCTACCCTTCCCTTCCCTTCCTCACGACCCCTGCGCTCCCTACACCACACCCTCCCGCCTTCCCTCCCCTTCCCTTCCCTTCCTCACGACCCCTGCGCTCCCTACACCACACCCTCCCGCCCGTCTCCTCCTCCTCCTAATCCTCCTAATCCCCCTCCTTCTCCAACTTATGCTTTGACGATTTCCTCGGCGAGTAAACACAATGACATTAAATGCACTCCCGAGTTCACATCTGCATCACCCAATTTTTCATACAGTGGCGACAGCGTTCACTTATATGAGAATCACTTGTAAGTAACAACTCAATACCCCCTAAAGATGTTATCGGCCCATTACAGCTTTCTCCACATTGATATTGCTCTCGCTGTCTTTCGTGCTACATCCGTGTTGGTGAAAAATATGAAGCCTACTTGAGATTCTGCTGCTGAGTCATCTGTCATTCTAATCTTTTACGCGGAGAAGAGAAGCTTGATAAGAAGAAGCATCTGTGCAGGGGAGAAGAACCGGCGGAGACGATACAGAACGCCCAACCTCGAGGAAGCTGATTTAGTAAGAGAGGAGATGTGAAGTTTCCAGTTGAGATTTTGAGCTAAGGATAGACCGAGGATGTTTAGTGTAGAAGAAGGTGTTCGTAGACTTGTAACATGTAATACTGTAATATCTTGTTCATCCTCGTTTGTGTAAATGATTAAATCCACCCCTCCGTTCACTGCATGATGGATGATGATTCCGGTGGTGAAAGCGTTTGATATTGATTTTAGGAGCCTGTTAAGGTATTTCTTCGACCGTAAAAACTCATGTGATTAATTGCTTACCAGCATCTCCTCATTCCTCCTCCTCCTCCTCTTCTTCTGTTCCTCTTCCTTAGTTATAAAGAATCGGAACACTCTGGGTAACAGCTGCTCTTGTCTCATGCATTCAGTGCGTTAGAAAGTCTGCATAACCTTAGTTCCGAGACGGACTTGTGGGTGAGATGCTGGGACGGAAGATGAGCGGTTACATGCCTCGCCCTCCTCCATTTACTACTTGCTATAGTTATCCCTTCATCTGCTCGCTTTACGGCTGATGGATCTGAACTCGTGACCTTAATCAAACGTTACTGCTAGATAGGTTTCATGCAGTTGGCAGTCATGTGTATTAAAATATCAAATGCATATTAGCTTAATGAGGTTAACCAATGAAATAATGAGATAATGTATTTTCCAAACATCGTATACGTTTTCAGATAATTGCAATTGAATCTCATTACTGAAATTTTTACGAACCAGATAATTATAGGATTAGGATAAACATTTCAAACGCAATGTGTGTTATAAATATACAGCAGGTTCCGCGTGTGTTGAATAGATACGGAAATGTTATTCGTTCCACCAGTTTATTTGAAGAAACTAGTTGACGGTACAGAGAGCATGCTGAAAGGGCCGCGCTTGATCCTCCCAAGGCCTTTACATATACTGCTGAACATCAAAGGGCAAGGAATCTAGATATAAAACTCGAGATAACTAATATTCAAACAAAATTTCCCGACACCCACTTATATTACAGGAATTAATAACCATCACGACCAAAGATCTCAACAAATAAAACCACTTGAGCCATACCACGAGCCCTGAGCCTCCCGCCATCTAGTACTTAATTACCTGTTTGTGAGGAATCGATAACCCTGGGAGAGGTTTATCACAAGGGTACCGAGGCGCGACACATCAATAGAGGAACCCCTGCTCTGGACAAATACTCTCAAACCTTTCGTCGCCCAAGCACACATATTTGACAAAGCTTTCGTAGGTGTTTGTGCCATTTCTAGGGGTAGTTTTATTGGCCCTGGTGATAGTGTGACCCTTCTTCTGTACCATGAATGTGAAAAAACGCTCATGAGAACCCGATTAATCTCCTTTTTGACCTTTGGAAATGGTTGATGTGAGGCGGAAGCGTCTGGGAATACTGACCCTGAACCCCTGGCAAAGGTTGGAGCTCCCCTTGCCTGGCCCCGCGCCGCCCTCGCCACCCGTACGCCCACACACACACCGCCAACCAGCAACCCACTAACACACTTCACAAATCCTCTCGAGTGGTGGGATTGATGTTGAAAGTAGTTCCTAGTTGTTCCGAAGCCTCAAAAACTCAAGGCGGCGTTCGGGGAGTTCAGAGACACTTGTGAATGAGGTAACGAGCGCAAAATTAACTGGCAGACTAATTGGAGGGAACAAAGTAGTTAAGGGTGAGAGAAAGATGCAGGAAGAAAGGGAGGGAAGAGTCATGTAACGGGAAAGGGAGGGAAAATAGAATAAGAAAGGGAAGGGAGAGGAAGGGAGGAGATACCATGACGTTGCAGGAACGGGATGGAAGACAGAAGGAAAGAGGAAGGGAGGGCAAAGGAAGAGGAGGGAGAGGAGGGAAGGGATACCATAACGAAACAGGAATGAAGGGGAAGGAAGAAGGAAGGAGGAAGAGAGGCCAAAGGAAAGGAAAGGAAAGAAGGGACGAAATGCCATGACGTGACGGGAAGGGAAGGGCAGGGAAGGAAGAAGAGAGGCCAAGCAAAGGGAGAGAAGGGGAAGAAAATAAAATGGAAGGAACAACGAAGATAGTATGAAAGGAGGAAAGGGAAGAAAAGAAACACGAGGGGAGAACGGAGGAAGTAAAGGGGAACGAACTATGACGAGGCACATGACCAAGCGTCCCTTAGATTAACCTGCAGTCACCCCCATCACTACCCATCACCACCCTTCACCTGGACAGCACTAATGACCAGGCTTCACCTTTCCCCACGCCCACACGTCTCCCCGGCTCGATAATAAGGGTCATTCTCACCCCATCAGCGACAATTTTGCCTCTCCCCTCCTCTCTCTTTAATTCCTTGCCTTCCCTGCTTCCTTCACTCTGCCTCCTGTTCATCCCTCTCTCCTGACGCGCACCTCCACTACCCCCTCCCAACACTACTCTTTCCTCTTCTTTCCTCTCTCGATGCCATCCCTGCCTCCTTGCCTCCCTGCCTCTTCTTCATCCCTCTCCCCTGCCGTCCACCACCACCACCATTACCAACGCTGCTCTTCCTCCTCCTCTTCTCACCACCCCTACCACTATCTCCTCTCTTCTTTTCCTCCCTCTTACTCAATCACCACAGCCTCGTTTCTCCCTCTCTCTCCTTTCCCTCCTCCCTTTTTCATCCCTCTCTCCTCTCTTCCCCTCATATAACATCCCTCCCTTCACCACCATCACCGCCACCATTGTTACTGTTTCGGGAGGGTGATTCGAAGCAGTGACTCGTGGTGTGGTGCTTCATTTGCTTCATTTACTTCTCGATGCGAAAAAAGAAAATAGAGAATATAGAGAAATGCGCTACTATTCATCAGTAACTGCACAGATTAACAGATTGAAATGCAAGATGAAAGCTATGATGATAATAACGATGATGACAATGATGATAGAAGATGATATGTTTGCAGGAAGTGAGCAGATGCATCACGTCAAACACACACACACACACACACACACACGGCAATTTCTCGCAGGCGCCTCCAAGCATTCATCGTCTCGGCTCAGTGCTCATAATTTCGGAGTTAATTAATCCTCCTTTAGCAAATTAAATTCCCCGTGTCTCCGGCGATGCCACGGGGGAGGAAGGGGAAGGGAGAGAGACTCTGTGAGCCGCTTACTGGGGAGAGGAAAACGATTCGCCAGATTGGAGACGAAACACTTGCCAGGAGAGGAAAACATGGGCTTATTCTTCAGCATTTCTCGCCAAGCGCACACACATTTGACAAGGCTTTCGTAGGAGTTTGGGGCCTTTCCGGAGGTAGTGTTATGACCCTGGTGGTAGTAAACCTCCTCCTGTGCCGTGAACGTGAAAAAAACACTCGTGAGAACCCGATTAATCTTCTTTTCGGCCCTTGGCAATAGTTGACGTGAGAGGCAGGAGCGTCTGACGATACAAACCATTATATCGAAGACAAACTCAAACAATTATTTAGAAAAACAGATCACTTAGCAGAGCAGCAGCAGCGACAGAGGAGGGCAGTGATGAGGCGATGCACTGAGAACACTTGCGAGGAGAGGAAGACATGTATCGAGGGCAAAGATTTATATAAAAAAACGAGCACTTGGCAGAGAAGCGGCAGCAGCGACAGGGGAAGGCCGTGCTGAGGCGATGCACCGAAAATACTGTCCATACATATATTATGGAAGTATTAACTAGAATGGAACAGATGGAAGTGACAAACTTATCAACAGGAAAGTATCCGTAAATTTAGTATAATGAACTCTAAAGGAAAAACCATGAATATAACAGGAAGGAAGACTGGGCACTGGCCACCAGATGTTTACTTTAAAATATGCAAATAGCAGTGTCATGATTAATAAAGAGGAGGCAGTCGGGGTTGCGGCAAAACCCTGCACCGAGTTGTCCGGGGGATGAGGGTGAACGGGAGCATGGTGGCGAGGAGAAGGATTCCCTGGACACGGATCCCAGTAAAAAAAGCTATGAAAGGAGTGGGTAGGAACAAAACAGAAAGTGGACTAACTGCTACAAACGTAATCAAAAGTGCAGGTGATTTCATATAAAAATTTTTTTTTTAAATGTAGGAACTCGCCACGACTCGCGCAGTGGGGTGGAGGCGCCAAGGAGGAGGGAGATTATTTTTCAACATTTATTAAACGTTCCACACGTAATAATATCTCATAAAACCTGGACTTGCTTAAAATTTTATTAAAAATGTATTCACTGGAAAGCTAAAACACGAATACGGGCCCTATTAACTTATTATGTTGGCGGCCCTCAGCAGGCTTCCAATTAATAGCCACAGAGCCTCCTGCCGAACACTGCCGACACGGAGTCTGTTGTACATTTTGTTTTTTTAGCATGATATCGTACTATTTGCTATTTTTTCATGTCTCCTTGTATCCTCACCATACTGAATGACAAACCCCTTCAAACCCTTGAGCCTGGGCACAGCCGTCACAGGCCCGCCGCGCACCACGAGCCGTCTGTGTGGCTGCGTGACGCGGCTTCCTGTGTGTCTAGAGTGGACGGTGAAATGTCTGTGCTCGTCTTCCCGATACTTTGGCGTCGCGAGTGGTGAGGCGGCGTATCCCTGGAGTAGTTAGTTACACGGCATTTTGTCTGATCCAGTCCCTGTATTTGCTGACACGCGTGTACACGCCAGGGTTGCCCGCCTCGGCACAGCGGATGCCCCACGACACGACGCCCGCCACCGCCCACCGGTTGGCGCCGCCTTGCTGCAGCAGGAGGGGGCCGCCGCTGTCACCCTGCAGGACAGATTTGCCAGGTTTAGTGAGGGCACGGTTGGAGACAGGAATATGAACGTATGTAGAACAGATTTAAGAGGCATAATCACACATATTACTAATAATTCACCAATATTAGTAACAAAATTAATTTAGAAAAGCACACATTACATTCCCTGATAAATGACCATGTCTATTCTTTTAGAGGATATGAAGTTGTTTTGAAAAGCGATAAAATGATTGATGTCTGGAGGAGCACAACATGGCTGGCGAGGCGAGGAGGAAGGGGAGCGGAGAGGGAGTCAAGCCTACCTGACAGGAGTCCTTGCCGCCCTCCTTGGCCCCGGCACACAGCTGCTTGTCGATGATGTTCTGCTCGTAGGCCTCGTCACACTCCGCGTTGGTCCACACGGGGATGGTGACCTCCTGCAGCGTGGAGGCGACGGGGCCGCCGAAGTAGATGGTGCCCCAGCCTGCGGAGAAGAGTCACTGAGGCGCGGTCTTGTCCATGTATCAATCAGACATTTACTAGCTTGTATATAAGTAATTTTTGTTTCACAAAGTATTCCAATTTAGCATGTTCATAGTAGCTTATTACAACCGCCCAACACGCCCAGGTACAGCACTGCCGCCGCCGCACGGACACTCACCAATCACCGTGGCATCGTGCCCCACGTACGAGTCGTCGGAGTCCGGGAGACAGACGGGCCAGATGAAGTCGCTGAAGTCTGTGGAGCGGTCGAGGGTGATGAGGGCGATGTCGTTGACATAGGTGTTGGTGTCGTAGCTCTCGTGGGGCTTCATGCTCTGAACCTTGAAGTCAACGTGCGCCGAATCTCCGGTCTCGCCGAAGGTGTACTCGCCGAGGCGCACCGTGATCGACTCCTTGGTGAAGCTGAGGAGACAGAGGAAGGGGTTATGAAAGAGTGTTTTCATGATAAAAAAAAATGCATCATTCTCGCATCCCATCAATCATTATGTTTGAAGGGGTGAAAATATTCCAGTGTTCAGTCACAAATGCAGTCTTGGGATCCCACACCCATCGCTAGTCCCCAAACCACACCCCAAACCCCACTTATAACCCCACCCCAACCCGAACCCAGCCTCCACCCCAAACTCCTAAACTCCACCCTCATCCCCCATCTTTCACCCCAACCACCCTCCCCCTTTACCCCCCGTCATCCCAACCCTATACCCCCGCCTTCCACCTCAAAACACTTTCAGCACTAGATGGCCTACACGCCGGCTGCTCGGGCCGAGATTCGAACCCTGGACCCGAGGGATACTCAGCAAAGTGCCCCATCATTTGTACATTATGATACAGAATGCACGATCTAGTGACGTTACTGTAGTGATATGCTAAACCTAACCAGACAACTAGAGGCACGTCAATAACAATACATCAGACAGTGAACAGAAGGAGAGTAACAAGACACTTCTTCCGAAGCTGACCTCTCTTCTTGTCTCTCATTCTTCTTTCTTTTATTGGAGCAGTGCCGAGAGGGCTTTTTCGTGTTTTTTTTTGCATTTTGCCTCCTTGCTGTAAAAAAAACAACACTCACTCAACGATGCAGTGGGCGGCAGTGAGCACGTGGCGGTTGGTGATGAGCACTCCGCCGCAGAACTGAGTGGCGCCGTTCCGCAGCAGGGCAGCGATCCACGGCCACTCCTTCGGGTCGGCCGGCTTGCCTCCCACGATCCGGGTCGGCGGTATCTTAGCGATCAGCCCGCAGCCTGTTGAGGACCACATGGCATTGATTCCTCCTCACTCAGGACCGTGAAAATATGAATGGTATGGCTCACCGGATGTAACTTGTGTTTGTTGATAAGTTTAAGGCATTTATTTTACCTCTGGCTTCGCTGGCTGGTGTGGTGGGGCGGGGCGTGGGCGCGGGCGTGGTCGGGGCAGGCGTGGTTGGCTTGAGGTTGTTACTGTTGAGCCGCAGGGGACAGCAAGCTCCGAGGTACCTGAAAGAAGGAGCTCAAATAATAATCTCTTACATTAACATCATTACTTATCCTCGAAGTCTAGAAACGCCTACAAAACATCCATTAACAACTATATGATACCAGATGATACGCAGAAGACATACTCGTGGGTTCAAACATCAGGCTTCGAGGTACCTGTAATAAGGAACACTCAATGACCTCCACATTAACCTGCCTCCTTATCCTTGAATTTGAACACCTGCATAACACCCATTAACAACTACGTGCTACCGGATGCCACGTTGAAGACATACTCTTAAGCTCAAGCACAAGTACTCACGCCCCCTCGACGAGACAGGCGTAGGGAAGGTAGTCTCTGAAACTTGAGGCGAACTCCGGCTGGATACAATACTGCAGGTAACGGCAGAACCCGTTCTCACCTCTAGGGGTCACGCATTGCTGGAACGGCTCGTCAGCCTGTGCGGGGAGCGAAGAAAAGGGAGTCACAGGTGGGCCGAGGAAAAAAAAAGAGTCAGCTAAATGGCAACGAGGCGTAAGTATAGGCTTGTAGGGCTAGTGAGGCGCTGGATATTGTGTTGCGCCGCTTCTGTGTCCTGGGGGGGAAATGTTCAGGTGTTACGCATCCATCTATAGTAGTTACATCGGCATTGTAAACACCTCACGGCGACGAGGTGTGAATGGCTGGCTGTGTGAGATGAGGCCTGTTTTGTGGCGTATAGGTATGTGTGTGTGGGGGGGGGAGGGGGGGGGAGTCTAGCGTGTATAGAGGACAAGGAAACCCGTAAACAGCCTACAATAGATGGATGCTGTAAATGGGAGTTGGAAATAGATTGCGAGTCGTTGTGTGGTGTGTGCTGTTTTAGATGACAGCTGCGTCCCTGTGCACCGGGTATCGATAGCTAACATATAAAACACCAAATGACACACACACACACAACGACAAAATACTTAGCAAAATAAATGGTGAAGAAGAAAGAAAGAAAGAAAGTATAAGAAACAAATGGCACACAAAATGATAAAATAGAAAAATGAAAGAAAAAGGAGAAAAGAAAAATGAAAAAAAGAAAAAAAGAAGAGGAAAAAAAAGCAAAAAAAAGAGAAAATGAAAGAAAAAAGGAAAAAACGAAAGAAAGAAAAAGAAGTTAAAAAAGATGAAAGAAAAACCACAACAGCAGCAGCCTACCTTGCCAATGCCCAGCTGGTAACGTCTGGACTGGCTTCGCGGGGTGCTGGGCAGGCCTTGCAGCTCCACAATATTGCCGCCCGTCGCCACGTTGCGCACCCACGGGATCTGGCTAGCCAACTGCGTCACGCCTGCCGAGGTACAAAGTGATGCGTCTCGTTACCTCTCCCCTCACACCTGATCCCATACATCCCTCATTGTTCCCCTTATGTCGAAACATCTATCTGAATTTACTGAATGTACTGCACTTCACCTTCTAATTCTCCTGGTTCTCCTATTCCCTAGTTCCTTGTTCAGCTTGTCTCGTTATCTTGCTCTACTCTTTTTTTTCCTTCTTCTCTTTCTCCTCCTCCTCCTCTTCATCCGCGCGCGCACACACACACACACACACACACGCACACACACACACACTACAACACCGCCACACACACATTGCAACACCAAAACACTACAGCCCAAACACATATTTCAGTCCCCGTCTTGTAAAATGAAAGAAACGCCTCACACATTTTCTCGGCCATTAACTAATGTAATGTTTGCCTCGCCCTGAGTTACGTTATGGTGTGTTTCGCGTATATACTCTGCCCGCGTCCTATTTGTCATACAGCCTGTTTAATTAGGTCTTGTCTCTTGGCCCTGCTGTGCTGATGAACGCCCGGCCCGGTTTAGTAATGAGTCTTAGGCCCGCAATATTAAACGTAAAGGCACTGCTGTTCGCCTATTTGAAAAGCCCTCCCGTAGAAATTGCTGGGATTTTCATGGCCTGTTTCGTGATCCTCGTGATGGTTTTAAATGACTTCCAAACCTTGAACGGGAAAAACACCCAGGAAAAGTTGAAAACACGGTTAATCTTCTCTGTGGCCTTGAGAAATAGTCGTATTGGGAGCCTGATGCGTTTCAGAATATGGATCCGAGTAGTGTCGTGCATAGTCCCGCTGTGCCCTGTCTGCTGCATGGTTTGTGTGTATGACTGGAAGGTTTGTTTTCCGTCAGTGGCCTTTCAGTGGCCATTCCGGCACTCGTTTTCTCTGTTTGGTTGTTTGTTCCTACGCGGTTTGTAGTTTATGTCTGGACACCGGTCGGAGTTGTTGCCTTCAAATGGTCTGTTGGGTCTGTTGTCCCTGTTTGTTCTGTTGTCTTGATTCCATTTGTCTGTTGAATCCTGCGTAGAAACGGATCTCTCTACTCTCTACTCCAGTCTCTCCCTCCCCATATCTCCTCTTAAGCTGCCATCACTATACCTCGCCCAGTAGCTTCATCCTCGGCACACTGAGGCTTGGCAACAATAAGATGACCTCCTTGTCTTTCCCTCCATTCCCTGCCTTGCCCATCTTTTACCCGCCCCTTAGCTAGGTCACATTGGGGCAGTGATCTCATGGTTCCCATCCCCTTGGCCTCGGCGTCCCCGTCACACTCACCAGCGCTGGGCGGCCCGTCCTCCTGGCACTCCGGCAACTCTCTGTTCTTGCGAGCGTTGCAGTTGATGCCGCCCTTGTGGTTGCCACCCTTGTTTGGTCTGTTACTATTACCTCTGTTAGGCCTGTTGGGCCTACCTTGGTTACCTGGGAGGAAACAAGCACTTTGATGAGGGACAGAATACGACACTGGGTATTAAAAATCTGCAAAACTAAGTTGACACGGGAAATCACTAATTATTCGAAAAAATGACAGAACACAAGCCATTCACCACAGCCATCCACCCTCATCTCCCATGACTGCTTTTCACACTCATGCAGAAAATATGATACAGTATAACAACCCACAAGAAGAGTTGGGTTGCTCCTACCAACGACACTGTTCCAGGTGGCTTTGAGGACTCTGACAACCAAACATTATGAGGTGAGGGAGCGGGCGCGGCCACAGCCTCCCGGACCTCGGGGCTGCTGAGCCTACTGTCCAGCAGAAGGAGTTACAAAATTAAACCTAAATAATCATAATACAAGTAAACAAACCAATCCCAGTGCAGGACGGTTCCATCACTGCAGAGCTTAATCTGAATGGCTGATTGCCTGACGTTTGTGTGTCTGTATGTACACTCACCCCGGCGACACTGAGGTTTGTTCCTGTTTCTGTTGCTGTTGCAGTTGATTCCTCTCCCGTTACCGCGGTTGTTGCGGTTACCGCGGTTGTTGCGGTTACCGCGGTTCCCTTGATTACCTGATGTTAGCGGGGATAATCGTAATTTTGTTCATCCCTAATGTGGGAGCATGGCCAACAACTTAGAAACAAATACACAAAAAAACAACAAGTGCCATTCCCGAAAACAGTTAAACAACAGTCTCTTAAAGTACAACAAAAACTATAGTGGTAATTTGAGAAAAAAATAGTGGATAGGTATGAAAAAACTGATATTTACGCTGAACACACTGAGATGTTGTAAAAAAAGTTAGCAAAAATATATGTCAACTCAAGAGATATTTTTGACGCGCGCTAAACAGGGTTAAGCACGAAGCACGAGATTGCGCTGTGCCTAGCGATGCGCAGACTGGCTGTAGACACCACCAGTACACGATGCAGGGACAGCCGGACAGCCGATGCGGTTAAGGTTTACAAGATGCACAAAACGGTTTAGTCCCTTGGTGTGTGCCACGAGTTTATATTTACATTTCAGATTTATTATGGGCTGTATGATGGTGAGATGTGTATGAATATATGATTTTTACACCTCGGGAAGCAAGTTAGCCAAGCACATGCCTATCGATCCTGTATGTTACTTCTATAATGGTTAGTTGTCAGGGTCAGGTGGACGAGAATTCTATAATGCACTCGACTACGGTTGGGGGAAGTACTTACACTTATTAGATTACAATATATATTACCTCTTCTTCTACTACTACCACCACCACTACCACCACCGCTGTACCATCATCATGCAGAATTGTTTCTCTTCGTTATTTCTCATCACAGCAATACACCCAGGGTCATGCACTTGTTGCGTCACCTCATCTCATTTCATTTCGCCTCAAAATGAACAACCATAAACAAAATGAAAAAACAAACTAGACCCACCACCATAACCACCAACCACCATCAGAACCACCAATCACCACCAGAACCACCAACCACCACTTTAGAAACACCCACAGCAAACAAACGGGAGAAATATCTAAGAGAGTGCGTCTGCTACTAGTGAACTATTCTAACTTTCATTTATTTATAAACTAACTTAGGTGGAAGGTCTGGGGCTGCGTGAAGGGCCCGAACAGAGTCGGTGTGGAGGAGCCGAACTGAGGCTGTTGTTGACCAAACTGAGGCTGTTGCTGACCAAACTGAGGCTGTTGCTGACCAAACTGAGGTTGTTGCTGGCCAAACTGAGGTTGTTGCTGGCCAAACTGAGGTTGTTGCTGGCCAAAATGAGGTTGTTGTTGGCCGAATTGGGATTGCAGGCCAAACTGAGGTTGCGGGCCAAACTGAGGTTGCAGGTCAAACTGAGGCTGTTGGCCAAACTGAGGTTGCTGGCTAAACTGAAACTGAGGTTGCTGACCAAACTGAGACTGTCCACCAAATTGGGGTTGCTGGTTAAACTGCGGCGGTCTTCTGAAGGGACTCCCGCCAGGGAAAACGCTGAAGGGGTTGAAATTACCCTGTGTGCCTCCTGCAATACAGAGTGTGTGAGTGTGTGCGTGTGCTCTGTGTGGGTGTGAGCGATATATATATATATATATATATATATATATATATAGAGAGAGAGAGAGAGAGAGAGAGAGAGAGAGAGAGAGAGTTGGAGAGTTTCGTTTGACGGCGCAACATCTGTGGTCATATGCCGGAGAGACAGGAGGGGGAAGGAAATATAGGAGAAGGGAACAGATCCCAGGAGACGGGACACATCCCCCGATTAATACCTGGTACCCATTCACTGCTGGGTGGACAGGGGAGTAGGGAATCGGAAAAGCCGCCCAAATTTTTCCACTCCGCCCGGGAATCGAACCCGGGTTCTCTTGGTTGTGAGCCGAGTGTGCTAACCACTGCACCACGAACCCCAGAAAAGAGAGAGAGAGAGAGAGAGAGAGAGAGAGAGAGAGAGAGAGAGAGAGAGAGAGAGAGAGAGAGAGAGAGAGAGAGAGAGAGAGAGAGAGAGAGAGAGAGAGAGAGAGAGAGAGAGAGAGAGAGAGAGAGAGAGAGAGAGAGAACGCGAGGGAGAGAGCGAAGAGAGAGAGCGAAAAAGAGCGAAAAAGAGAGCGAAGAGAGAGAGCGAAAAAGAGAGCGAAGAGAGAGAGCGAAAAAGAAAGCGAAATAGAGCGAAAAAGAGAGCGAAAAAGAGAGCAAAAATGAGAGCGAAAAAGAGAGCGAAGAGAGAGAGCAAAGAGAGAGAGCGAAAAAGAGAGCGAAAAAAAAAAGAGAGAACGAGAGAGAGAGAGAGAGAGAGAGAGAGAGAGAGAGAGAGAGTTGGAGAGTTTCGTTTGTCGGCGCAACATCTGTGGTCATATGCCGGAGAGACAGGAGGGGGAAGGAAATATAGGAGAAGGGAACAGATCCCAGGAGACGGGACACATCCCCCGATTAATACCTGGTACCCATTCACTGCTGGGTGGACAGGGGAGTAGGGTATCGGAAAAGCCGCCCAAATTTTTCCACTCCGCCCGGGAATCGAACCCGGGTTCTCTTGGTTGTGAGCCGAGTGTGCTAACCACTGCACCACGAACCCCCAGAAAAAGAGAGAGAGAGAGAGAGAGAGAGAGAGAGAGAGAGAGAGAGAGAGAGAGAGAGAGAGAGAGAGAGAGAGAGAGAACGAGAGAGAGAACGAGAGAGAGAGAACGAGAGAGAGAGAACGAGAGAGAGAACGAGAGAGAGAGAACGAGAGAGAGAGAACGAGAGAGAGAGAACGAGAGAGAGAGAGAGAGAGAGAGAGAGAGAGAGAGAGAGAGAGAGAGAGAGAGAGAGAGAGAGAGAGAGAGAGAGAGAGAGAGAGAGAGAGAGAGAGAGAGAGAGAGAGAGAGAGAGAGAGAGAGAGAGAGAGAGAGAGAGAGAGAGAGAGAGAGAGAGAGAGAGAGAGAGAGAGAGAGAGAGAGAGAGAGAGAGAGAGAGAGAGAGAGAGAGAGAGAGCAAAGAGAGAGAGAGTTCATGAGCTGCAGAGAGAATGGTAATGAGAGAGAGAGAGAGAGAGAGAGAGAGAGAGAGAGAGAGAGAGAAATTTTTTTTTATTACAATAATGGAGGCAGCTCAAGGGCACAATAAAGAATAAATAAAAAAAATAATCGTGATGGTGGTGGTGGTGGTGGCGGTGTGATGATGGTCGTGGTGGTGGTAGTGTGATGGTGGTGGTGTGATGGTGGTGGTGTGGTTGTGGTGGTGGTGGTGTGGTGGTAGTGGTGGTGGTGGTGGTGGTGGTGGTGGTGTGATGGTGGTGGTGGTGGTGGTGGTGTGATGGTGGTGGTGTGATGGTGGTGGTGTGATGGTGGTGGTGTGGTGGTGGTGGTGGTGGTGTGGTGGTAGTGGTGGTGGTGGTGTGATGGTGGTGGTGTGGTGGTAGTGGTGGTGTGGTGATGGTGGTGGTAGTGGTGGTGGTGGTGTGATGGTGGTGGTGGTGTGGTGGTAGTGGTGGTGTGGTGATGGTGGTGGTGTGATGGTGGTGGTGTGGTGGTAGTGGTGGTGGTGGTGTGATGGTGGTGGTGTGGTGGTAGTGGTGGTGTGGTGATGGTGGTGGTAGTGGTGGTGGTGGTGTGATGGTGGTGGTAGTGGTGGTGGTGGTGTGATGGTGGTGGTGACTGCATTGTGATTATAGTTGAAGAACATTTGAACAACACAGGACTGCAGTAAAGATGAAGTCACAGTTGAAAACCCAGTTGAAGGTTTACTATAGAATGGAGTTAAAATAAAGCATGTCTAATCTACACTAAATCTACAAAGCGGCGCCACTATCACCTTTCTTACGAGTGTTAGTGAGAGAACAACTGCTGTCTAGATTACTCTCAACACCACCTTGACCACAGCCTAGAAAAGTTAACGCTACTACACTACACCACTACACTACCACATCGTCTTCCTGATGAGCTACATGAGCCACGCCCACAGCCTACACATGTGCAGCCGCAATTTCTGTCCTTGCTCCACGCCACATCACCCACACGGATGAGCGCTGCCATCCATCTAGTGCCGCATCAGGCTCGGTTGCAGGCCACCATACATCGCGTCTGGTGCCAAAACATGACGCATTCGGGTGCCTCCATGCATGACGTGTAAGAATAAACGTCTGCATGTGAAGAACACCCTGGCCTATGCTGAGAGATCCAGACACAGGAGTTGCACGCGCGTATGCACAGTGCGTTTCGTCCATGTTGCTATGTGTGGCATCCTGGACCGTAGCCTTGTCGTCTTACCGGTGAGGACTTGGAAGGTGATGACTGTGGGTTTTGAGTGTGTCAGACCGTGAAGGAGGGAAAGAACTTGTGGCTGCATGTGTTCATAAATAACGATGAAAAAATGCACAACTACGGATACAGTGTACAGCCACTCGTCTCTGGCCCCCTCAGCCGAGCAGTCACTTTCCTTCGCTGCCTTCGGTGTGACAGTGTGCGACGCATGTGCTGAAACGTGACTCTGATGTGACAGATGTGAATAAAGTTTGTAAAATAGTAATGAATTAAGTGCTCCAAAGCATATCCTAACACTGATACACAACTGCCACCTGTTTACATTTATGTTGTGTTCCGTCCATTGCAAACTTTTGCTTAGTATCTTAAATTGAAGACCAATTTTGTAAGCAGTGTCTCACATTCACGCGCGTTACGTTATTACGCAAGATAATTAATTTCATTATGGTACGAGTAGTTACGTAATACAAAAAATTTATAACAGCATGAAACTGAAGAATCAGAATAATACAAACAGCTGCTACATTGCAATGAACAATGAATTCAGCATTTTTATTACTGATGCAAGTTTTCTACGCACAAGAAAGCCCGCATATGTGAGCAATATTAAAAATCCATTCATAATTATGTCTTTCATGATCTGCGCTAAGCCTTCACGTTCCTCATTACAGACAGGCGCGCAGAGTGTTGAGGCAGCGTCATCGCCCACTACTCGGCAAAATCAAAAGTTTTTTTGATGAGTAGCCGCATGCAGTTTTAAGTTCCATCCTGGCGAGAGAAACAGATTGGCAGCAGCTCGCGGCTCGTCACAGTGGGGGCCGTGATTGATGATAATGCATCGTAATAGTTTGAAATTAAATTTGCACCGAGTGGTTTTGCTGCGTGGCGCTCTGGTGATGAAGTAATTTGGAACTGATCAAAAACGCCTAAACTGATGACTGAACTTCTCGTGGAGGAAGGGATCACTGAATTTTACACTTGTAGATACTATTTACTTGCCACGCACGAGTCGCTAAGCCACGAGAGGATAGGAAGCACTAGACACAGTGGCACTACACACAACCACGCTATTTTATACATCCTCCTTTTTTCCTCTCCTGCTGCTGCAGCTTCACATACTTTAATCGTGGAAGTGTGGGGGGGTAAGAAGGGGGGGAGTGCATGTGCGCGTTTGCGGACTGTATGCTGCCGTAACCTGGAGGCTGAGGTGGGGCGCGGATGAAGGCTGAGGGCTGGCCAGGGGACCCGCATCAAGGGACCCTATGGTCGATGAGAAAAGTCCTCGAGGTGTGGTGTTACTAAGTAAAAGTCAGGTTACTGGATCCTGAAACACGGGACAAGGTTGACGGTCATGGACAAGGGTACGCACGTGTCTCCCTTGAAATCGTAGTTTGAATTACTGGAGTCTACATAGGTTACTAAAATAGATGAGGCGATATTTCTCTAAAAATGCAGAATTTCTTTTTAATTTTTTGGACTTTCTAATAGTAATTCAAACCACAATTTCTACGGAGACTCGGGAGAACCTTTACCCACGACGCTCGACCTGGCTCCTGTATTTCATGTTTCAGCACCCCGACTCCTCCGCACCACTTTCTCAGGGTGGACTTTTGTGCTCGACCTTAGGGGCTCAATGTGGGCTCAACACTTCTGTTTGGCAGGCTGTATACGCTGCAGCATGCCAATAGACAACGAAGAGCAAACGTAAGTTCAAAGTGGCGCCATGCAATGAGGACTTGGAGATGCAAGGCAACAACGTCCCGCGGCCCGGCTCTCGGCTTACCTCGGCCTGAAAATAAAAAGTACAGCGATAGTAACAATGAAATATTTTTCTTTCCTTTCATTGTTGCCTCATGGTTTATCTATCAAAGTGATAACTCTCGGTAAATAATAAGAAAATAGTATTATGAATATCATTTACCAATATTCCTATTAGCAATATTATTATTTTTGCTATTACTGTAAGTATTATTTATTGTCATTGTTGCTATTACTCTTGTCAGGATCCATGAAGGCAGCACGACAACACTAGACAAACTACCAGAAGGATACATGAACATTTTAAAAACAAGACTGGCATAACACAACATTAACACAGAGTAAATAAAAATATACAAAAAAGCAACATGTGAATGGAAGTGCAGGTGTGTGAATGTGCAGACATATTTGTATATACCTTAATATAGGTGTGCAAGTGGACGTGTATGCATGTGTGCTTGCGTGTTCATGCGTCCGTGCGTCTGTGCGAGGAGCAATTCACATATCCCGTATTCACCCCCCCTGAGCTACGGAGGAATACTTCTCCTGCCAGGTGGCGCCTGAAGCCGGGACAAGAGGGACTCACAGCCGTCTAAAGTCACGACCCCCCCAACTGTGCCATCCCGCTCCTCTGTGTGTGTGTGTGTGTGTGTGTGTGTGTGTGTGTGTGTGCACTCACCCTGCCGCTTCACCCTGGACAGCCCTTCTTCCCCGGCCTCCTCCTCTTCCTCCTCGAGCGGTGCCGGCCCTGCACTCACTACCGCCCACATCACCACAACCAGCACCGCCGCCAGCAGCACCAGGCTCACCCTCATCCTGCTGGGGGGAAGAAACGTCATGAGGGGCCGAGACATCCACACCAAGCACTGCAAGAACACACACACACACACACACACACACACACACACACACACACACACACGCACACGCACAAGCGGGCGGGTGCGCGTTGACATGCAAGCAAACAAACAAGCAGTTAAGCGATGAAGGCATTTAAGGCACTGTCGCAACAAGTACCTCCTTACCAATCACAACAAGGTCAAATGTACTGCGCGCTTTCAGGACAAGTATATACACGGGGGACTACAAGGCTTAGTAGGTTCATTCAGGAAGGACAAACTCCCGAATTATCTATTTTAAACACTCGTGACGCTGAGTTACGATCTGATGAGCCTTCGAGTCTCCCTAGCCGTTTGACGTATTCTGTCACACTCTAAACCTTTCTTCGTCTTGATAAACAACATGTACAAAACAATGTGACTCATGGACGATATTGATGATTCCCCGGAGGATGGCACGAGTTTGGTAAGACCGAGGATGCATTGGTAAGGTAACGCGCGACACACGCTTGGTATTGCTAAACTAAGGGAAGTAAATCTACCGCAAGAGAGTTACGGTCCAATCACATTTCTAATCACCTGATGTGCATACTTTTTACTCGTACACTTATCAAACCATAAAACAAAATGCAGATATTAATTAGTGCGCAAAACTAAGAAAACTAGCTCAAACAGGCGAATAGCTCAAGGTTGTAGAATATTCATAAAACCGTCTGAGTGGAAAGAAGGAAATGAGAAAGGGAGGAATAAGGAGAAACGGAGCGTAGGGAAAAAAGGAGGTTGGAGAAGGATTAAGGCCGAAGGATGGGGAGAGAGGAAAGGAGGGAAGAAGCGAGAAACGTAGGAGTTGGAGGAATGGGAGAAGAGGAGGCAGAAAATAAAGAAACGAATCAAAATATGCGGGAATGAATGAGGGCGGGAAAAGCAATGATTTGAAGGATGAAGGGAAGGACAGCAGTAGATAAATAGAGAAAAGATAAAAGAGGAGAAAGGGAGAAAGAAAGTGTATAAAATAAAATAGAAAATAAAACAAAAACCGGAACCGAGATAGCAACGTAAAGAACTCGAAAAGGAAAACTGATAAAAATAATGATAAATGGACAGAAAAAGAAAGAAACTGAAGAAAGGAAAAGGACTTGCACACTGACTACTGACTGACTGATGGACGAACTGACTGAGGGACGAAGAGATGAAGACACAAGGAGGAGGAGGAGGAGGAGGAAGAGAAACGAGAGAAGGATCAAACAGCCATTAATCTATTGTTGCAACATAGAAAGGAAGTGAATCGCTCTTTTTACTTCTACCAATGGCAAGGCGACGGTCCGTGAAGACTGAATGACGCGGAGAAACAGGTTGGTTGGTAAAGGTGAAGGAGAGCGTGGAGACAAAGACAGGACGAGGAGGATGAAAGAAAAGGATGGCGAAGGTGGACACGGTGAAGCTGACGAGGTGGAGAAGATGAAGAAGTGAAGAAGAAGAGGTGGAGAAGAAGAATGAGAGAGATGAAGCTGAGGTCCAGAAGAAGAGAAAGGTGGTGAAAAAGAGGTGGAGATGTGAAGAAAAAATTTAGAAAAAGTGGAGGAGAAAAGGAATAGGAGAAAATAAAACAAAAAAAATTAAAAAAATACGAAAATTAAAATGGGAGGAATAGGAGAACGAGGAGGTGGAGAAGCAGGGAAAAAGACAAGGATACTGAAGGAGAAGGAGAGTGAGGAACCATGGAAAAACGGAAACATGGAAATTCAGGCAACAGAAAGTCTTTTGGCTCATTACGAGGTTGCCCGCTCTAGTGATTTAATCTGCTCGACAGTCACTTGGTGCCCGCAGAGCAGATGAAAGCACTTCGGTATTCAATTTACTCCTGTCGCAATGAAATGACGGTCGATTCATTTTTTAAAGGAGTTGATGGTATTCGCATTTACTACTTCTGAGGGAAGATTATTCCAATGGCGGATGACTCGGGTCTGAGAAGAAACTCCTGCCAATATCTGTATTACACCGCCTCGCTTGAATAATATGAAGACCGTTGTTTATAGTTCCTAGGTTAGAGCAGTGGTTCCCAACCTTTTTTCTGTCGTTTCTCCCTTCATCAACTTCAACCACCCGGATTTCCCCCTTCATGTGGACGAGGAAAAAAGTAGCCAAAACACGAAATTTACTTGCTTAATAATCATAAAATTTCCCACCAGGGGGAAATTTCCCCCAGGTTGGGAAATACTGAATTAGACTGTAGCTCAAAAAACTTGGAGTGGTTGACATTGCTGAAGGTCTTCAGTTACTTGAACACCTGTATCATATCTCCTCGTAAGCGTCACTTTTCCAGGGTAAAGAGATTGATTCACTTGAGGAGGAGGAGGAAGAGGAGGAGGAGGAGGAGGAGGAGGAGAGGCAAAAGACAAGGATACTGCTGGAGGAGGAGGAGTAGTAGCGTGAACAAAACAATGAAGGGAGGGAGATCAACCTTACGTAAGTCCCTAACCCGTTTCAAGACTCTGCTAAATGGTGGGGTACGAGACACTGTGTTCTTTCTTTTAACTCTAATATTTCTTCACTGTAAATTGATCTCCGCGCCGCTCGTGACCGTGAAACAACAAACAATATGACAGATGCGGCACGATTGTACGTAGACACACGCACACACACGCACACCCACACGCACACTCACACACACACACACACACACACACACACACACACACACACACACACACACACACACACACACACACACACACGGATTAAAATAATATTAGCGAAAGCAGGAAGGAGAGGAGTAAAGGGAAGAGAGATAAAGGGAAGATAAAAGGAAGGAACGGAAAATGGGAGGAGATGGTGGAAGAAAATAATAATGATAAGAATAATAAGGTAAAAAAAAAAGAAGAAAAAGAGGCATAAGGTGAAAAGAGAAAGGGAAAAGGTTTAAAGCAACGCTAAAAATAAAAATGAAAATAATACGAGAATAATGGCTATCATAACAAAACTAGGAAGAAAAATAATGGACTCAGCGATGCCTGAAGGAAGGGTCTAAGAAGAAAAAGACTGCGGAGGATTTGAATAGAGTATAAGAAAGAGGTGGAGGAGGAGGAGGAACAGGAGGAGGAGAAAGAAGGAAAAACGAAGAAAGAATACAAGAGAGAAAAATAGAAAAGAGGTGGGCGAGAAAGAAGAAAATAGAGAGGAAGACAGAAAAGAGGATGGAAGGCGGAGGAGGAAGACGAAGGGGAAGATGGATGGAGAAACGGGGGAGCGAGTAGAAAGAGAAGGAGGAAGAGAAGGAGGAGGAAGACGGCACATTTCCATAGGTTCTATAGATGCTCAGATTACGTAAACACTATGGTCCATACCAGGTGGTCTCTCAAAGTTCAAGGACAGACTCCCCCCCTGGGCTGGACCATGTAACGTTCTGGTGGCCGTTTGGTGACGTTCCACTTGGGTTTTGAGGTTTAACCCAAGTGGAGGGTCACCAAAACGGCCACCAAAATGTTACTCTTCTGTCTTAGCATATATCATAGTGGAGAACGTGGCGATTGAGTTTGTTCTGAAGGGAATTCATTTTGTTTCACTGAACTACTGGAGGCGGAAGTTTATTTCATCATCGTGCAACAACAATGGAGGAATTTGGTGCAGTCTGAATTTGTTTGTTTTTTCTTTCTACAAATCAGGCAATGAAACTCTTTACCTATATCTTCCTTTCACCCATTCCCCCTCTCAACCTACTCCCTCCCCCTTCCTCCCCAACCCCAATCCCCACCTTCCTCTCACTTATTCCACCCTCAACCTGCCTCCTATTCACTCCCACTCCTCCACCTACTCATCCACCTCTCTCCCCACCCCACCAATACTCTTCCACCTATCCCCCTTCCACTTCCACCTTCCACTTACTTCCACCCATCCCACCTCTCAATCTATCTCTTATTCAATCCCACTCCATCTACTCCCTCCCTTCCTCCTCCTTTCTTCCACCCCTCTCTCCCCGGTCACCGTAGCCTGATGGGGCGAGGTAAAAACTGCCCTCCGCCAAGGTCAACCGCCTGGAAAACCCTAGCTACCCCCCCCCCCTCGTCCTCCTCCTCCTCCTCCGTCAGGGTGTTCGGAAAGGGAGGAAAGAGGTGACAGTAGGGAGGGAAGGTGGAAGGAAAAATATAGTGATGAATAAAAAAAGGTAGAAATGGAATATATGAGAGAGAGAGAGAGAGAGACCCCTCCCCTCACGTCCCCTTCCCCCTCCCCCCCCCCCTCCCTTCCCCTTCCTCCTCTTCCTCCTCTCCCGTTTAGCGCTCCCAATAACAAACCATTATTATTATTTTCATCTTCCTCTCCTCTTCTTCCTCTTCCTCCCCCTGCTCCTCCTTTTCCTGTTCCTCTCATTACTACGCTCCCCCGTTCTTCCACCCTTTCTTCCTCCAATTCATCCATTTCCTCATTTTCCATAACCACACTTTTCTTCCTATTTCTATAAATCTGTCGACTCATTTTCTCCTCTTTACCATCATCATCATCATCATCATTGTCATCGTTGCTTGTTTTTAGGGACACACAGGACGTCAGAACATTAACCCACTCGACATTTTTAAGCCTCACATTGTTCTTTCGTTTCTAATCTTTTTTTTTATTGTCATATCATTAAACTTAACCTCTTATTTTTTTTAATTTCTCTAAACCTTCGATACTTCTTTTATTTCGATGCTACAGTCACAAGAGCTAATGCTACGGGGATGAGCACGGAGGCGACGCGCAGCTGTAGTGTACGCTCCCACCCTCACTAACTTTAATCACTGACAGCTCAAAATAGCAGCGCATCCTTTATAACCAGTCGACGAAGGTATCTTTTATTGTTTTTTTTTTTTTATCCAGGGCTAATGGAGATGAGCATTGAGTCCACGCGTAGCTACGTGTCCGCTTCCACCTTCACTTTAATCAATCACAATTCGGAAATTCCGAAGAGCAACACGTCCTTTAAAACCAGTCGACGGAGCTTTTTTGTGTGTGTGTCTTTTTAATCCCTCTCCATCCGACCTCTTTTTGTCATTCTCCCTCCCACCGCCCTCCTCCTGGCTTCCCCCGCGTACGTGTCATGGCTCTGCGGCGTCCCTACTGCGCACAACACAACGCGAGGCAGATAAACAAGGACAACACGCCGGAGGGAAGAGACAAAAAATGCAAACCGGCCTCCACGTCAGTCAGCCACTTCCGGGGAGCGCGCCATCACTGTCTGCCTCGGTAACCTCCTCCTCCATATATACCTGGATTGGGGTTGGGTTGGAATTTACCTGGGCTGGCTTTCGTGTCTCTGCTGCTCTTTGTGTTTGATCGTTTGTCTGTTTGGGCGTCTGTGTGTTGGGGTGATCCATTTTCTGTCTGTCTGTTTCTCTGCATGTCTTTTTCTGCCTGTCTGTTGCTGGTTCTGTCTGTTGCTGGTTCTGTCTGTTGCTGGTTCTGTCTGTTGCTGGTTCTGTCTGTCAATGGTTCTGTCTGTCAATGGTTCTGTCTGTCAATGGTTCTGTCTGTCAATGGTTCTGTCTGTCAATGGTTCTGTCTGTCAATGGTTCTGTCTGTCAATGGTTCTGTCTGTCAATGGTTCTGTCTGTCAATGGTTCTGTCTGTCAATGGTTCTGTCTATCACTGGTTCTGTCTATCACTGGTTCTGTCTGTCAGTGGTTCTGTCTGTCAATGGTTCTGTCTGTCAATGGTTCTGTCTGTCAATGGTTCTGTCTGTCAATGGTTCTGTCTGCTACTGGTTCTGTCTGCTACTGGTTCTGTCTGCTACTGGTTCTGTCTGTTGCTGGTTCTGTCTGTTGCTGGTTCTGTCTGTTGCTGGTTCTGTCTGTTGCTGGTTCTGTCTGTTGCTGGTTCTGTCTGTTGCTGCCTGTCTGTTGCTGCCTGTCTATCTTTGGTCGGGTACCTGTTTCTGTCTATCTGGTTAATTGCCCGTTTCAGTATGTCAGTCTGCTTCTGTCAGTCTGTCTGTTTATCCGTCTGTTTCTGTCTGCGGATATGTCTATTTTTGTTGACAATTTACCTCGGTCTTTGTCTGTCTATCTTACTATTGCATGTTCTCTCTCTCTCTCCCTCTTATTATCCTGCTCTCTTCCTCCCTTCCTCTTTCTCTCTCGTTCTCTCTCTCTCATATTAGATCATCCTTCCGCCGTATTTCATGCCAAAGCGTCTCGTTACTTCCTTAATAATTCTCACAAGTTTTCATCATGTCTTCCGCCACCATATCATTTTTCATCTAACTTTCTTTTTTCTTTTGTGTGCTCTGGTCTTCCCTGCTTTAAGTTGCTCTTTTATTCCTTAGCTACTTTTTCATCTATCTATTTACTCTTTTGTGCTGTATTCTTCCCCAAGTTCTTCGATTTATTTTTATTTCTCGTCCAATTTTATTTATTTGACGTGAGTTTGACTCCCATATATA
>NC_066516.1:9528090-9723090 GCF_024679095.1 Eriocheir sinensis
CGACTGCCTGTCTCTGTCTACCTGTCTTTCTGTCTACCTGTCTCTTTCTGTCTACCTGTTTGTCTACCTGTACTTCTGTCAAACTGCTCTTTTATTCCTCTCTCTGTGCCCTCAAAGCGCCAGGAGCACCGGAAGAGGCAGGAGACATGGGCCACGTAGCGGCAAGGTTGTGAGCAGCCGTGCGCCAAACCCTACGTCGAACTGATTCCATTCATGCTCCTGCCGATACACCGCTTGGCAGGGACTGTGGGGGATGATAACCGATACGAGGACAATGGGAAAGAACGGGAAGAGGAAGAGGAAAGGCAAAAGTGAAAGGCGTTGGGAAAGGTTGTGGGGAAGAGAGCAATACCGAGTCATTCGATTTATGCTAAGGACAAAAAGGAAAGCGGAGAGCAAGAAGAAGGAAAGAGGAAATGCGAAAGGAAGGAGACATGAAATGGGGCGTAGGAGAGAGAGAGAGAGAGAGAGAGAGAGAGAGAGAGAGAGAGAGAGAGAGAGAGAGAGAGAGAGAGAGAGAGAGAGATAAACCAATTAATCAAACTCATCTAGCAGTCAAATGGAATACAGAAAACACTTTATGAGGTTCCGTGGAAAAATCAACATCAAGATTGAGAATAGGAGAAAAAAAAGGGAGGATGGGACGTTAATCAAGAGAGAGGGAGAGAGCGGAAGGGTAAAAAAGGGGAACCAACAGACTTCGGTGACCTTGAACAACCGGCTGACGTACGAGCGAAAGAGGAATTGAAGGGAATGGAAGGGAAATGGAGATGGAAAAGGAGAGTGAAGGAAACGGAGATGAAAAAAAAATAATGAGAACAGAAGAAAATGGTGATAATTATGAAGAGAAAACGAAGCAAATCGAACAGTGTGTGATGGGAGTGGAGGTGGAGAGGGAGCGTTAAGGGATTGGAGATGAAAATAATAAAATAACAACTGAAGAAAACGGCGATAATCATATAAAGAAAACGAAATCAATAGGATAGACTGACTGACATGAAAATTGGAGGGAGGACACGAGGGAATAAACTTGGGATAGACAAAAAATAGATAATTCTGAAAACCGAGAATAAATAGACGAGGAAGAGCGCGTAGGAGGGACAAAATGAAAGAAAATATAGGAGGAAGGAGAGAAATGACGGTAATGGAGAGGAGGAAAGTGGGAAGAATGAGCGCCATTGAGAGGAGATTGTGAGGAGGAAGGAGAGGGAGGGAGGGAGAGGGAAGGAAGGAGGGAGAGGAAAGAAGGGAGAGCAAAGGAGGAGAGAAGAAGGAAGAGGGAAAGGGAAGGAAGAAAGGAGGGAGAGGGAAGGAAAGAGGGAAAGAAGGAAGGAGAGGAAGAGAGGAAGGGAGAAAAAAAGAAGGAGAGGGAGAGTAATGGTGCAGGAAGAAAGAGTGATAAAGGAGGTTTAGAGGGGAAAAAAGCAGAGGAGAGAGAGAGAGAGAGAGAGAGAGAGAGAGAGAGAGAGAGAAAGGGGGAATTTATAAAGAAGGAAAGAAACGAGATATAAGGAGGAGGAGGAGGAGGCGGAAATGTAAAACCGGTCTGAATAGGAAGGAAGCGAATGACGAAGACGAAGAGAGTGGACAAAGAGGAACGGAGGAAGGAAAGATAAAAGTCAGTGATGCCGAAAAACATAGGAAAAAATATAGAAAAAGAGGAAAAAGGTGGAGTAGTAAAATAAAACAAAGACAAACACCTACAGACAGACAGATCGACATAGAGACAGACACAAACAAACAAATAAACTAACAAACAGACACACCTACACAGGCACACATAAACGAATACAAACACACAAACATGAACAAAAACACACACAAACGCAAACAAATAAAGTAACAAACAAAGACGCCCCCCCAGCCCCACCGCACACGCACAAACACACACTCAAACAAACCCACACACTTACACATACACATTTTCCAGCGCCCCTTCAAAAAAAAAAATAAGCACAAAAGACCGTCCGTTGAGAAAGCTTGCCAAAGGAAAAATAAACAAATAAAAAACGAAAATGGAAAACTTGCTGGGTATCGAACTGGTGCATTAGAATACTTCAGAGGCGCGTCGTTATCCCAAACTATGCGCCGAGTGTCCTGTGCTGAGTTACCGTAAGACTTTGCATTCGAGTCTTCGTATAAACCGTGTAAGCTCTTAAGTTGCATGATAAATAAAACTTGTAAATTCGCGGCAACCTGTAAAACGATATGAAACTCTTGCGAAATTCCTCTGAAGTCACCTCTCCTTTGTCATGGATGGTTCTGTATGAATGTTTGTTTCTCTTCGTATGTGTCTACGCTATTCCGATGGGGAAGTGGGGAGAAAGGGGTGAAGAAGGGAGAAGGTTGTTGAGGGTGGGGAGGGGTTGGATGGTGTTATGAAGGGGAAGGACAAAGAGAAGGGGTGGTTAAAAATGGGGGAAGGTTGGGAAGCAGGGGGTTGGAAGGAGTTATGAAGGGGAAGGACAAAGAGAAGTATTGGTTAAAGAAGGGGAAGGTTGTGGAGGAGGTGGGAAGTTAGAAAGAGTTATGGAGGGAAAGGACAAAGAGAAGTATTGGTTAAAGAAGGAGGAAGGTTGTGGAAGAGGTGGAAAGTGAGAAAGAGTTATGGAGGGGAAGGACAAAGAGAAGTATTAGTTAAAGAAGGAGGAAGGTTGTGAAAGAGGTGGGAAGTTAGAAAGAGTTATGGAGGGAAAGGACAAAGAGAAGTATTGGTTAAAGAAGGGGAAGGTTGTGGAGGAAGTGTGAGGTTAGAAAGAGTTATGGAGGGAAAGGACAAAGAGAAGTATTGGTTAAAGAAGGGGAAGGTTGTGGAGGAGGTGGAAAGTTAGAAAGAGTTATGGAGGGAAAGGACAAAGAGAAGTATTGGTTAAAGAAAGGAGAAGGTTGTGGAGGAAGTGTGAGGTTAGAAAGAGTTATGGAGGGAAAGGACAAAGAAGTAGTTGAAAGTGGTAGTAGTAGTAGTAGTAGTAGTAGTAGTAGTAGTAGTAGTAGTAGTGAGGAATGAAAAGGAAAGGAAAGAGAAAGGGTTGTATGGGTGTTAAAGAGGACTGTGAGGGGAAAGAACACGGGATAAGGTTAAGTAGAGGTGGTGGTGGTGCTGGTGGTGCTGATGCTTGCAAGGGGAAGGAAAGCGAAAGGGTTATGTGGGTGCTAAAGAGGGATGTGGGGGGAAAGGAAGAGGGAGGAGATATTTTAAGGTAGTTCATGGTTGTGGAGAAGGCGGGGAGGTGAGGGTGAGGGTGGAGGAGGAGTAGCGGGGAGAAGGGAGGTGAGGTTGTGACTGCGATGAAGAGAGTTATGACAGGAAAGGATGAGGAAGGGTGGTCGTTAAGGGAAAGTGAAGGGATGGTGGTGAGGAGAGGGAGAAGTGGAGAAGCTGTGACAGTGATGAGAAAAGTTATGAAGGGAAAGGATGAGGGAGACTACACAGGCGGATGGCGGGATGGTATAGTAAGGGGAAAGTGAGCGGAAAGGCTGTGGTGGAGGTGTTGGGAAGAGCGGTAATGAAAAGACGAGGAGAAGGAAGATTAGGATAGTGAAAGGCGATGAAGGGATGAGAGACATGTGCCGGTGTTTGGGAGGAGAGAGTTACGGGGACAGTGAGGGGAAAGGGAGCGGAGGGGCTGTGGTGGAGGTGTTGGGAAGAGCGATAATGAAAAGACGAGGAGAGGGAAGATTAGGATAGTGAAAGGCGATGAGGGGTGAGAGACATGGGCCGGTGTTTGGGAGGAGAGAGTTACGGGGACAGTGAGGGGAAGGGGAGCGGAGGGGCTGTGGTGGAGGTGCTGGGAAAGGGAGGTAATGAAAGGGCGATCAGAAGGGAGAGTAGGGTGGTGTAAAACCGGTGTCCGTGAAGGGAGAGTTATTGTTGCGTGTTTCAAGTCGTGTCGAAGATTTTTTCTTTCTTTTTTTTTTACATTAAAGGAAACATCACAACGGAAAAAAAAAAAAAAACGCAAATCACTGCTCCAAGGTGATTAGAAAACAGAAAATTATAACGATAAAATATGATGAAAAAAAGATGAAAATTCTGCTTTAAATAAATGTAGACAAAATTTACAGCGACTGAATTTGTTGACATCGTAATCATCATCACCACAATTTCATGGCGGACTCACACCGGCATCGCAACATCCATCTGGAGCCGCGTCACCGCCTCACCAACCTTCCCCACCCCTCCCCTCCTCTCCCCCCTGCTCCTCAGCCCTGCCTTCCCTGTCTCTCCCTTCACCTCGTCCTTCACAACTTCCTTTACAACTTCCTTCTTCTTCCAAACTGACTCATCAACTACAGTTAGCTGGAAGTGGAGAAAACCTGCAGACCATGTATCAAGGATTGTATTATCGGCAGAAAACGAGTTGTACTCAACAGACAGAAAAGCTTCATCGTAGTTCTCTGTCATTAATGGAATACCATATGGGTCAGTCCTGGAAATCATTCTCTCTCAAGTAGACATCACCAGCTTCGGAACTTGCCTAAAGTTTAACATTTTTTTAAGTTTACGGGTGTCACCAAAAGCTGGGAAAATCCCTCATCACGGCCGACTGCCATGCGTTCCATGCAAAAGGGCCTTGACATAATTATTCAATGATCCGAAAAGTGGCGATTGTCCATCAGCCTTGACAAGTGCACCGTCATACGCCTAGCCCCAAAACAGTAACCATACGTACAGTATAAGTGGGAAATCCCTGATGGTCAAACGTGACTAAACAAATCCTTGGGGTCACTTTCACCTGTGATGTCAAGACCTCAAAGCACTTAAATTTGATTATAGATAAAATTTAAAAACCGATAGCATGCTCGGGTTATTCGTGAGGAATTTTAAGTCACACAACAGGAGTTATGTTATTTCTGTTTAACTCAGCGATGAGACCTCGTTTAATATATGCAATACAGATCCTAGTCCCTAAATCACAGGAAGGACAGAGTTGGTCGAGAGCACAGCGAAGCACCACGAAAGAGATGCCACCTTTGCAGGCACAGTCGTAGGCTCATTCTTTCTGCTGGAAAAGAGACGACTACGATGACAGCATACAAACAACACAAAACTAAAAATAATGGTTTACTGATTTAAGTGAAGCTAGATTATGCAGGTCACTGAAATGGCTGATGAACGAACCGAGTCACTAAGGCTTGCAGCTCTGACATTAGCCAACTATCTTTCCTTTTTCTGCTATTCTAGGCTTCCATGTTTCCTCCTTTACCCCCTCCTTTATTTGTTAACCCGAATAACCGTCCCGCCACGTTAACCTTCCTCAACATTTCCCTCCCCGGAGTCTTTGCAAAATAAACTCCTCCTCGACTTCACATCCACATCCTCCTCCGCTGCCTCGTCACCTCCCGTGTTTCCGCTGCCATTTGTTCGAGCTCCTTCATCCCTTCCCGCACTTCCTGCACCTCGCTTCCTATACCTCGTTTCCTTTTCTTTAGTGTTTGTATTCCTTCTCCCTTCTTTCCTTTCAGTATCTTTCTTTCCTTCTCCATCTCACTCACTCCACCTGGCCCTTCCTTTTTAACTTTCATCCAACCTCTTCTCTCCCGTCCTCCACCTAGCATTCCTCTCCCTCAGCCTTTATGCCTACCAACGCTTGCTTCCCTGACCTAAGTTTTCACCGTTATCCTGCTACTCCTTCCTTTCTGTACCCTTTCCCTCTCATCACCTTAACACAACTTTTTTTGACTTTCAGAACTAACCCATCATTCTTACTTTTTTTTCTCTTCTTTTCATATGTTTTACACTTTCTGCTCTTCCTGCTTCCTCCTACTTTGCTAAACATGCATCCCCACCTTTCTGTTCTACCTGGCCTTCACTACTTTTACAACACTCCAGCTTTCCTTTCCTTTCCTTTCCCTTCCTTTCCTTTCCTTTCCCTTCCTTTCCCTTCCTTTCCCTTCCTTTCCTTTCCCTTCCTTTCCCTTCCCTTTCTTTCCCTTCCCTTTCTTTCCCTTCCCATCCTTTCCCTTCCCATCCTTTCCCTTCCCTTCCTTTCCCTTCCCTTCCTTTCCCTTCCCTTCCCTTCCTTTCCCTTCCCTTCCTTTCCCTTCCCTTCCCTTCCTTTCCTTTCCCTTCTTTCCTTCTCTTTCTTTCCCTTCCTTTCCTTTCCCTTCCATCCTTTCCCTTCCCTTCCTTTCCTTCCATCCTTTCCTTCCATCCTTTCCTTCCATCCCTTCCCTTCCTTTCCTTCCTTCCTTTCCTCCTTCGTTTCTTTCCTTCCTTTCTTTCCTTCCTTTCTTATCCTTCCCTTCTTTCCTTCCCTTTCTTTCCCTTCCATCCTTTTCCCTTCCTTTCCTTCCTTCCTTTTTTCCTTCCTGCCTTTCCTTTCCTTCCTTTCTTTCCTTCCTTTCTTTCCCTTCCATCCTTCCCTTCCATCCTTCCTTCCCATCCTTTCCCTTCCCATCCTTTCCTTCCATCCTTTCCTTCCCTTCCCTTCCTTCCTTCCCTTCCTTTCCCTTCCCTTCCCTTCCCTTCCTTTCCCTTCCCTTCCTTTCCCTTCCCTTCCTTTCCCTTCCCTTCCTTTCCTTTCCCTTCCTTTCCTTTCCCTTCCCTTCCTTTCCCTTCCCTTCCTTTCCCTTCCCTTCCCTTCCTTTCTCATCCAACTTCCCTTCCTTTCCCTTCCCTTCCCTTCCTTTCACTTCCTTTCCCTTTCTTTCCTTTCCTTTCCTTTCCCTTCCTTTCCTTTCCTTTCCTTTCCCTTCCTTTCCTTTCCCTTCCTTTCCTTTCCCTTCCTTTCCTTCCTTTCCCTTCCTTTCCTTTCCTTTCCTTTCCCTTCCTTTCCTTTCCCTACCTTTCCTTTCCCTTCCTTTCCTTTCCCTTCTTTTCCTTTCCCTTCCTTTCCTTCCCCTGCTTCTCCTCCATCTCCTCTGGCCTACTCGCATGCCCTCCCCTTCCTCTCCCTCTCCACTCCTCCCGGTAACCAATCTCGACTTTCCCTTCACTCTCGAGGAAGCGCATGATAGACACTTTCCATTTCCCTCGGCCACACGCTGTTTACTCCTGCCTGTGATCACCGGTATGGGCGGCTGCGGATAAAAAGTGAGGTAACAAGCGAACTGACATAAAGTTAAACTAAAAATATTGCTTTCTTCAGTCGATACGGTTTACTTAGATGACCCCGCAAGGACAAGCGAAATAACAGAGGTAGAAATAGTAATAAGATAAGAAAGGAGTGAAATGAAAGAGTGAAAAATGGCGAGACGAAACCAGATTCATGAATGTGGTAAAACGCAAGTGTGAATTATTATTATTTTTACCATTTTTTTAGGTCATTAATAATCATTTTTTGTATTACTACTACTTTTGTTTTTCTTTTCCTCCTCCTCCGTCCCCTCCTCCTCCTCCTATTACGAAAGTCCAAGGTCGAGCGCAAGAAAGCTAGGGTACCCTCGCTCCACTTTCTCCCTCTGTCACTGGATCCCCGCTACCGCTGCCACCGCATCGACACTGCCACCTCTGGACCCACCAAAAATAGTACCACTCCCTTGCACCACCACCACCTCCACCACCACTGCCACCTCTGGACCCACCAAAAATAGTACCACTCCCTTGCACCACCACCACCTCCACCACCACTGCCACCTCTGGACCCACCAAAAATAGTACCACTCCCTTGCACCACCACCACCTCCACCACCACTGCCACCTCTGGACCCACCAAAAATAGTACCACTCCCTTGCACCACCACCACCTCCACCACCACTGCCACAGGTACCTCTAAAGCGAGTGCCACCATCACCACTCCCAGTCCCCCTCCCTTCCCCCCTCCCATTCACTACCATCTTCATTACTGACACTCCCACCTCTGTCACCACCGTCAGTATTGTTACCGCTGCAACCATATCCACCATCAATTTCACAGTACAACCACAATATCACCACATCCTTCACCCAGTGCTCTCAATCCACCACCACAACCACCACCATCATCATCACAGCACCATCCCCAGGTTATCACTTCATCTACTATCACCACAGCCACCAGCACCACTTCACCACCACAACCACCATCATCATCAACGTTCACTGCTGCCAGCCTATCACCACAAACACCTAAGCGTAACATCGGAACTCTATCATCATCTCAACACCGTTCATCATCCCCACATGACAAGTCACCACCGTCATGCAACACCATTACCTTCCGCCTCAACACCACAGCGTCACAGTCATCACCGCAACACTCCACACCCTTCCTCATCCTTCCGTCCCCAACCTACCGCACCCCCATCCTTCCCTACCCTTCCCTGCCCATCCCGCCCGTAACACTCCGTCACAACACGATATAAAAACAGTAACTACCTCGAACTTGGTATTTAAATGTGATCTCTGACTTTTGGCAATGTTACTACCACAACAACTACCGTAGCTACTACTACTTTTGCTCACTAACATTTACTTCGTCCGTGGCTTCAGTGAGTACCTGTGTCAGCTGTTCCCATTCTCTGCTTTAGTAACGCTAGACATCCGCTCACACCTCAAAAATAACGAGGCGGAAATTCAGTCAAGTCGTAACGCCAAGCACGTCATGACAGTCGCCACGCGCTCAACATTCATGGGTAGAAATGTTGCAGCAGGTGGCGGGCATCCATGTCTGAGGGGGACTCGCGAGGTGCAGACTGCGGTGAGGTAATCGCCTTGGGAAGTGTTATCAAACGTTCTGAACGATACAAATGTGCTGTCTGGCTCCCCTCGCCGCTGGGAGGATGATCCCGCGGAAGACTGTTTTGAATGGGGTCACGCGACGGACGCTGCGGGTTATTCTCGTATATGAGAGCAGACCAGTCCTGTAAACACTGGCATTGGTGTGTGTGTGTGTGTGTGTGTGTGTGTGTGTGTGTGTGTGTGTGTGTGTGTGTGTGTGTGTGTGTGTGTGTGTGTGTGTGTGTGTGTGTGTGTGTGTGTGTGTGTGTGTGTGTGTGTGTGTGTGTGTGTGTGTGTGTGTGTGTGTGTGTGTGTGTGTGTGTGTGTGTGTGTGTGTGTGTGTGTGTGTGTGTGTGTGTGTGTGTGTGTGTGTGTGTGTGTGTGTGTGTGTGTGTGTGTGTGTGTGTGTGTGTGTGTGTGTGTGTGTGTGTGTGTGTGTGTGTGTGTGTGTGTGTGTGTGTGTGTGTGTGTGTGTGTGTGTGTGTGTGTGTGTGTGTGTGTGTGTGTGTGTGTGTGTGTGTGTGTGTGTGTGTGTGTGTGTGTGTGTGTGTGTGTGTGTGTGTGTGTGTGTGTGTGTGTGTGTGTGTGTGTGTGTGTGTGTGTGTGTGTGTGTGTGTGTGTGTGTGTGTGTGTGTGTGTGTGTGTGTGTGTGTGTGTGTGTGTGTGTGTGTGTGTGTGTGTGTGTGTGTGTGTGTGTGTGTGTGTGTGTGTGTGTGTGTGTGTGTGTGTGTGTGTGTGTGTGTGTGTGTGTGTGTGTGTGTGTGTGTGTGTGTGTGTGTGTGTGTGTGTGTGTGTGTGTGTGTGTGTGTGTGTGTGTGTGTGTGTGTGTGTGTGTGTGTGTGTGTGTGTGTGTGTGTGTGTGTGTGTGTGTGTGTGTGTGTGTGTGTGTGTGTGTGTGTGTGTGTGTGTGTGTGTGTGTGTGTGTGTGTGTGTGTGTGTGTGTGTGTGTGTGTGTGTGTGTGTGTGTGTGTGTGTGTGTGTGTGTGTGTGTGTGTGTGTGTGTGTGTGTGTGTGTGTGTGTGTGTGTGTGTGTGTGTGTGTGTGTGTGTGTGTGTGTGTGTGTGTGTGTGTGTGTGTGTGTGTGTGTGTGTGTGTGTGTGTGTGTGTGTGTGTGTGTGTGTGTGTGTGTGTGTGTGTGTGTGTTATTGTATCAATCTCTTCAGATATTTCAAACCGTTCTTTAGCATCCATATTGACCTGCCCTCCCCACCCACCCCCCATTTCACCTCTCGGACACCCCCGTGGGGTGTTGGCGCTTCGCCGACGGGAAAGCTAGACCCTTCGTCCTAGCTGTCGCGCCTCGCCGCGGCCAAGGTCACCAGAAGCAGGTAAACCGGTGAAAGTGTGGAGAATATACAGCAGCAAGGCCGGACAAATTCGCAGACACGCCCCGGAGATGTAGTTCCCGGATGCCTGCTTGCCAGCAGGGAGACATGCAAGACATCTACTGAATATATGCCGTGCACTCACAAGCCTATATATAGTCCTGCCTTCCTCCCGCTCCAGCTATTTTACCGGGTTTGTTCCCAGAGTCCTGGACAGACGGACTGATGGCGGCAGGATGCACGGGCCGCTACACACGCTGCAGCCCGGGTGTCTATAGTAACTATAGATCTTGGCCTGGCCCGCGGGGATTCTCTCACTCGCGCTGCACCGATGCACTCACAACAGATCCGGAAGGCAGACGGTCTTGTTTAATAACAGAAGAAATCTTAAACAGAAGAAATAGCAGCAATAATTTTATTTTTTATGATTTTTTTTGATCTGTAGTTGGAAGGGACAGAAATGAATCAAATTCATCAATATTTTCTTAATCAATGTTTTTTATCTAATGTTCATTATCTAAAGGGAAATTTACAAATTTTAGTTAGCAACAGTTAGTCCTTACACCATTAGGTCCCACAGAATTAGCTCGGACGGACGAGACTGAGGTGCCGACGTGTGTGTGTGTGTGTGTGTGTGTGTGTGTGTGTGTGTGTCAGACAAAAGCATTGTACCCATAGCTCGCTCACTCATTCAACAAAACTGGCACAACCTCCCCCTCCCACACCCCGGGCGTTCTATAATTAGTTCATCCTGATCAAAGAGCCCAAACTCCTAACTCCTCCAAACATAACAATTACGACAACATACAACATCCCCATTACGTCACCTGTCCTCTACATCCGGATATCCAAGGATGATAGTGCCTTCAGGGCTTTCCCAGCACACACCTACCTGTCTCTTACGTATAGATATATGTTATGATTCCAGGGATGTACGCAGTTTAATGGCATAACCTTCTCTAACTAACAAAGATTCACCACCACCGCCAAAGATTCATTCACACCGCTATAAAAAAAAATACAGGTAAACAGATAAAGAGACTAGCTGATAATTATAGTAAAAGGGGCTCATCACCACCACAAACATTAATTCACACCTCTCCCAAAAAATGCAGGTAAATAGATAAATCGACTGCCTGGTTAATCATAGTTAAGCATAATAAAACAATAGAATAAAATGATAATGATGATACATAATAACTTCAATCAATAAGTAAAGAATAAACACCACCACCACCAAAAGTCCTTTATACTAAAGCCAAAAACAACTTTCTAATCGGGTGCAATATTACGTTCGTGCAGTCCTCCCTCCCTTCCTCCCCCGGCCACGCAACGCCACCGCTTCTTATCCAACTGATGCAAGACTCTGCCCCGCCTAGGCCAACCCACTAACCTTGGCACACACTAACCTCCTCTCGGTATCAGTAGGAAAATAACGCGAAGTAACTGCTTTAGATGATTTCCCTATACCTTCCACTCTAGCACGGGCAATGTGGAAAGGACACGAGGGGGAAGAGTAACGTAAATGTCTGCACGAGAGGATTAGTTACGTAGTTCCAGCGAGGCGGGTCAGGCGGGGCGGGGAAGGAAACAGCGGTGGTCCAACGAAGATGTTTACACCTACTATTCACCTGTTTTGTTGTATCTTCGTATTATTGTGCTGCGTCTATCTGCCTCATTATCGTAAGCCCATCTCTCTTTTTTTTATTTTTTAATCAAGGGTATAGTACGAAGAGGAAGTGGGTTAGTGGCGAAGGTACAGGTGGGGGAGAAGGAAAGACAGTAGGAGTGTACAGTTGTATGGTGTAGGTTCGTTAGTTGTTCTGGTGTAGTTATTGTTTATCGGGCACCTTATTTGTACTCTCTCTCTTCTCTCTCTTCTCTCTCTTCTCTCTCTAGCGCTGGCAATGTATTCAATGGCCTGCTACGGAGCCGCGTTTCGGCCTGCGAGGCGGCAACACAGTTATACACCTCGCGGGTACAGCAAAATTATACGTGCAGTGGTTCTTAAACACACACACACACACACACACACACACATTGTTTAGAGCCTTTTAGTCCAAAACAATCTAGTGCTCTTGCGCCTCGACAAGAGGATAAAATTATGGCACAGGTGCGTAATGTAAGACGCCCTTCAAAAGTTCCTCTTTAAAGCCCTTTAAGAGGATGAAGACTCTCCGACGCAATGCTCGTGTCAAGAAGCTTCCCGCTGAGCCAAGGGAGGGAAGAAAGATAGATGGGAAGCATAAACACTAATTCGCCTCTTTACGACATATTAACTTTCTAGTGGTCACTTTAGCCTTCAGTAAACAGTTTATCATGCGGAAGGCGGTGACGGCGTTCCTCAGGTTGGCAAGGGCGACCCGCGGTGCTTTAAAGATGTCCGGAAGGGAAAATGCTGGGCGAGGCGGCACAGGATGACAGTAGTTTGTTTTCCAGGGAATTCAGCAGACGGTAACACCAAACGACGAAGACCACTTACTTAACACCTGCGTTCTCGAAACAGTCAAACAGCTCATTTAATTTTCATGAGCCAAAGTTCTCTTCGCATTTAATCTTGCTATGCACTGCTGATTTGCAAGCACTCACTCACGTCCATACCAGTGCAGAAAACTATTAATATAAGCGAATAAATTACTATTTAATGATTTCGTCAGCACAAGAGTCCTCACAGTGATGCAAGTCGGGGGAGCAACGTACCTTTATTCCTCGTCAGGAGCTCAGGCAACAAATATGTGTTTCTGAGGCTGCACAATCCGTCTCTGGCTCGGGTCGACCCTCTCCTAGTGGCGGGAGGGCGAGGCGACTTCAATAACGTCTTGGTAACTCTCGCTTATATCCCTGCGGTCGCTCGTTTCCAGGGTTCACTATGGAGCTGGTTTGTATGAGTCTTCGGTACAGTTCCTCGCTGTTTCTCGAGGCCTCAGATCACTTTTGTGCCCCACGAAAGCAATGTCTTGGTCTGAGTCGCTCCTGCCTCGGCCCAGGACGCAAATGTTGTTGAGGCTGCGGGTCGACGAGGCAGTTGGCAACCTCTTCCTGTGGCGCCGTCCGGCGGGGATGCAGCTGGATTTTCAGAACTTATCTCTAGAATTCCCGAGTGTTCTCGTTCGGTCAAGGCAACGCTAGGGTCCAGTGTACCTTGATCATGTTTTCTCTCAAAAAACGATGAACGATTCCTTGGTAGACCGACGCAACACGGGATGAACTGAACATGTCTGTCCTGTATCCCACTTGCTGTTTGTCTCTAGACCCCCCCCCCCCCTGTTTCACAATAATTGGGATAATGAAAGAAACTTTTCGTATAACTCACTGGCTTTCAAGGCCCCGCGTCCAGTCCTCGGCAAAAAAAAACACCCACCGTCGACCTTAACCCACCCAGCGAGTCTTCTGAGAAAGGCGATACAATGGTGCGCCACACACCACAATCTTCCCTCTCCGCTCCACAACTTCCACTTCTTCCTCCTCTTCCTCCACAGCCACAACCACCACAACTTCTTTCTCCTCCTCCTCAGTCTCCCCCTCCTCCTCCTTCTCCCCCTCTCCCTCCGGCGTCCTACAAGTTTCAAAACAAAAGACGTTGTTAGTGGTGGTAATGACTTACACACACACACACACACACACACACACACACACACACGTCACTCTTCACAGTACAGTTAGAGGTATCCATGGGGCACACCTTGGCCGACCCCACCACCAGCAACACCCTTTATTTAGTCGACCAAACTGAGCCACTGACTGATCGCCTCCACGCGACGAAGCAACTCTCAAGCTCTTAACAACACTGCAAGCAAATGACTGTGCATCACCTGCCATCTAGAGCCAGGACGCGGGTGTTCCCCTCGGACACGCGGGCATCCCAGCGGTGCGGGTGTGCGTAGTCGCTGCACCTGCTGCATACCTGATGTCCCTCTCGCCACCTCCAGGTCGGGATGGCAACAAGCGGCGGGACATGCTTTACGGACTACTCTTGTCCACAGGCTGTCCGGGACTTTGCATGAAACTTTTCCTACTGGATCTTCATCTTTATTGTGTCTAAGAAAGAGTCACGTAATATGTATATATATATATATATATATATATATATATATATATATATATATATATATATATATATATATATATATATATATATATATATATATATATATATATATATATATATATATATATATATATATATATATATATATATATATATATATATATATATATATATATATATATATATATATATATATATATATATATATATATATATATATATATATATATATATATATATATATATATATATATATATATATATTTTTTTTTTTTTATGGCATCAAACAAGTTTCAAGTCATTCAAAATGCTGAGTAAGGTGGCGGCCAAACATTCGCGGCAGTGACAATGACTGGCTGCCGAGGGAGGGATCGGCGGGCTTCCCCATCATGAACATCGCTTCTAGGACAGATAATACTGACGCGTGGCCCCGACGCACCAGCATCACATGTTCACATCATGTTCATGTTTCGCCGGATATGGCTCGCAATTGTCCATCAATATTAATTTCAACGAGCAAAATTTGACTCTAATGAATTAAACGGTTACTTTTGCCCTAACATCATGAATAAGCCTTTTAATAAGCTGCAAGCTAATCAATCTGTGTGTGTGTGTGTGTGTGTGTGTGTGTGTGTGTGTGTGTGTGTGTGTGTGTGTGTGGAGGACTGTACCTGTATTCTGACTGAAGTCACCCGTAAAGTCTTTGTGTTCGCTGAAATGTAACTGTACCTATACTACTCTAACCTGTGGTGAACGAGTTGGTGAAGATACCGGTGAAGATAATTACCAGGGATTTTAAACATACAAGCAAGGGAGGACACGAGCACACTTGCCGCCCTGCAAATCGTGTTATACCGTTCTTGGAAAAAAAAAACTCTCCTGTTATTGTCCTCATTGTGGTAAAGTGTTTGTTCGTTGCACACACACACACACACACACACACACACACACACACACACACACACACACACACACACACACACACACACACACACACACACACACACACACACACACACACACACACACACACACACACACACACACACACACACACACACACACACACACACACACACACACACACACACACACACACACACACTCCGTGGCGCAACTGGTTAGAGCGCTGCGCTGCCAGGGTTCACGGCCTGACAGGGCGGCGGTTCGAGCCCGCTCAGGCCGGATTCTTCCGTTGACTAGGAGTGGTTACTGTAAACCTTGAGCAAGTGGGATGGGGGGTGTGGTGTGTGAGGTCCTGGCAGTACCTAGAGATCGACGATAATGAGCACTTGTTCATGTCGGGAGGGTGTACCTGCTGGCGATTACGAGTCCAGCACGTGATCAGGCCATGGTGAATTACACACACACACACACACACACACACACACACACACACTGGTGGTCAGGCCCAATGTCATGCCGGTCAGGCGGGGTAACCTTGAACACTTTACCCCCTTCCACCCCACCCCACCCCACCTGACAGACATATGGGCTCTGATCCGCCCTGCGAAGCTCCAAATGTTAGGTAACGAGAACCTGCTTAGAAAAATTATCCTCATATATTTACCCAAATGGATACAAGTAAAGAACTGCAAAACTCGAAGAAAACGAGTGACCAAAACACGATCCACTAAGAGTTTGCGAAACTCCTGAGGAACTAAGGGCAATTCAGTGTAGTGACCTAACGCTCGCCTGGTGCCTCGTGAAAGCCTCGCAAGCTGTAAAAAGACGGTAAAGGAGAGAAAGGAACGCTGATACAAAGCTTTCCAGTAAGAAGGATTTCAAGTGAGGATACTGACTCACTTCAGCGATGGCAATTAGACGAATTTGACGAAAAAAATATCCAAATCCTATACACATGCCGACGTATGGCCGGAACACGAGTTTAAAATTGAGTTAGTGAGTTCAGGAGCCATGGTTGTAATTTTAGGGCCAGCACGAAAAACAGCACTGCGGAGGAGCCTCAGGAATGTGAAGATACTTATTTTAAAGACAAGGAGTTCATGGTCAATTGGTGTTGTTGTTGTTGGTGGCGGTGGTGGTGGTGGTAGTGGTGGTGGTAGTGGGAGGGATGGGGAGCTGTTGTGGTTGTTATTGTTACTGCTGATGTTCCTGTTGTGGGTGCCATAGCTACTGATGTTATTGACGTTTTATTGTTGTTGCTGTTGTTGTGGTTGTTATTGTTATTGTTGTTGTTGTTCCTCTTCTTCTTCTTCTCTTCCTCCTCCTCCTCCTCCTCCTCCTCCTCCTCTTCCACCTCCTCCTCCTTCTGCTCCTCGTCCTCCTCCACCTCCTCCTCCTCCTCCTCGTCCTCCTCCTCCTTCATCTTCTCTCTTTACAACAGTGGTTCCCAACCTTTTTTGTGTCGTTTCCTCTTTCAACCAGTTCAACTATCCGATTTTCCTCCTTCATGTGGACAAGGAGGAAAAGTAGCCAAACACAAAATTTACGTGTTTAATAACACAACATACATAATAAACAAATAGTAGCCAAACACAGAATTTGCTTGTTAATAACAAAAACAATCAATCAATGCTCTGACGCCTGTTTCCGCCGGGAACTCGCTCCAAGGGGGTGGCCATGACAGAAGAGTCTTCAGTTTTCCCTCTCCAAACATACATTTCTCGCACATCTAAGTCCTCGTATCTCTCTTTCACCCCTCTCTTTTATGACTGATTTTTATTTCTGTATACTTGAAGGAAAGTCAATAGCCGCATTCTATGAGATTTTTTTTTCGGTCGACTAATTGCTAAAATTTTAGTAAGATATATTTCACTCTGGTTAAATTTCCTCCCTGGAATTCTGAGATTTCCCCCCAGGTTGGGAAATGCTGCTGTACAGCGTTGAACACTCTAGTTTTGTTGCTTTTTTTTAAAGTATTTTGTTGCTGTTTTTGGTCGTTTCAAGGTTGGGGGAGCCGAAGCGCCACCATTACCACCACTACCGCCGCCACCTCGACCACCGCCTGAGCCACTCTCTATGGTTTTATCCCTGTATTCCTTGTTTGCGGGCGCTCGGCCGCCGCTACTTGTCCGGAGAATGTACGCGTCACCACCACACTCACTAACAGGCAAACACTAACACCTCAACACAAGGAGATTGACAAACAGCCTCCTAACAATCTCTCTCTCTCTCTCTCTCTCTCTCTCTCTCTCTCTCTCTCTCTCTCTCTCTCTCTCTCTCTCTCTCTCGACGTAGTAAATTTTTTAGCCTCACTAATGCAACATCCATGAGGTCCACAAGGCCATTTGTTAAACCACTTTTTCCTTGGTCTTTTTGCCTTGTTTTAATAACCAGTATTTTATTTTAGTTTAGTTTTTTTTTACATCTTTCTTTGTGGCTACTGTGTGTGTGTGTGTGTGTGTGTGTGTGTGTGTGTAGTCGGTGTGATGCTACGACAGAAGGAAAAAAAAAAAGGAGTAGAGCAGATCCATCACTGCCAAAATAATGAAAAAAAAAAAGGAAAATGACAATGATTTACAAATATAAGAAGAACGTTTTACATCCATTCGCTTTTTTTTGTTTCTTTGTTACTCCCGTTTTTGTCTCACTCATAAAACAGCACAAGACCATTAGAGTTCATACATAGAGTTTAGATTGGAAGGGGAACACACACACACACACACACACTTTGATCTACCTTCCTTAATTAACAAGACAAACAAAATAACTACCAGTAAAGAGAGGAAAACAGCAGAGAGAGAGAGAGAGAGAGAGAGAGAGAGAATATGGAAGTGTAAAGGACCCTTGTGTAGCCTACTATCCAGAAAAGAAAACAAACGCTAGAAGGGGAAGAGTAATACACAACCGCTCACTCTAATGATATAGAAATACAAAAAAAAAAAAAAGTCAGAAGTGGATAAGTTAAGTATTATTAGTCAAGACCTGCACGCATTCAAAATAAAAATAAGAAAAGAAGGAAAAGTTGTGCGTAAAAGAGGAAAGGACAGCCAGCAGGATCTCAATTACAGCCCCACCAACCACCTCCGTCTTCCTAGAATCCAGCAGTCGTATTCTAAGCACGCACATTTGACAAGGCTTTCGTAGGAGTTGTGGGCATTTCCAGGGGTGTTTTTATGACCTTGAACCTAAGAAAACACTCATTAGAATCCGATTCATCTCGTTTTCGGCCTTAGGGAAATAATTAATGTGAGATTCGGAAGCGACTGAAAATACTAGTCTGTACATTTCGTAACCCAAAGCACACATTTGACAAGGCTTTCGAAGGTGTTGTGGGCATTTCCAGGGGTGTTTTTATGACCGTAGTGGTGGTTAGACCCTTCTTCTGTACCTTGAACCTAAGAAAACACTCATTAGAACCGGATTCATCTCGTTTTCGGCCTTGAGAAATAATTGGTGTCAGAGTTTGAAGCGTTTGAGAAATACCAGCCTATACATTTCGCCGTCCAAACACATACATTTGACAAGGCTTTCGTAGTTGTGGGCATTTCCATGAGTACTGTTATGACCCTGGTGGTAGTTTGACCCTTCCTCTGTACCTTGAACTTAAATTAAAACTCATTAGAACCCGATTAATCTCCTTTTCGACCTTAGAAAATAGTTGGTGTGAGAGGCGGAAGCGTCTGAGCATACACACAGTACCTTCAGCCATGGAAATCCCGAGGTGGTAAGGACTTAAATATCAGGAGCATTAGTCACTTGGTAAACAACAACAACAACAACAACAACAACAACAACAACAACAACAACAACAACAACAACAACAACAACAACCACAACCACAACGACCACCACAACCATCACAACCCAACAACCACAACCACAACAACAACAACAACAACCACCACCACCACAACAACAACAATAACAACAACAACAACAACAACAACAACTTCTCCCAGTCACTGCAAAACCACAAAACCTATATTTACCGAAACACATTTACGCGGAAATGCATGTACTTTAATAGTGTTTATGCCCACCCCCCACCCCGTAACACCGCGTGACGTCACCACCCACCACCACCATCACCACCCTCACCACCACCTCAACCACAGGAACTGCACGATATGAGACACGTGGGAAGTGGGGAAGTCCACCATGTAATTCTCTTCCTTAGGTCTTCCTTATTTCGAAACACGTATAAATACCGATTGGTGGTTTAAAGTGAGGAACACGAAGATGAACTTAAGAAGCGGTGGGGCGTATGAACAGTGGGTTGCTCATGCCTCTTGGGTCGCGAATAGATGAGGAATATCCCTTTGATGCGCCACGTCTTTTCTGTTTCCTAGTATTCTGCCTCGGGCGTTCACAAAGCGGAACCCTCCCCGGTTGCTGACCTACAGGCGGACTAACATACGAGTACATGCGCGCTGATGGACTGGCATAAAATTTAATGTAGCTAGATGAAAATATAGACAGACAGTTGGATACATAGGCAGAAAGATAAACAGGCAATTAGAAAGATAGATAGACAGAGAGAGACAGATAGAGAGACAAGTAGAAAGATAGATAAGTAGATAGATAGATAGATAGAAAGGTAGATAGATAGACAGATAAATAAACATATAGATAGAATGGTCGACTGAGAGTTTTTATTGACCACACTTACATGACAATATGAAAAACAAGCTATACATCGGAGCTATAAATCCGAGCACCACCTGCCGGGCCAGACAACCAAACAGGAACAGCCACAGTGACGAAACCATGTGAAAATTACAAGAGGAAAAACAGACACAGGTATGAACATTACTGCAGGACCACAAATGAGTCCACCACAGCTGTCAGAAGAACCGATTGCCCATTTGAACGAGCAATTGACCTTTCTTCTGACCTCTTGTTCTTTTTCTTTCGTTGGCGCAGTGTATAGCCGGCTTTTTATGTTACTGTCTTTGTCTTTTACCCTTGAGCCTCTTCCCTTGCCGTAAAGAAAAATAGAAATGGCGCAGCAAGTCACGCCTGATCCCGGGGCATTTTCCTCCTACATCAACAACAGCAATTCCACCATCAGGGAAAGAGTGACTAGGCCGAGGAGGGATGATGGGACGGAAACCACCACCAACCTTGAAAGCAGGAAAAACGTGAACTTCAGTGAGTATTAGTCCAGGAACCGTAGAGAGCCCTCCCCCACTGTGCAAACATACACGTTGCAGGAGGAATGTATGACTGCTCAGCGAACCTTGCATACGTGAGGAAGATCAAAAAGGAGCTGAGGGAGTCGTCTGCACTAAGGTCAGTATTGTTAAACGCTTTTGCCTCTTAGATCAACTGTTCTCAAAGGCTAAAAAGGATATTCATTAGATTGTAATGAGTGTCTTTTTAGGTTCAAGGTACAGAGGAAGGGTCAAACTACCTCTAGAAATACCCAGAACTCCTACAAAAGCCTTGTCAATATGTGAGCTTGTGCGCCGATCTGTTTAAAAATATGACCCCAAGACCCGACGGAATATATCCCCAATTCCCTACGTAATGTGATATATCTGTCTGTTATTACCCTCACTTTTTCTGACAACCCGGTCCACTGTCAAATCTTCACCAGGCGCACACTATGACCGTTCCACCACCACTATTTTGAGAATAAACTAAACACGGCAAAGCACTATTCCTCACTTTTGGTAAGCCACACTTTGAACCAGTTTCCTAGTTTGCCACACTCTTTAGATGATCCGATTACTCTTGCTTTGAATGCACAACTGCCTTTTATCTCTCCCCTGCCGCCCTTTCATCCTTCGTCATCTTCAATAAGTCACGGCGTGCACACATTTCAAAAGCACTTCATGCACGCAATAAATACAGCGGGACACACAACGCGCCCCCGCTCTCTACCGCTGCGTCTCGTATTTCAGAGCAAATGTTCACGGCTGTAGAGCAAAACACACACACACACACACACACACACTAATAGGCCTGCCGTGACGTATGCTGTAGCGCCACACTTCCCCTTCCCATATTTCCTCCCCGGTACCACAGTCACGTAATGGACGGGCTGGTGATTTTAAACCAATCGGCGGACTCCGGGCAGTAATGGCACTAATGTCTTTGCCACGCCCACATGAAACTCAGTATTGGACGGGAGCGAAGTGCCTGTATTTGAAAAGCACCTCCAAAGTGACTGATGCGGCTGGACACTTTATGGTATATGGTTTGTGTATGTCAGTGTTGCCAAATAATACAGGAAAAGTTTAAAACAGACACATAATATTATCCTCTATTTGAATATATTTTGTCAGTCATCAGTGAGGAAACTTTGAATATCTGCAATGATAGTTAATGATATATCCAAATTTTCTAGGGTATATAGTTCAAATATATCACAGTCGTCATAACAAATTGGCAAAGTTAGTACAGACACCTAATATCAACTTCTATTTGAATATTCTATGTTAGTCATTCGTGAGGAAACTTTACATATCGACACATCGTTTGTTTAATTTCTAATGATCGTGAGAACGGCAGACAAGATCAGTCAATAATAAACGTCCTTTTATCTAACTAGTGGTGCTAGATGGGTCAACTAAGGCACCTGGGGATAGCGTTGTCTGCCGCATAGCCAGAATCTTCATCACTTAACGGACCAAAGTAACAAAAAATAGATACTCTTGTCATAACTCTTGAACTGTCGCATAACCTTTTTGTACGAATCTTAATGTAAGTTTTCTTATACATTTGGCCTTCAACTTTGTGTTCAGTCGACCGTCTCGGCAAAATACATGACCCTTCCTTACCCTGCACCGAAACAATAAACCCGGCCAGGACATTAACTTTCAAACGGCAGGACAAAGAAAGTTCCACAGCCACGGAGAAAATTCTTTCATGAATTCTCCCAACTTGCCTCCCGATACTGCTGAGGCATTTTGCTCATTCTTATTTTCCAAACACCGAGCGCACAACTTTTCGTCTTAAATATCTTTCCAAAAGTTTCAAGAAATCCCTAAAACTTAAAACAAAAATACGTTTCATACATTATCCTAATTTATCCTTTCTTCAGCGCGGCCAGTTCTTGCAGAGGTTTAATAAGACTAGTTGTATATAAAAGGTGAAAAAATAATAATTATCTCGGTTTTCATTCCAAAGTTCTGTGACCGTAACTTATTGTGCACTGATGCTGTATTTCTGCATCTTGTTGACTGCACTGTTTGGGAAATATCATCTCTTAACTTCATGGCTAGTATAGATGCTCTTGTTCGTTTTCGTGATGCTCCTCTCCTTGGCGTCTGACGCTCAACATGTGTTCAAGATAAACGGGGAATTTCTGCACGACGGCTGGCTTATATAGAGACGTTTTTCGCTCTTGTGGTGCTACTTTCCTAGATATCTGACGCCCACCGCTGGCTAATATAGATGTTTTTCCTCGCTTTTGTGATGCTACTATATTTGGTGTCTGACGCTCAAATTGTGTTCAGTATCAGCGAGGAACCCTTGCACCACTGTTCACACACAATGACACCGACTATACCAAACGAGTCCCATTGTTCCCCGCGAGGCCACACTGGCACTAATTGCGATCTCTTCTCGGAACACTCTTTCGCACCACATAAAAAAAATTAATTGATAATCCCCAACACGAATAGCTTCAGGAAAAAAAATAGACTGAAAAAAATAAATCCTAGAAAGAAAATTATCTGATCGGGGGTATGAAACGTAGAACAAGGCGGCGCAAAAGGGGAATTGGATCCGTTTTCGTTATTATAAGTGACAAAACAATTCTTTAATCTCTTAAATTGAGTTGATACTTCCCCGAGCAATAGGAAAACGGAAAAAAAGGGAGGACGGTGTTTAAGAATCGTTCACCGGAGGGGACGAGAAGAAAAAAGCTGATATGATTTAAATCCAGGCGTCGGGAGCGGATAAGAGGGCAAAGGGAGCGGGAAGTCTGACTAAGGGGGAAGAGGAGAAGGAAGAGGACGAGGAAGACGAGGAGGACGAGAACGACGAGGACATTGAGGACGAGGAGGAAAAGTGGGAAAGGGAAGAGGACGCGAAGGAGGACGAGGACGAGGAGGAGGAGGAGGAGGAGGAGACAATCACTTCTGCGTTAGGGATCAGCAGTAATCTCTGTGTCTTGCCATTGCTAAATTCGCATTCCCTCTAGGCGTGCATTAAATGATTTCTTAGTCTCTTTCCCTCTGCCTAGAAACCGGATCAACGGTTACTTAGTCGTGTCCTTAGTGCAATATCTTCCCTCAGTCATTTTCAGTTCAGTTTCCGTGGTTTTCTATTCATAGTGATAACAACATTACCCCTATAGGATACTTAGATTAATAGACTGTTCTTCAGTGTCTGCATACAATGACTTGTTCACATGGAGACAACGTCGCACCATCTTTTTTCTAGTAAATTCAACTCTAGACGATTCAGGGCATTTTCCTGTTACCCATACCCCTTTCGCGTTTACTACGCCTGATATCAAAATTATTAATAATCATGTTTTTTTTTTACCCCTCTCTGGCCCAAATCCTCAAAACGCTTATGGATATTATGTAGTTCCTCCTTTTATCCTTTGAACTGTGATTCCTGTCGAGCTCTTTCGCCTCCGCCTTGGAACGTCTATCTTTCCTTCCGGCTGGAAATATGTCTACATACAACCTGTACCTAAGAAGAGTGACCGCTCTAACCCCTCAGATTACCGCCTTTTAGCTTTAATGTCTCTTCTTCCAAAAAAAATTTAGACCTTTTGTTTTGAAACCATTTGTGCCAACACTGAAACCCATGGGACTTTACTTGTTATTTTTTTCCAGCACGAGTATATACATTACTCTTAGGATATTGTTCGTTTTTCCCCTTTTCGTAAAAAGTCCTTTGTGAGTGTGTATATATATATATATATATATATATATATATATATATATATATATATATATATATATATATATATATATATATATATATATATATATAGAGAGAGAGAGAGAGAGAGAGAGAGAGAGAGAGAGAGAGAGAGAGAGAGAGAGAGAGAGAGAGAGAGAGAGAGAGAGAGACTCATACGTAGGTGTTTAATAGCATAGCTGGGCGTTATCGCGATAAGTTATCGCGATTCTTTATCGCTGATAACAAAATCGGGTTATCGGCCATCCGCTACTTATTTAAATATATATCGGTATCTTCGTTACTTTTGTAACCAAACCAGCGATAATCGCTACTTTTTTCCGCCTCTCAGAAAAAAAAAGTTGTTTCCTCCCTACTGCACATACGTGGCCCGGGCGCCCGGTGTTGTATGAAAAAACTTCGGGGTATGAAATATCTTCGATGAAGAGATTTCGTACTTATATCATCAACATTAAAACACTAGGTTATTTTTTATGTTACTCAAAAATCAATATATCAAAGAGAAAAATCATTTAACTTTGCCCAAAAGATGATTATTCACTGCCTCAAATTTGATATTCCATATTCGTTTGTGAGCATGCGATGGTATTGAAGGCACCCGGTGTTGTGTTATTGGGTGTCCCATCGTCAAAAGCTGGCGCTGTTTACAAACACTGGTCTCTCGTGAACTGCGCATGTTCAGACCAGTAAGCGTAGCCCTGTACAGTCTCACAAAGCTTTTTAACACATTAATAAAGAGTTACTGGAAGGCTGAATCAGATATACAGTACCACCATCCTCGCTATTTCTAGAACGACACTCTGAACATATAAATACATCTGGAACAGAGTGTCGTTCTAGCAACAGCGGGGATGGTGGTAGTGGTACTGTATGTCTGATTCAGCCTTCCAGCAACTCTTAATTACGGTTAAAAAGCTTTGTGAGACTATACAGGTTTACGCTTGCTGGTCTGAGCATGCGCAGTTCACGAGAGACCAGTGTTTGTAAACAATAGCGCCAGCTTTTGACGGTGGGGACGCCAAATAACACAACACCGGTTCAGGCGTTTCTAGTATTACCGTCCATAGGTACGTGTCAAGGTGTTGTTTTCAGGTTTTGTAAGTTTTTTTTAAATACAGATAATGAAAATTTGAATTCATCTATGTTTTTTGTTTGAAATATCAATATAGTATCGTTTTCGCCAATCGGACTTATCACTAGCGAGTATTGGAATTGTGGATTTATATCGGGTATCGGTTATCGGTTATCGCCTATATTTGTGTCTCCAGTTAACGAATATCGGTTATCACCGATAAGGTTTTCCATTATCAGTTATCGGTTATCGGGAATAAGGTTTTCTGTTATCGTGCCCAGCTATGTTTAATAGTACCCACCTCCCCCCGCCACGTAGCCTCACCAGATCCTGCAATGACTTACCTCGCGATAATAATGGACTGCTGGAGGGACGAGTTTTTCACCCCCGTCAGGGTTAGACGCGGAGGCTTCTTTTTCACACCACACCAATATACGTGTCGCAGAGTTACGTACGGGTTCACAACAGGACGAAGAATTGCTCAGGTGGAAGGAAGACAATCACTCTAACCTACGACCGTGAGTTTTTGCATCATGAGGGGCCGCCAGCATATCTACTTCGAAAGGGAGATGCGGGCAATGGGGGGGGGGGAAGAATATGAGGGGGTGAGGAGGTGGGGGAGAGTGAGGGGATGGAGTTATGGGGGGGAAGGAAAGTGAGGTAGGGGTTTGGGGATGGAGGGACTGTTAAAGGGGAGTGTGATGTAGGATTGAGAGGTAGAGGGGATGGGAGTTGAATACTTTGGGGTGGGAGTGAAAGGAATTTAATAGGGTGGGGAGAGTGCAAGAGGGGTGCCGGGAAGGGGTTTGGGGGGTTAGGGAGATGGAGGCTGTTGGGGAGGTTTGAAGTGTGGGGGGGGATAGTGTTGAAGAAGTGTGGGGTGGTGGGGAGGGAAAAGAATTGGGGGTTGAAATGAAGGCTTGGAGCTGAGGTGGGGATTGGGGATTGGAGTGGTGAGTAGAGGTTAAGGGGCGGGGGCATGATATGAGGTTGGTGAGGGGGTTGGGGTCAGGGGTGGAGCTGAAAGAAGAGGTGGCGGTCGGGGGAGGAGAAAGGACGGGAGAGAGTACTGTTGAAACGAAGCACCGACCTGTCCCCGACCCTCACCCTACACACGCGCACCCTACGAATACTGTCCTCACTCTCCCTCCGGCCGGCGTCAGGAAGGGAGTTGCGGAGGAAGGGAGGGAGGAAGGGTAAAAGGGTAGCCTCATCTCCTGGGTTAGACTCTACCCCCTCGAGACCTGAGTTGTGCTGCGGCTGACGGCCCGATACACGCACTCTTTTTTGCCCGAGTTTTATGTAAGCGTTCGGAGTTTGTCTTCGTCCTAAGGTCATCGCTTGATTTGTTAGCCCAGTAGCGAAATGGTTGTATGTATTTTCAGCTTGGGGTGTGAACATTGTTTCGGACATAACATTATAACTGATGAGGATGAAAAATTTGATGGGCTTTTTTTCAGATGTGTGTGTGTGTGTGTGTGTGTGTGTGTGTGTGTGTGTGTGTCCGCCCGCATTTGGCAAAACGGCCAGTAGTGTCCCCACGTTCCCACTCGGAAGAAAGGGAGGGAAAAGGTAATGAGTTCTTTCAGTGTTCCTCTGCTGACCACTAGACGCCCTAGGTCTGTCCAGTCTGCCCCAGAGGATTATCCAGCTTGGTCTCCCGCCGAGAATGTGAAATTACGTCTCATTTTCTAACTCATGAGAATGGTGATTTAGCATTAGCTGCTGCTGCACGTTGTTTAGTGGTGTTTGCAGGGCGATGCCCTTCACCTACTGCTGCTCCTTTGAGAGGTCTATGTGCAAGGAACTCGTCCGTTTCTCCCCATGCATGCAATTCGTGTTTGCTTGAGTCGCACTTTCCTGTTGTCAATAAGTTCATGAATTCATAAACAAACGTGCTCATTCTGCTTTCAGCGCTCACAAGGAAAAGCGAAGAAAGACGCTCAACTTACTATAGAGATATAAAAAAGTGTAAAAAGGAAAATACGATACGAAGCGTTTCCTGTTTAACGTTAAAAAAGAGAACGAACTCTTGCATTAATTAACGAATCCGGGCATTACATTGAAGGTAAACTCTAGGGCCTGGACCACACACAGTTCACAGACAGACCTCAGCTTCCCAACTCCATCAAAATTTAATAAATGATTTTTACAATGAAGTCTCATTAGTGTTGCCCAGTGTGCGGTGTTTGCCCTCCCTTCGACGACTTTCACACATTAGCCTCACCACTCTATTTCATTACGCTCAGAACATTCACACCATCGCTGTCTCCTTCGTTCCTTGTCATACACACACACACACACAAACACACACACACACGCATACACACACACAAAGTACCCATAGATCGACGATAAAGAGCACTTGCTCATGTCGGGAAGGTACCTGCTGGCGATTACGAGTCCAACTCGTGATCAGGCCGTAGTGAGTTACACACACACACACACACACACACACACACACACACACACACACACACCCCACACACACACACACACACACACACACACACACCCCCACACACACACACACACACACACACACACACACACACACACACATATATACATATATATATACATATATATATAAATATATATATATAAATATATATACATATATATATATGTATATATATATATATATATATATATATATATACATATACATATACATATACATATATATATATACATATATATATATGTATATGTATATGTATATGTATATATATATATATATATATATATATATATATATATATATATATATATATATATATATATATATATAGATATATATATATATATATATATATATATATATATATATATATATATATATATATATATATATATATATATATATATATATATATATATATATATATATACACACACACACACACACACACACACACACACACACACACACACACACATATATATATATATATATATATATATATATATATATATATATATATATATATATATATATATATAAATAAGAACATAAGAACATATAAACGTAAGGAGTCTTCAAGAGGCCGGTTGGCCTATACAAGGCAGCTCCTGTTATCCTAACCCCGCCTTACCTCACTATCCATGAACTTATCTAACCTCTTCTCGAATGTATCTATGGTACTTGCACCCACAAAATGACTGTCAAGCCTGTTCCATTCATCCACCACTCTATTTGTGAACCAGTTATTGCCTGTGTCTTTGCTGAATCTGAATTTGTCTAACTTGAGACCATTGCTACGTGTCCTACCTGGTTCTTTTACTACCAGAACCCTATTGACATTCCCTTTATTAAAGCCCTTCATCCATTTATAGACATCGATAAGGTCTACTCGCAACCTTCGCCTTTCTAGAGAGTGTAGATTTAAATGCTTTAGTCTATCCTCATAGGGCAAGTTTCTCACACCCTGAATCATTTTTGTCATCCTTCTCTGTACAGATTCTAACATCTTGATATCCATTCTATAGTAGGGTGACCAGAACTGGACCGCGTAATCAAGGTGAGGTCTAACTAGAGCTAAGTAAAGTTTGAGGATAACCTCAACCCTCCTATTGCTTACGCTCCTTGAGATGAAACCGAGTACCCTGTTTGCAAGATTTTTAGCCAGAATGCATTGGGGTTTTATATATATATATATATATATATATATATATATATATATATATATATATATATATATATATATATATATATATATATATATATATATTAGTGAAAATCTGCAAGAGAATGAAAAGGAATTATTCATCATTAACGAAAGAGTAGGAAGAACCCTAACAGATGGACAACCAAAATAACCGAGTGGCAACTCAGAAAATATAGGCGTCATGGCAGACAGAGAATGGAGTGATGAATGAGAGCATTTTCCCGAGCAGGATGACGCATAATAACAGACAGAGCGAGGTGGAGAACGTTCGGAAAGACCTTTGTCCTGCAGTAGACTATTGATTGAAAAAGTCGATGATGGCGACACGCAGATGAACAATTAATGAAATTATTCATCATGCATTGAACACAATTATAATCATCATCATCATCAGTGACCCTATTCCTGTGAGGCAAATTTGACCCTCTGACCCTTGTGGCCTGTGTTCTAGGCAAAAAACAGTCACGGTGTGTGTGTGGGGGGGGGGGGGAGCGGCCTCCCTGACCAGAATCCTTTGACCGCTTCTTATGACATATACTGGACTGTGGAGGTAAAGATTTTTAATTCTTAATTACAGATTAAATAACTACACACAATAAGTGAATAATCAAAGAAATTTATAAATAAATACAAAATTGTAATAAAATATATGTAACCACAATTTAAAGCCTAATATGGCAACATATCTTGCCACAATCAAGGAGCTCTTGAAATAGTTGATTGCACCGCGTGGCTGGCAGAAAATACTAGAGTTGATCAAATTGTGAGCTCGAGGCGTAAGTCAAGTTTATTAGAATAATTACCTTGAGTAACTACCCAGTTATTAAAATGTGTGTTTGTGTGTGTGTGTGTGTGTGTGTGTGTGTGTGTGTGTGTGTGTGTGTAGCCGTAGGCAGATAAGTATATCACTGCATCCTTCTTATCGCCTGGCAGGCGCCGCTGTCGTTGTCGCTCCGTCCTGCGCCTGGGGCCAGATGGTGTCCTTGATCCACTGCATGTGTTCCCGCTGCCGCAGGTTGGTGTGAACGCCGGGGTAAAGTGGGTGTCCGCAGCCATGTCCGCGGGAGATAGCGCCCGCCAGCAGATACACTCCACCCTCCTTGTACACCAGCGGCCCACCGGAGTCACCCTGCAGACATCCGAGCAGAAGGGTGAGGTGAGATGCAGGTCAAAGGGGCATGATCGAGGTAAACAAGACTCACTTGCTCTAAAAGGAAAATCATATTTCCTAGTCACTGTTCACCGACTGTTGGTGTTGGTTACATACTCGCCTCTACTATACTACAACACTCAGTCCCCTACAGGGCATTGGAGCAACTAGTTAAGGCGGTAGACGCCTGCACCAGAGCAGAGGATGCTTACAGTCTCTGGGTAGAATCAGGCCGACTTTGGAAATTGACCCTGGCAACGCACAATGATATAATATATATATATATATATATATATATATATATATATATATATATATATATATATATATATATATATATATATATATATATATATATATATATATATATATATATATATATATATATATATATATATATATATATATATATATATATATATATATATATATATATATATATATATATGAATCTGTCCAATGAAAGTAACTTGACTGTATTGCTAGAACTGAATAATATCAAATGGGACGTCATAGGTCTCGGTTAAGTTAGCAAGATGGATCCAATGTAGCAGAATATTTTGAAACGCTAGAATATCTAGAGATGGCGTTGTGTGTATGCGCCGATGGCCAAAGAGATGTCAGGTGCACATGTCACAAGTCCTCCACTTAAAGGTAAATTTGGGTGCATACGCTATGTCTGCGCTCTGCTACAGTGTTCGTCCCCATTGTATTAGCCCTTTGAGCCTGTGGTGGGAATTAAGAACCAATTAACGCGGGACACGGGACACTGTGAACCCCAGGATTGCCGCAGTTTACCTTTCCCAGGTTTCCACAGGTACCCATTTATCGACCAGCCTCTATATAAAAATAAACCATAAGCATCCCGAGTCCTGGACGTCGCCCTTATCAGCCACCGTCTGGGCCACACGACGCTCTCCTCTTACAGGGCCGCCTTTGTTCAAAGGCCCTGTCCCCTTTTCAAGGGTAAATCTTAAAAGCAAGCAAGCAAGCTCTCCGCACGCCTGCACCACCTAGCGCCTCATTCGCCCCGCATTGTCCGTGGTACAGGGACGCCGAGAAGACCAGAGACCACTTTTTCCTCCTGTATCCACGCTGCCACTCTCACCGAGTATTCCTACAAAGCAGACCCTAGCCCTGAATGAGTCAACCTTCGACCTTTCGATTAATGAATATAAAATTAAGAAATTTTACATAATCGTTGAGAAGAACTCTCTGGGGAAGATTCCAGAGAAGTACATTGGTTGGGGACGGCCATCTTTCTTGCTTACGTCTGAGCCATTTGCTGATCATCCTACGAGCTGATCCCCGTCTAGACGAAGAGCACAAGCGAGATAGACCATTTGATCAGCAAAAAATCGACGCTTGGCAAGCAACGAGCGAAGAAAATGTGTACAGTAATGCCAGCCTTAATCTGTTTTTTCCTCTTATGTACTGCTTGTTAATTTCAGCTGTTTCTTCATATCCATCTTAACCCGAGGAGTATACGTTAATAATCATCATTTCATGTATCAAGGATTTCCTACAAAGATAAAACAATGGTGGTGGGGCAGACACACAGCAGCTCACCTGACAAGCGGACTTACCTCCGTCCGGGTGGCCCAGACAGAGGAAGGAATCGTCGATGCCTCGAGGGTAGTTGATGTAACTCAGCAGGGTGCTGTACGACTCGTCGCACGTCTGCGATGGGAACAGAGTCATGTTCAACTCCATCAGCACCGGACTCCGCATGCCGCCTGGGGGGATGTACGTATATGTTAGGCTGGTCTAAGGGGAAGCTTACTTCGGGCTTACTTTTCTTCTTTACAAAAAGACAGACATTATCTTGGACTACGTTGTGTACCTGAGGTGTGTGCGGTGGTTGTGGTGTGAGATTGGGAAATGTAGTGTGCATGTTGTGCAGAGTGGGTTTGAGAGGCTGTAGGTGCTATGGATGTGTGTGGGCTGCATATCAAGTCTGAGGTGTGTGACTGCATGTCCATGTGGCATGTGGGGAACAGAGGCGGGGCTGTGAGGATCAGTAGGTGGTACGGGGTGCGTGTGACAAGGGACGCATGTGGAGCCTGTGGTGTGTGGCGGTAGGAGGCGTGGGAGAGGGTTGCGTGTAGTGCATGTGGTGTGTGGATTCAGCATGTGCATGTGGGTAAATACTCACCGAACTGCGTGTCGCCCCATCCGGTGTAGGTGAGGTCCCGGCCGATCAAGTCCCGTAGCATCTCACTTCCCCAGGGCAGGCAGACGGGCATGATTGTGTCCTGTTCACGGGGAAAGGATGGAGGTTTCACACACACACACACACACACACTCTCTCTCTCTCTCTCCCTCGCCCCCTCCTTCGTCAACACACCCTAGGAGGCACCGGGTGGGCCAGCCTGAGGAGGGCCAGGTCGTTATAGTTCTCGCTGTTCACATGATTGGGATGGAACACGACATCGGCGATCTCGATGTCATGGTGGAGAGCCCCGTCGTCAGGGTCAGAGAAATCGTGCTCATCCAGACGGACCACGTTGAATAATCTGAAAGGGAATACATTTAGTTCATATTTTTAAACGTATCAGATTCCCATTACGACTACTTTCCGAGACTATAGAGAAGGTTAACCGGGTTTTCTTGGGTGCTTTTCCAGTTCAAGGTGTGGAAGTTGAGTAAAATTATCGCCAGGATCACTAAACAGTCCACTGAAATCCCATGAACTTCTACGATAGGCTCTTCAAACAGGCGAACAGAGGCGCCGATAAGTTTAAGAATACGGACTAAAGACTCAGGGATGGCTTTGCCTGGTCTGTGGGTAAAAGCTTCAAAGCATTACTCAGACGCTCAGAAAGATGGAGAAGAATAGGGAAAATACGAGTGATCTTGCAAGGGGTGATCGTCAAGCGTTCGTCCACGAGTCAAAGATTGTGAAGGAATAGTCAATCACCCCTCCATGCGTTAACCCTTCGTGTTGGGAGAGCGTGAGCACTTTCATGAGGCAGTACTTGCGTTCAACTATATCACAAGGGAAAAGGATACAATGGCGGGTAATATGAAAATGTTTCCCTTGTTATGTTGGTGTACAAGTCACCCCTCGCCGAACGACCACAGCCACTCTGTTCAGGAGTGGTGCTGCTTGCCATGCAGAGACCTTGTGGCATGGCAGCGCGAGAAAGAAAGAGCTTTTCATGAGTGTAGTGGCTCAGCAACTCTTTGGCGTGTGCATATGCACATTTGTAGATGACTCGTAGTCTGCTTGTAAGGATTAAAACGTATATCTCACTGAAGATGACATGAAGTATGCGCACTTACAGAAAACCTTGCTATTTTGAATAAATACATAAAAAGAAGCAATAAAGCTGGACATTTAAATAAATAAAAGGTAGACGGGTAAAATATCCTACATTAGATGAGAGAGAGAGAGAGAGAGAGAGAGAGAGAGAGAGAGAGAGAGAGAGAGAGAGAGAGAGAGAGAGAGAGAGAGAGAGAGAGTGTGTGTGTGTGTGTGTGTGTGTGTGTGTGTGTGTGTGTGTGTGTGTGTGTGTGTGTGTGTGTGTGTGTGTGTGTGTGTGTGTGTGTGTGTGTGTGTGTGTGTGTGTGTGTGTGTGTGTGTGTGTGTGTTTCATGCTTACTCGCTGAAGAAGCAGTGGAGGGCAGTGAGCACCCACTGGGGGTGAACAAGACTGCCCACGCAACGCCACTGTGCGTTCTGGCCGTTCTCGTCACGAATCCCCACCAGTGCCTGCAACACAAATGTACATGTTACTGCTACGTTATGGAGCAGCCGCCCACTCCGTTATTCTCTCCACTATAGCCACCATCACTGCCCACTGTTATCCAGACCGCTATAACTGCCTTCATTCGGCACCATCAGGATACAGCTACTGCCGTAACCCTCAACACCACAACCTCTACCTATTTACCATCATCATTTATTGTTTGCCATGATAGAGGCAATGTTCTACCAGCCCTTTAAGTTGATTTCAGTCTCCCTGGAAGTGTTTGCATCATAAGTTAAGAAAAATTACTTTCAGGCCACAGACAATGAGCATCGGACGTGAGTACCTACCACCCAGGGCCAAGAAGTGGTGGGCGAGACAGCCACGCCACCAAGAGACCGCGCCGCCCGAGGATGGTCAGGCGGAGGGGAACGACTCGCCAGGTGCCCACATTCTGGGGGAGATGACAAGAGTTCCTCTTCGTACCACCACTATTGTTATATTCAAAATTACTCTGAATACTGTGGGGGCATGTCCTCATCCTCCCCTTTCGAAAACATTCATGTCTTGGGAAGGAGAAAAGAGCAACGAAGAAAGGCTGTGTCAGAGTTTACCATGAATGAAGATGCTGACTTACTCTTGCTTTTGGAATTCGGACATATAAGAGATAAGCTGGAGTAGAAGATCTTGTGCAACGAAACTGCAGAAGGGGTAGGGGCATACAGCTACCCAGTTCAGAAGAGTAATTAGTATGAAAACATCGATAAAAGATGGAATAGGAAGCAACAATGTGTCGGAATTTGAAAGGTAAGTGTGTGTGTGTGTGTGTGTGTGTGTGTGTGTGAGAGAGAGAGAGAGAGAGAGAGAGAGAGAGAGAGAGAGAGAGAGAGAGAGAGAGAGAGAGAGAGAGAGAGAGAGAGAGAGAGAGAGAGAGAGATTTTCATTTGTATAAACTAGAGAAACTCACCGAAATCAATGACAGGGGACGAGACGGTATTCGATCCTGAAGTATTCTCTGGTTCTGTGATGGGTAAAAATGCGCTAGAGATACGATCACTTTTTACTGGAATAATACACACACAAAAAAACGCACTCTCAAAACACACACACACACACACACACACACACACACACACACACACACACACACACACACACACACACACACACACACAATGATATTTAACTGAAATGGAGTAGAGTCATGAAACAGCTTCCCAAAAAACATTTACTATATTTACACAGTCACAAAAATAATCATAGTAATATCCAAATAATAGGCAGCGCTGAAACACACTCCCTCACCTTGCGGCTTGGCGGGGCAACAAACGTAGAGGGTCTGGTCCTGGAGGCCACATATCTTGGCCACCGAAAGACTGAGATGACACTCGTCGGCGGGGAGGCAGCGTCCGACGGTGCAATCTTCTTCCCTCACCCCCGGAAACACTATCGCTGAGTCTGTAGGGGGATGTGAAGTGGTGGAGGCGCGTGGAGGGACAGACGGCGGGGAGATGTGTGAGAAGGAGGGGGTGTGGCTGTAAGAAGTAGGGATGTGGGAAGGGAGGCGTGGTGGGGGAGATGCTGTAATAAGGAGGGGGATGGGAAGGGAGGTGTAGGGGGGAGATTGTATAATAGAGAGGGATGTGGGAATAGAGGTGTGCTGGAGAGGAGCTGTGATAGTGAGGGGGAGGGGAAGGGAGGTGTTGTGGAGGAACATGCTGTGATAGGGAGGGTGATGGGAAGGGAGATGTGGAGGAGAAGGTGTGGTAAGGAGGGGCCTGGGAAGGGAAGAAGGCTGGGGAGGGGTGTGAGGAGGGTAGTGGGAAGGGAGGTGTGGTGGGGAGATGTTGCGATAAAAGGGTGATGGGGAGAACCTCATCGTATCTAACCTTACTTCGTGCACGGCGAACTAATAATAGACTTCAATGAGACAGATGGTACGATTCTTCGCTTCCCTATAAATATTTCGAGGCGCCAAGTATTTTTAACCAATGCTAAGACTGGCAGGATACACTGATTATACATCTCTCGCATTATTCACTCTTCACCTTTACTTATACGGCTTCTTTTTCACATTCACCTTTTCCTCACTGGTCTCCCTTCACTGCCATCACACACCAACCACATTTTATCCTTTTCTCGCACTGAATTATCCGGCTTTCTCTCTGGACACCTAATATTACTCTGTCTTCATGTCTGCTAGCATGTTTGGGAAGGAGACAGACAGATGGGCGATAAGAAATTGAGGGGAGGGTGGTGAGGAGACAGTTGAGAAGGAATGCAGGGAGAGAGGGTTTGAATAATGAGAAGGTACTGCGATAAGCTCATGGAGAGGGATGGGATGGCATTGGATGGATAGTGGGGAGAAGGGGTGGGGTAGCATAAATAAAAACCCACAGTGGCAGACGATAGAGTTATATTTTTAACCAAACAATTTCGGTGGACACTGCCATCATCTTCAGTGGTGTAAAGGAAGATGGTGGCAGTGTCCACCGAAACTGTTTGGTTAAAAATATAACTCTATCGTCTGCCAGTGTGGGTGTTTATTTATACATCAAGAAATCTCGTCAGTGTGATTAGCCCCTCTACGTTGGGGTAGCATGTGAAGGGATGGGTGGTGGGGAGAAGGGTAAGAATATGGAGGGGTACGAGGCGAGGAGAAAGCTGAGAGGGGTGCGAAGGGAAGGTGCTGGGAGGTGTAGCTATTCTTGACATACACACAGGACTCAGTTATGTAATTTACGCTTAGCTAAGAAAAAAATAATAATAACACCACTGGCCTAACGGAAATGTGTATAGGATACCCGAGTAAAACTTCAACGTGTCTGTTTCAGCCCAATCTAACATAACACAGTTAATGTACATCAATATCATAACCTGTTGAAAAAAAAAAAATTGGGTAAAACGGTGAGCATGACCCCGTCCACTCTTTATAAGGGCAGCCAGTAAGTTCAGCGTGCAGTGCGCCATCCTCTGCCTCAGTATAATAAAAGCTCTATGAAATACCTATGGAACTTCGGCAATGCATTTCTTCTGTAGCTGCGATGGAGGCTAGCATTGTTGCATAATAATGTATGGCTGCCATTGAAAACATCCATGAAATACTAAGGCTGTATTCACACTAAACGAGTCGAGTCGAGTCGAGTCAAGTCGAGTCACAGAGTCTTGACTCTACATGACTCGCCAGTCAAGGGAACATAATTTTCTAAGGAATTTTGCAGGAGCCATGCACATCAGGGGAGTCGAGTCGAGTCGAGTCATGTCGAGTAGCGTTGAGTCGAGTCACGCATGTGGCCAGACCCATTTTTTTCGTGAGTCATCGCGAGTCCACTGTGCAGTATGCAGCTTGAGGATTTGATATCTTTTTTTCGGGAGTGCCCTGCTCTATATGAGGTTCGGGTCTCGGCAGACATAACAGCGGGGAAAGATAATGACGTAATAGAACCCAGGAGATGAAGTATGTAAACTATGATGATTAGGGAACTTGTACTAAGGAAAAATAACTACCCATGACTCAATGTGGTGTGACAAATAAGAATAAAACTAATAATAACTGAAGACTAATAACTGAATAATAAAATTATGATTATTTAGATCAGGAAACAGTCTACAGATGACTATAAGCATCAAATTTGGGTCTCTTGGTGTTGTGTTCATGCACACATACTCTGCTCCTCTTCTTCTTCGGCGCCGAATCCACAACAAAGCATGTAGGACAGGGAGAGAATGTGTGTCCATACTCCCTGGCATAATTATGACAGGATACTGATAAATGTGACTCTTCTTGACTCTCACTGTGAGTGGAAATGAGTCAATCTGACTCGAGTCAAATGACTCTGAACACTCGACTCGACTCGACTCGTTTGGTGTGAATTAAGCCAGCCTAGAAAAAATATATATATTTTGACATTATGTAAGTTAGCCCGCGTGCATGGCGAGCCAAATGCGGTGAAAGTGTTTGGATTTTGATAAGGTTCGTCTTCCAATTCCTTTACAATTACCTTGTCTGCACTGCCAATGATAACTACTGTGATTGGGTACTCTATGGTCTATGTACTACAGCTCTCGTCATGCCGGAGGTAGTATATAGGTATAGGGTAGCCTACCATATATAGGTGGTAGTCTAGCTTGACTTTCCCAACATACTATCAAACCTTCCGGCGCCCCAGCACACATGTTTCACACGCTTTTTGAAGGTTTTCGACATTTCCAGGGGTTCTTTAATGATCCTGGTGGTAATTTGACCCTTCTTCTATGCTGTTATCGTGAAAAAGCACTCATGAAAACCTGCTTGATCTCCCTTTGACCTTTGGAAATAGTTGATGTTGAGAGGTGGAAGCGTCTGAGACCGACCCTAACAGATGAACCTTCACCGACCTGCACCTTTGCTACTCACTCTGCCCTGTGGTGACGGTGATGGTGACGGCCGCCAGCACCAGCAGGAGACATGCACAGTTATGAGGTGGACACACAGCCATTTGCCACACTAGAGTTGGAGCTCTCACCAGAGGATGTTCTGCTGAGATTTGATGTACACTAGCCTATATACGTAGCCTCCTTGGTTCCACCCGTGTGAGGCAAGAGGACAACAGGATGGAGACGGGCTTTACAGGTGAGGGACTTCCCACTGACACATCCAGCAGAATCGATCCTCGGTCAATGCTGGACTGAGTACCGTTTACCGTTTACCGTTAATGCATGAGTTTCCAGGCCCCGGTCCGCCGTCGTATTAGCGCTCCACAGGGCCGCCAACATTATAACAGCAATATTAGCACCGAAAGTTATCCTCAATCCTCATGTTTGTAAAGTCGTAGGATTTAGTGAATAAGTGAGTTTTCAGCGCTTTCTTGAAGATTGCCAGACATCCACTATTCTTAACATCCCCGACAAACGCTTAATTAATTGTCCCATGGGATGTTTCTTGAACTATATACATGTAGTAAAATGAGTTGAATGCTAGAGCACCGGTTTTTGGATTAAAGAAAAATGATAATTAGTTGCATAAGTTTAAGCTGCGCGTGGTCGCGGTGCTCATCTCCGTCTCATATTGGTCAATGAGCTTGTGGAGGGCATGTGCGGCATCCGAGTTACCATATATGTAGAATGCATGTGTGTTCATATATTTCAAAAACATTGGCAATTCTCCTGCATTAGCTCACAGCTCTTCAGCGATCCTTGCCGGGTTAGTCCGAAGGTTGCTCTTGGAGGTGGTGCACGTGTGTGTTTGGTGCTCCTTCTGTTGTTGATGTTATTCTTTTTTTCGGTGCAGCACGCCCCACGTTAGTGTTTTTGTACTATGTGCATGACACCCCACTTTATGATATGCTGGGGTGCATACCACCCCAGGTATGTGTTTTTGGTACCTGTTTCTTTAAAGAAATTTTTTTTATTTAATTTGAATTTTTATCTCGAATTTTTGGGAAAACTTGAAATTTCAGTATTTTTCCATTATTTTTTTTTAGACCAGAAGAATTTAGTGAGTCAAGTAACTTTAACAACCAAAATGAAGAGGAAGGAGGCTAATTTCAATTTTCAAAAATACAATTGTTTGAAAGGAAACGTGTTTTTTCTCGATCCGAAAATGGGGTTAGCTACACCCCAGGTTTGTGTATGTGTGACAAAAACTGAAGGTTTGCGTTCCCGGGTTAATTGAGTAATGTTCTTCCCGCTGTTGTGGCGGGTGGTGCGGGTGTTCTGTGACTTTGGGTAACGTAAACACTGGGCGGGGCCGCGGCGGGGAGGGTCGGTGTGGCCAGGCTGAGATAAGGCGCTGCGGCAGAACACGGTGAGTTATTCAGTCAACCCTCCCCTGATAGAAATTAGTACGTAACATATGATCATACTAACGCGATTGGCTCTCCAGACAGTCCATGTATGAGTGGGGAGACGCAGGGAGCCTGAGTCAGGATGGCAATATGTGGGACTTTGGAGGAATTCAGTCATAAAATATAAGTACATGGTACAGACAGTACTTATGAAAGTAAATGGAAAGTTGAAATTTTTCTATTGACAAGCTAGGTTCCTAGATCAAAATATTAAAAAACTTCTATGTTCAGCATTAATTCAGCCACATATTTATTATGCCTGCACAGCATGGTATTCAGGACATTAGAAAATACAAGAAACAGCTTCAAACTTCACAGAATAAGATCATTAGATTTATTTTAGGTTTAGAACAAAGAGCTCATATTGGAAGAACAGAATTAGAAAAGGTGAATGCTGACCGTAGAAGACAGAGTAAAAAACCTGAAATTAAATCAGGCCTATAATATATTTAATAATAATGCACCATCTTATCTCAGTGAAAACTTCCAAAGAATGAATGACCAGTCAGCTAGAACTACTAGAAGTGAATATAATTAATGTAAGCCAAGAGTTCAAGGAGGAGCAAAACACTCTTTTGCACAGCTATCAGAGTGGAACTCATTACCCAATAATATCAAATGTATAAATTCAATATCCAGGTTTAAAGCTGTTGTGATAAAGCATCTAACTGACCAGGGAAGAAATAGAGAACAAAATTATTTTGTATTTTACTAGCAGTAGCTATAGGGTCTTAGGATAAAAGTTAAAAGTAACCTTAGTTATGTATTTTAGATTTAATGATTAGTGAGTCATGCCCCGTTTCTGTATATTTTGTTGTCTGTACATTTTTAATCATATAAGTATATTGTATTTGTGGCATAATATTGTAACTTTTATAATACTGTACTGGGACCTGCTACCTACTCTACTTAGACTACTGTCTTGCCTACAAATGGGGACCCCACAGGAAATAAGTTGGACAACTTTAGTGGGTTATCCTTGTATGAGTTTGCATGTTGTCACTGTTTTGCCTTATCAGTCACAAAATGTAACCACTTACTAAATAAAATCAGTCAATCAAACACTGAGAGGTAATTGTGTAGAATCACTCCGCGCCTCCAAAAGATATTTTTCTTCCGTTAAATAAATCCAACAACCTCCTACAGGGGGGGAGATCTTTGCCCCTCCTTGAGCTCTCATCAGTCTAACTAAACTTAGCTAACCTGATGATGGGGGGGCTTCATCCCCCACTCACCTCCCCCATTATCCTAATCAATACTTTTTTTACTTCCACCTTTATTTCATGATTCAGGGATGTGTCCTGTTCCGGAGCCATAATAGAGCAGCAAAATATCGTCTTTTGGAGGCTCATCTTTTGGACCCCGTCAGCTAGGGCAATATTCTGATCATTCATACATTCAAAAAGCTTAAGATGTAGACAAATAAATTTAAAGAAGTACGTAACATCAACTAAAGGTAAATTTACTAGACTGTGGCAGTAGCAACCGCAGCACTTCATGTGATATACTGAAAAGTTATCATGATTACGAGTAGCATGTTTCAAGAGACAAAATGTTTCTGGGTAAAGGAGAATGCTTTCTCACATATAGAAGACAGCTAGCTACAAAAACTCCAGAGCAAACTTTGCAATAGCTTCCTTTTATATTGGTGAGAGTTTACTATCCTTTGCGACTATAAGTTAACAACAAGTTCACATATTGCAGGGCCAGGTTACTAATTCAGCACCAATATGTTACTATCTGATAGTTTAACATGTGGTTTCATTAGTTTGTGAATTAAACCCTAAGGTCAAGAAGGCCGATGAAGGGGTCAAGGCAGCCACAGTTATTTGTTGTTATTTGTTTTGTTATTTGTTTAGTTGTTATTTGTTCTAATAGCAGGGCTCCTCAGCAATTTCTGCAATAAATTCACTGTCTACTATCTCCATGTGAAAAGGCATTATATTTTACTCAGAAAGGAGTAATGTATGAAGTAAACCACTTAAATCTACTTAATCATCCCCAGAACCACCAGTACCCCATGAGTATAAGCCCTGCATATTTGCAAAAACAATAATAATGATTAAATGATCACATCACATCACATTTCCCATTTTGTTAACTGGGGCATATGCACACACCCAAACATTCCTCACAATACCTATTTTATCTGTAATCCATATTAACCTCAACTCACACCATCTGGTTTGTACATTTTAATCCCACCCATACTTGCAGGGAGGCCAATACTTTGTACCCTTCCTCCTCTCTCCCTTTTCTATTACGTACTGTCCATACTACTCCTTCCCTTCTACATCTTCCCGCACCCTCTCTGCAACATCACTTTCACACTTCCCAACACCACATTCTCTCACGTGTGTTTCATCAACACCTAATGTATTGCCCGAATTTCACTTCATTATTTCTTCACTCAACCTCTGCATGTCACAAAAGTTACAAAACTCACAAGAAATTAATCTTGATTGGGAAAGGATTTTATGACTAGTTTGGTTAGATTAAAGTGACAAAAAAATAATCATAGTAAGACACATGAATTATGTAGCATGTATTTTCTTTACAGGCCACAAGTCATGGATAAAACTGTAGGGGCTGTGTCAGCTGCAGCAATTATAACCACGGGTGTTGCTGCGTGGGCGCTTTACAAGTTCCTTGAAACAAGACAGAAATTGAAGCAGTATGTTGCAAAATATGATGATGCTAGGGAAGTTCAGAGACAGTTGGTTCATCATTATGGTGATCTAAAAGATTTGCCTCTTCTAAAAGAAGTAATACCACCGGAAGCAGAAGGTTATCATTCAAGGCTCTCACATTTTTGCAGTGAAGTGTGCCAGAGGCATGGAGTGCCCAGAGGGCGTGTGCTGGATGTTGGTTGTGGGCCAGGAGGGTTGTCATTTCACCTTAGTAGTCACTTTCAGAAAGTGGTGGGCACTGATATTAGTTACCCAATGATTGCAGCTGGACAGCAACTCAAACAATTTGCAGAATTTGGAGCTCCCTTTAGTAGTGAAGGAGGCAATCATATATCTTTTATACGAGTCAGAGTTCCTGATTCCGCTGTGAGGGAGAGGGTTGTATTTTGGGATGAGGATGCCTCTGCTCTCTTCTACACAAGTGGTAAATTCAACTGTATTATTGTATCTAATACAATCACAGATATGGAAGATCCAAAGACATTCCTTGAAACAATTGCAAACTACACTGAAACTAATGGGGTGTTGATTATTTCTGATGTTTACAATTGGTTGAATGGCCCAGAAGAACTTTTAGGAGGTGAGGGTGAATGCTTGACCTGGTCTACAGTGAACAAAATCTTAGAAAAAGAATGGACTTATGAGGAGGAGACTAACATACCATTTTATGTTCCAAGATGTAAGCGTCTTGCTCTAGTTGGTAATACTCATGTCAGTGTCTGGAAAAGAAAGCCTGAAGAGATTTAGGTTGAAGTTCAGGTGGTTTCAAAGCCAAATAAAATTCTTACTAATTTTTCATCATCATGCTAATGGTGTTGGGGCTGCTATAAAAACCCCAGTGTTGAAGTGAAGGTATTTTAGTATATGCATTTATATGAAAACTGCTTTTATGGTGACTAGTAAAGAATGTATTAACTTCTATGATGATTCAGTATGTCAAATGCATTTCAAATGCATTAAAATCCAAATGCATGAAAAGCATATTTAAGAGCTTCATATTTACATTAAATGAAAATAAAAATAGACATGCATGTCCTGAATGCTTAAAGATTTATGTGTTCATCAACATACTGAAAAATATTTATAAGCAAGTCAAGTGGCACTGATTTTTAATAAAAAAAAAAAACTATTTTTTGCCTTATTGACCTTTTAAAGTTATTTTAATTTCAGCCCTGTGGGACATTAGGCTTCCTTGTGTTGATCCCACAGTCTTTGCTAGCATAAGTGAACACTTTGCTAACTTTTTTTAAATGTAGCTTCTCATAAATAAGAAAGCTTAATGTGATTCCAATGTGACTTCTGTGCATTTTGTTCCTGCAAGTGAACTTAAAAGGACTTCTAACAAGCCATCCCTGCAGATAGAGTGGTACATCCATATTCAAACAATCCATCCCAGAAAGCCATTTGAATATCAAATTGTTCATATATGGCTGATTTTTTCCAATAGGATATGTAATATAAATTGGATTAATCCATTCCAAGCTCCCAAAAAGTGCTCTGTATTGAAAAAAGTGAAAATATTGATAATTTAACCACTATAACATATGTCCCTGCCTAAAACTATAAATGAAACTGTAAAAACAATAAGTACATGCCATAAAGGAAAATTTAACTGCACTTTACCACTTCATTCTTTATTTGTGCCATGATTGCTTACTTTCCCTGAAAAATAAAATAAAAACTACCTTAAAATAACAAAGAATTTTTTTGAAAAGTCATGCAGCTTCAGCGAGGTATGTTTACCACTCACCACATGGAAAGAAACTGACAGCATTATGCATTGTTCGTCCATGCAGCCACGCTGTGTCACCTTTGTTTTGATTTGGATATAGGAGCAAAGTTTGACTATAGGGGCAACTTTTTCTTGAAAAAGTTGTTTGGAAATTGGGTCAGGTGTTCAGATATAGAGGTTCCACTGTACTTGAATGCATGGCTGCTAAGGAGAGACCCAGTGTGTGCTCATAGAAACATGGCCAGTTAGAAATTAATGTTCTGCCAAATTACTACAGTTTTGTTTAAATAAAGTTCAGTCTTGGATTGGGTGCATACTCAGAGAAGTGGGAGCTCAATATTTTACATGTCTGAAAATTAAAATATGAAAACATGTTCAATGACTCAATATTTTTAAACTATTCATTCATCTCACATATTTCCCTTTCCACTACCTTCCTGCCCTCAAGGAGATCTCCCTAATTTAGTTTTTGACTTTTAATGACATTCCAGCCGGGGACAAGAGGGCACAGACCCTTTGTTTCAGAGATCATGGTCCATACTTTTTGTTTTTCATTTTCATTCATCTTCTCTCCATACTCCATATTTTCCATCTTTAAACAGGGTCTTTCCTTCCTGATATCCTTTAATATCCATTTTTACTTCCTTTCCTATGCTGCTCCCTTTCCTTTCTCTTAATCACATCTCTTCTGTATCTTATTATCCTTTCTCCCAGTATATCCTGCTTTTTTTTTTATCTATCTACCACTTCTATCCTATTCAATCCTTTGTCATACTACAACCTATATTGCCTTCTTTTTCTATCACTGACTTCTCCAGATGCATTTCAATATAGTCACATAGGATTCATCATTCCTTTGTCTCACCTGTCCAGTTGTGCCTTCCAGTGGATTCCTAACTTTAAGTTCTGTAAAAGTTAGCCCAACTTGCCTGAGTGCAGCAGAACTGAATCCCATAATTTCAATTCAAAGATAATTGTGTTCTGGGATAAACATTTGATACACAAGCAAAATTTTAGCAATTTATTTAAGTCATTTTATTATTTTTAACTATTGTTAAAACAAGATCCAAAGAAACTGAGGATCAGAGTGAATTCATTGGTGGAATGAGGAAAATATGTGGGCAGGCAAAAGACTGGTTAGAAATCAGCATGAATTCACTGCAGAGACAGATATGTATGATGTGGGAGGAGTTACGATTTGTAAAGGGTAACAGGCAAAACTTGTGGAAGACATGCAAGGCAGTGACAGGAGAAGGGGTAAGATGGCAGTGGGAAAACACTACACTGAGAAGTAAATGGTGATGGTGAACAAATGGAAACTACAAGAGAAATACACCTCATTCTGATTAAAAATGAAATAACTTAAATAAATGTGAAACAGGGAAATGTAAAAAGAAGCTTTGCAAAAATTATATTTTATTAGAGGAAAAGGAAAGTCTTTCTGTGTTTAACAACATATAAATATGATATGCTTAAACTATTTTATGGAAAAATCTAAACATGGGAAAGGGACATGAATATGCACTTAGTATATTACAAACTAGAATACATGCTTTAGGAACATTTCACATTTTTAATTTGATTTAAGCCAATAAGTGACAATGACTTCCTGCTGACTGTAGTTTGGAGGTGAAAGCCTATATATTATTATTTATCACACAGTCATCTCATATTTCTAGAATTTCCTGATGTATAAACTAAGGTCTACTTATAAATGAATGAGAAGTAAAACCACTTGTTGTAACTCTGAGTGAGGGTTAGTTATTACATTTTCTAAGTTTATAATGTTTATTTTCATAATCATTTGCAATAATGAAGACTGAAAAGTGGATCAAGGTTACAAATGAACCCAGCTGTTATTCACTAGTTTTAGGTATTAAAAATACAATTCTTACATAAAATTCACCGTAAAATAACAGAAAAAGTAACAATTAACCACCATTCAATCAATCTACTAGTATTGAATTAGCTTACAAGTAGCTTCATAACAATAAAAAAAAAGTTAGTGCTTATTCTGTAAGAATAAGATAATATGATTCTGCTGAGGCATGTTGATGCTCAACAGTACGTATGTATTATGACAAGAGGCCAGCGAGAACAGTAGGTTGTACGAGATAGCTTTAAGTACAGCCATACAAACAGCTTCCCTATGCATTGTCATATCTATCTGTACTCAATCAGCAATCTGTCAGCTTTAAGCAACTTGACTAAAATCCTAGGAAACAAGATCTTCAGCTGCATATTAACTATGATTCAAGGATTTGAGCATGGAATATTACCTTTGTCTGCAAATGTAAAAAACCTAATGCCTTCTAGCACCAAAGCTAATAATGAAATAACCATATTTCCTCTTGTATTGCACACATTGTTGTTTTGAAAGTGAGAAAAGGATAAAGACAAATGTGTATTTGACTCATATGAAGACTACTACTAATGTCAGTGACTTTAAATAACATTCTGATTCTATCAATAATGTGCAGGGCACAAGAGTTGGTGCATAACATGCATATAAAAGTAAAATTAAAGCTTCCAACAAATACAGATCTCTTACCTAATAATATATAAACAATGTACAGTTTGACAATATAAGCTAAAGTATAAGAAATCTGAATAAAAGTGTCCCACAACTGAGCCAAGTATGACGACAGGTTCGTCCATGACCATGCACCCTCAGCGCTGCCTCTGCCTCTTTGTGTTTGTGCATGCAGATTCAGCCAGAACAAATCAGTATTACCTAACTAAGCTGATCATAATCACTCTTAGCCTGGAATCTCCTTATTCAGCATTATCAAATATATCCTTATAGACTGATGATTTTACCAAGAAATGAATATAATCATCAATGAAATTTGTGTAGGTGAGTGAACAAGTAAACTGCATGAAGACAGGCCTGTGTTTAACCTTGGTGCATAACTATTTCATCACCAATTATGGGTCATTTTCTCTATTGGTTTTTTTTAAGTCACTGGCAGTAAGGTGCATATCTTATGAGCAGTCACATTACAGCTCTTGTTATGTAAAACTCATTTTTAACTCACACAGCTTGACTAGGTGAGACACAATATTTGCGAGGAAATACTGTACATGTTGAATAAAATATCAGACCAAACTATACAATGCTTCTTTCATACACCTGCACACAATAAAGTCTATTCAGCAGTGCAGTCCATGGCATCCAAGCAAAAGCCACCAGTATAATAGAGAGTCAGTTTCAAGCTAAAAGTTATAGAAGAGAAAGGAATATATGAAACAGCCTGTTGCAACATTTTGACCATTATAAACTGAAATCATAATTCAAGATTAGTGAAAACAAGAGAAGCTGCAGAGCACTATAGTTTGAAGCACCACAAATCAAAATAGCACTTGACATTTCAAACAGTGACTTACAGTCAAGAAAATATAACTACATAGGTACAATTCTTGTCATTTTTTATGCTCTTCCCATCCCTTATTCTACAATTATAATGTTATTTTTCATCCATAGTGCAGATTAAGAAACAAATATTCATTCTGCATAAAAGCTGCATTTCACACCAAGAAGTATGGGAAGTGCTTTTGCTCTACATTGCTGTGACTTGCTGCTACATATAATCCACCTGTTGCCCTATTTGTGCTTCCGAGGCAAATTCTTCTGGAGTTTAGTGTTGATCATTGCCTTTTTGTAAATAAGTGTTATCTGACCTCACTGTTTATGAGAGTTACAACCCAGAATGACATTACAAATGGCAAATTTCTTTCTACAGTTATATTGTGTTACATTCTTAGACCACCATAATCCATATATATTTGATTAATAAATTGTTTATATTTTGGCCTTTTAGTTTCAAAACCATCACTTACATCTTGAGACTTATTGGGCCAAGGATGTTTTGGAAACAAGTTTCTGGAAAACTGATGGACTGAATTCTTTGACTGACAAAGAAGTTACTATTCTCAGCAGCTGTGGCTCACTCTCCCCAACACACCCTGCCCAGGCTGTTGTGTATAACTTCAACCCCAGGGTGAAAGTGAGGCAAGCAATACTGCTCTTTTGCCAAGTGTTTTCTTTCCCTTCTAGTCCTTTGCCTTCTTGCAAACACCAGAGAGAAAGGCAAAGTTTTTATTATTACTTAACTAACTGTCCGCAAAGGGAACAACAATACGAAAAGAACAAAAAGAGGAGGAGCAGATGTAGACCAGTAGATAATGGCAGGGAGAGTGAGGTCCACTTTGCCTGCCAAACATTCCATCCCATCCATGCTGTCTGCCCTGCATGCGTGATGCATTGCCACTTCCTTAATCGTATACAGCAAAACTGGGGCCCCAACTGTTGAAATGAAGTGACTGACAGAAAATTAGAAAGTGGCAACTGAAGTTGGGTGATCATTGCTGTCTTTGCAAAACCATCCCCAGAGCAGAAATGAGGCAAGCTACACACTGGTCTTTTGCCAAGTTCATCCTCCACATTTTCTTGTTCCTAGCTCTCTTGCAAACACTAAGGGGTGAAGCAAAGCCTTCATTGCCACTTGACCTCTTATTATGGAAACATAATGAGACTGCAAAGTTGAAAACAAAAAGGGGAGGAGCAATAAAATGATGAGGAGTGAGTGAGGTCAACTCTGCCTGCTGGGAGGGTTGCAGAACCATGAGCTGGATTGGTTTGTCATCCTTGGTGCTTTGTTTCACCATGGCTTGTGTCTGGTGCTGCAGATGTTTTTGCAACTTTATCTAGCCATTTCTATGAAAAATTGGCCATAATGCCACCACCTTTAAATCTTTATCTGAGACTTTGCCTCAGAATGCTTAAATAGATGGCTGATGTGAGCTAACATCTCAAAATCAACTTCTCATTTCAACTGAATGAGCCACAATATCACTGCCTTCATAAGAAAAAAAGTACATACACTCTGGAGTCCCACCACCTGCTTGCCTTGGCCCATCAAGCCATTACTGAGACTGGCTGCATGGGGCAGCAGGGCCCAGGAAAAAGAGCATGGGTGGGGACACTCATGTGTTTTATCTTCGTAGCTGTGCCACTTCTGAATCTTTTACTAGCATCCCTAGTTAAATTATCATGTTTCCTTTTTTTTTAATTTCAATATGGTGAGTTTGGTTGGATGTACAACTTATTACTGTACTTATCAAAGAAACTCGTATGAATAAGTAATTTGCAGTAGTATGATATGTTCAGGTTCACAGAGCATTGAAAAGAAAATGGCAAACTGCATCAAGCCATATATGCTGCATATCCTGTTTCTCATACACCATCTGACCAACTGTTTATAGTTGCCCCTGGATCCTATCTAATTATTTCTTAACTCTTGTAAAGTGCGAGGTCATTTTAATTCATAATTCAATGCATATATTGGATATGGAAGAGATTGTGTGTATGTCCTTATGGTGCAGTCACACATTATGCAGTGCCCACAACTTTGTTAAATGCTAGTTTAAACATTTTTATTTCCAGCTTACCTAACACCTGTGACATGATCATGTTCAGAACTTTCTCTGTTGCATGTGATCATTTGTTTTTACTACTCATGGAATATAAAGCAATATAAACAAACAGCAGTCAGACTCCAGGCTCACTTGCCTTCATGTCCTATTGCAGGTAGGCAAGTCACCTTCATGATCCAGGAATGCTTGGATATGTTACCCAATTGCATAGAAGTGGCAGAGTAGCAAACAGTGGGTACCAACAGTAAATATAACAATATTAAATAAATTTAGAGATTTTGATTATTAATGTATATGAAATAAACTGAGGTAGCCAATCATTTTGTGGGATATTCTTTAAGAAATTTTAAGGTCCCAAAGCATACAAATCCTCTGAAATGTTGGATACACTATTACAAAGAAAACACTTGCAATTCACACCATATTCTTAAAATGCCTTAAACAACCACCTGGATAACAATAATTTGATTTCATCAAATCGTACAGCAGACCATCAATTTAACACAATTTTTATTTAACATGAGACTTGAGTTTTCTGTACAAGACAACTATCTTCAATTGAGAACAAATAATTTTGGGACATAACAAATAAAACATTCCTGCCAGTGAGGAGGGTCAGTAAAACATAAAAATGAGAAACACTGAAAATGTAAAATAAATACAATAAAATGTGGAATGACGCTAACAAGCGTGCAGCAAGCAATACTGATTTCCACTTGGCTCCTGATTTGCTTAGTGCAAGAGTAACAAGGCTGCAGACCCATCAGCTCAGTGAATGATTCTTTCCTGGCCCCATGTTGGCTAAGGGCAAAATCAGCATGGCTACTCATTGGTTGTGTCAAACTGTAGGTGGGTGAGTTCCTACTGGCTATTGGCTGCAGAGAAGGGTAATGTGACTGCTGACTGCCTGTGTCAGCATCTTGGTGAACCAAATGCAAGAAAATTTTTACACATTATTATTTGAATGTTTTTCAATCCTATTGACACATTCAGTAAATAGTCAAGGTAATACTGACCATGAATTAATTGTTGTCATGCATTTATAAGTCATGCTGATAGATGTAAACAGACCATTTCATGTTCTATAATCTTATCTACATCAAGTTTTTGAGCATTAGCATCAGCAGAATCATACAAAAACTTTTGTTTATTATAGGTGAGGGTAAGCACTTGTCTCCACAGTGGGTCTATGAAAGCCTTAAGGATAGTCATGGGCAGCTGGCAACTCTCCATTAAGGGGCAGGGCTGGTGTAGGCCGACCATACAGTACATAGCAGATTCTAGTTCTCAAAGAATCACTTCATTATTCCCTCATTTATTCATTCATTGCTGATTTTTTTCACATATTTGTGTCAATATATATATATATATATATATATATATATATATATATATATATATATATATATATATATATATATATATATATATATATATATATATATATATATATATATATATATATATATATATATATTTCATATTTAGTAATGTGTTTCTTTTGTCCCAAAATAACAAATCCCATTGAAATAATTTTCATTTTGTACAAAACTAATTTAGAACTAATTCCTTTGGTCCCTATCTCATGTCAGAGCCAGGGTATACAGTATCATTAGGCTATGGTGAGAGAGATGAATATTACGATAAAAAAATGGCCTACTTGATCGCTGTGCTTCTTAGTGGTGTAGTGAAATAAATTCCACTTTGATCACACTCCTTACCTATTTTATTTTAAGACCAGATATGAATTCAAATGGTGTGCCATATGTATAATAAAGCTTAAATATATTTTTGCATATAAATTAATAAATATTCTCAGACTCTATTTATCCATATTTACTGAAGGCAATGTTTGATCTGACAAAGAATGAGAGCTATCACTCTTTTGACACTTATCAATAGAATCACTACTTATTTTCCAAGCTTTCTCACCAGTCTCCTCTGTTTTAGCAGTATCACATAAAGTCTCTTGTGAAAGGCTTACTAGATTAGTTCTATTTTCTGCGCTCGTGGTATGTGCGATACTATTATTTGTGCTGGAAGTGTGACCTGCTCTATTATCTCCTCTGGTTGAATCAGCTGTTCCATCATCAATGTTTCCTTCCTGAGGTGTTATGGTGCTGCTATTATTGCTACTGCCAAATGTTGAGTGAGAGGCACATTGTGAGTAGGCAGGGGGGGAGGAGGATGTGTTCAATAATCTCTCAGATTCCATACAACCATCAGACTGCTGTGTTCTTGCATCTGGCTGCTGCTGTGAGCCTCCAACTGCACCTTCTGGTTGGCTCTCAGGTACTTGATGGGGAGCTAAAAAGTCCTGCAACCCACCTTCTGCATTAAGTTGTAGGGAGCCTGAGCGAGTGGCTGGATATGGTGGTAACATGGACATGGCCTCCTCATAGCTTGGTGGTTTCTCTGTCACCAAGAAGTAGTCTGGTGGCCTGGTCTGGGAGGCTGAGGTGCCTGGGGTACGGGAATGGGCTTGGCCACGTACCATAGGCACAGTGATTACATGAAGATCTCCTGCACCATCTGAACTGACCTTTAAAAGCCAAAGAGCAACAACACTGTAAAAAGCTGGTTATCATCTATCACAAGCACCTCACATTAGTGCATATGAACCACCACAATAAATCTATGTCCCTTCCATTGGTACTATCAATAGTTTTCCAACCAATATAGAAACAAATTACTGTCATATCTTAGATTTTGCTCTCTTACAACACAACTCACACAAATGTAACTTGTTGAGGGCACATGTTATAGCTTCACATGGCTGCAGTGCTCATCTCCGAAGCATTGGCTCTTGAGCCTGTTGCTGGTAATAACCCATTACCCCATGACACAGCTAGTGTGACATTTGGGTTACTACAGTTTATCTTTCCCAGGTTTCCCCAGTTACCCATTTATTGACCATCACCAAAGGGAGGATGTACAGTCCTACATCTAGTATTAATTCTTACAAGCTCCTCACACAAGCATGCAATTACATAGTTAATCATTTAAATGAAGCTGAAAATACTATGGAGAAGAGGCAGATGATTGTGTCTGTCACAAGCACATAGTGCTTATGTGAGTTGACATCTGAAAAGAGTGCTTTTGAGGTCCTGATTATGTAAATGAAAAAGCACTGTAAATTTATTTTCTTGAGTACTGCGGCTTAAATAATAATTCTTGCCTGTCCCTTACTATGCATTCCTGCTATTTTTTGGTACAAACAAATACCTATATGCACAGTAAAAGCTAACATATATGCCTGTTGTGCCATTATAATGCCTTATGGTGTTGCAATTGTACATATTTTGGAACCAAAAAATCCCCAAGTCAGGATTTTTTTTACTAAGAACCAAGGACTACAGTAATTTCTTACACAGTATTTGGTGCTATAGAAAGAGGTCGAATAACTTAAGGATACTATACAAGAAACTTCTGTAGTCTTTGGTGCTTTGTAGAAAACTAGGATACTTGGGGAGTTGCTCTACTGTATTGGTGGGATATCTATAATTACAAGGGGTCACAAAAAAAGTGAAATGTATTCCCATTTTTCTAATTGATCTCATTATTCATTAGCAATTTCATAATATGTGAGATCTTGACATAATGCAAACACTTCATTTCATAATAATCTGCTATACTACCTACAACTTACAACTTATCCAGTTATGATTATGCAACTCTGGCAAAAGTTAGCATAAAAACATTGCATCTAAAAATTTACACATTGTAGATTATAATAACACAAGGATGTCTCACCTCTTGGACGGCAGTAGTAGTAGTGGCTTGCGGGGATACGAACATCCAGCGACACATGGCAGCGATGATAAGGAAGGAGCCAATGATAACCAGGCCCACACCAAGGTAGCGCACAGGCTCTATGTATGCCTGAGCCACACCCAGCCAGTTGAGCAGAACACCTGTCACCAGGGAGATTCAGCTATACAGGTGTATTCTTTTACTGACCATCATTCTTACAGCCACAGGCAACCTTTGTGTCATTTTTACACAGGTGCATCATCTCATGAATTCTATCGAGTGATTAATTACAGGCAGCACAACAATGAATTTTATTGCTTGATGCCAATCACAATGAAACTATTAACCCCTTCACTCCAGCGACGCCGATGTCGGCGTCCAACGGGCGTCCAACGGCGTCACCGTATGGAAAGGGTTAGTCCTCTGTTAAACCTCTTAATCCTCTTCCATTTCCTCTTAATCCTCTTCTAAACCTCTTAACAGGAAATGGAAGAGGATTAAGAGGAATTTAGAGGAGGATTGAGAGGTTTAGAAGAGGATTAATCCTCTTCCATTTCCTCTTGACGCTTTCCATACTGTGACGCCGACATCTGCGTCATGGATGGAAAGGGTTAAGTTCCCTATGAATAAAAACTAACATGACATTCATGGACCTTCACACTTGAACCAAGGAAGGGTTTAAAGTTTAAAGAAATGTCTGTCACAATCCTTGGAAAGAGCTTGGGAAATTACATACCAAAATGATAAAACACCAATGATTGATATAGTAATAAAAATGCACCATATTAATCTGAACTTTAGTACAGATAATAGATACTTTGTTACTTGCATTCGCTATCAGAATTATTGCTGGTAAATTTATTATGCATGAATAACAAAATAACCCACCTATACATGAGAGTGCAATGCCATATCGGTATGCCTGATGAGTGAAATTGGGAAAATTTCCCAAACGTTGGACTTGAGAAGGCATCTGCAAAACAGGAAAAAATACAATAAGTAGTATTTATTTAAGTATGAAACATTGAAAAGTTATTGAATTGGACAATGCAAGGAAGAAATGATAAGACAGACAGAACCAGGCTGAAACTTTTTTACTGTGGCCATTTCCTTGATCAAATAAAAAATGAACAAGCGATAAATGAAGTTTGCTCTTGTGCTCACCTCAGAGGCACTGGTGGTTTGCCTGCTCGCCAGCAAGAGGTTGTTGCTGGCTGAGGCCGCAGTCACCTAAGTCTCCTTGCATGTGTTAAAAATCCTCATCATACTGAAATCATTAAAAAAGAACTTAATATTCTCAATCCTTCTGGACCATCAAATCAAATCCCTACACTCCTTGACTTGACTTTGACTTTCAAGGTTTTGTCTTAAAATTTTCATATATTCCACAAGCTAACTCAGTGAAAAGTCCAGTTAATTTAGGCATGAGTAATCTGTTAATGGTACTTGTGCATTGTACCTTCCAAGTGACCCTAAAAAGGCCTGAAGAAAAGGACCACACATACCCTACTGAAGGTCCATTCTAACTTAGTGATGAATATATTTATATTACCATATATAATATAATATTTCATATATATATATATATATATATATATATATATATATATATATATATATATATATATATATATATATATATATATATATATATATATAGTGTATATATATATATATATATATATATATATATATATATATATATATACCAGGTATAGATATATAGATAGATGGATAGATATTATATATCACTGGATACTCATGGAGACATGCTAAGTCATGACACATGACAAGTCTCTCAAGTTTCTTGAAATGAAACACAATAATGGTTACATCCCAATTCTTCTAAACCTGACATGAAGCTTGAATGTTGCAACAATAAGCCTGTGTAAGTGGTAAGGAACTATATGCACTCCAAAAAGACCCTGTAGTTCTGAAGGATCCTCTAACAAGTGGTTGGAGGATCCTCTCATCAGCTACCGCTCCAGCATTGCTATACTAAGTCTAGTGGTGTAGCTCTGGTCTCTGATACCAAAAACCTTCAATTCTCAACCTCTTGAACCTTGCAAAATACAGGAGAGAGTTGTTGATGTTCCTGATACCAGAACCATGGGGACCAACACATGACTTAAAAGCCAATTCTGTCAGTGCGAGTAGTAGCATTAAGGTCACCTAAAACAATCAAGTGTGTCCTAAGGGGGGCATTGGTCAAATATGTAGCCGAGTTTGGTGTAGAACAACTCCTCATCTTCAATTTCACTTATCAGTAAGAATGTACAAGAGATATGAAGTCCATGGTGTGTTTCATCCTCACTGTAATTATACACTCATCAAACAGAGTAATAACCTCAACCACAAATGACTGGAGATGACAATGGCTACCCAGGTACCATTGTTCTTACCAGACCAGTAGTAGGTGTGCCTCCGATTACTGATCTCACCACTGCCCGACCTCCTCATATCAGAGAACCCTACTATATCTACCTTCGCCCTTCTGAGCTCACTTAGTGGGTGAGGTAGCCAGTGATCCCCTGAGAGGCTCAGGACGTTCCAGGAGCCCATGTGCAAAACCCTTCAATAGTTAATACTGGACCTGGTTCTGTGGGTGGGCACCACTGATTAATTTCTATGGAAATACCCACTACATTGTGACTACAAGGAATGGTGAAGGGGTTATTTAATGTCAATATTAACACTTATGTTAGTGCTCATTAATATGCAATAAACACAAAACTAGACATAACTAGTAATAAAAAAATAATTAAATGGTAAAAGACTGTAAACTTGCCCCCCTGTCCCTGACAAGGCCAAGTTGATGCAAACGCCAAACACTCCTGCAGCAATGTTGACCCTCGCCTTCGCCTGCCACTCCCCCTACTTTTGGGGAGCTCCATCGAGTCCCATTTCATAGTCACGATACAGTTTACCGGACACAGATGGCATTAACATGAATACAAAGGGTGGGGCTGGGGTGGGAGTGGGGTCATGACAAGCCGTTGACGTGTAGTGCCCGCCAGTGTCACGATCAACACCCATACGTGACACTGCCTTGGAAAGCTGAACAATTTTCCTTGAGGACCTTAACAACCTGGGGACATTAACAGGTGACCGCGGCGGGCCTGTACCTTGCATGCGTGTGCCGTGCTGTGGCGAGGCAGGGGGTGCTGGCTCCCAGGGCCCCGCGGACGGCCTCAGCATAGTCAGCATTCCTTCCCCGAGGCTCCTCCCGTCACGTCGCCGCCGCCGCAGAAAACTCGCGTCTCGTGGCACACTCGACTATTCTGGAGCTCGGACTGCAGCAAGCAGCAGCAGCAGCGGTCTTCTCCCAACTCTCTCTCGAAGAATTACATAATTTGACTGCCAGTGAATTACGTTCATTTGCATAACTATTAAATGTAAACTGATACGGGAGAGCGATGATGATTCGGCCACTTTTCAAAAAATAATTTTAGAAAAAAAGTTGAAGCAGCAGCTAGTGTAATTTTGTTGATCTCACAATGTTCCTCCATCATTCGGCTCTTTAGATCATTAATATCACACAAGCTTAAGTAGCTATTTACAGTTTTTAGCAGTAGGTGATGAAACACAATTGTTTCTAATCGTCCGAACCATCGATCCTTACCCGTACGTGGTGATGGTTCGGCCAGGGAGGTGCATGGATGGTACGAATTAACTCCTATAATAGTACTCGGAGTAATCTAAATATAACTTAAGTTGGGTTACCTAATGAGCAAAAAATATATATCCAAGACATTTGCATGTGGGTACAAAAATATCCTCTCAATATTTTTAGGAAAAAAATAAAACAAGGAAAGCTACGACAAATATCTCGAGAATTATGGAATTATGTCTTCCTTCTTCCCTCACACGCAGAATATCCGAATATAAATCAACCACATTAACCTTTTTTATGATTGTTGCAATACATATATCGTTTCAACTTATATAAAATTAACAAAAACAATGAAAAATCAATTGTCCGAATCCCCATATATCCATAAAAAATAAATGGGTAGTCACACTTCACTTCCAGCACGAGAGCGTATATTCGTGTTCTATCTACGGTATACCTTTGCCGTGGATCGCTGCACCATAATAATGCACAATCCGCTACTTTAACCATATTCATGAAGTGAGAGCTTACGATACACCCTACTAAACACTGCCCGGGGATGCCCGGGGTTAAATTAGTCATATATTCATCGTTCTTATCATCAAATATATATCTTGAAGTTTGATAATAAATGTATATACTGTATGTCCATCATCATTTAGCAGCCTAATGGATAGTTATATAACGAAGCCTAGTCTCACTGTCCAGATTATTTGCATATTCACTTAGATTGTGTCATGAAGACGGGAGGCACGGGTCAGCCATCATCAGGGGTCAGGGGCTCAGCTGATCGCTCTTGCCTGCCAAAATGGCTGACAGTTGTTTTTCCTAGAACAAAAGCTGAGCGGTGTGACGTCAGTGCAACCCCTCAATAGATCTTGCACGAATAGATCCTGGGTGTGCCCAGTTCATCCAAAACCGACTTCACACACCTCACTCCCACCCGGTTTCCTGACCCCACCATTCCTTATTAAGAAAAACTGAGACCATCATCTTTTTAGACTTTTATTAATTAATAATCTTACTGTGTTCCCTCCCAACACCCTCAGGATTGTCTTCCCAGTAAAAGGCGTGTGGTGTGCAATCAAAACTGTTTATTTCATTATATTTCATTTCAGCCAACTCTGATTGACAATAATGTAAGGCAAGCTTTTTTTATTAATAATCCATATAATTTGATTTAAAACTAATTAGATGTTTAAGATTAAATGAGTAACATTTTTTTCAGTCATATATAATACAATAAAAATGATGAGGTGAAGAACTCAACACCTAGCATTGGTTTATCATTGACCTAAATGTATGCTTAGGTTAAGGCAGCTTTAGGATTTTGATTTAAAACTGGTTTTACTTCCTAATCTAATTCCACAGTATTGGTAGGCTACTTCTTTCACAGAAAATAGTTTTACAACTATACTTTTCATGATTTGTGCTACCATTCTTTTCATGATTTTGTGCCACCATTCATTTCAAGGTTTTGTACCATCATTCTTTTCAGGATTTTGTGCCACCATTAAGCAAATGTAAATGCTCATCTTCATTACCTTAGTTAGTGATCAAGCAGAACTACAAATAACCTCACAAAGAAAACTTTATATAAAATGACTAGATTACATCAAGGCCTCTGCAGTTACTAAAATGATCAATATATGAGAAATCACACTGTATAATTTCATTAAGACAATAGTAATAAATGATTAATTGGCACATTATATACAGGTTTTATATGGAATAAAAAAAAAGAGAAAATGCACAAAATGGCTATGTGATATAAATTATTTTTTGTTTAACATTAAACTATTTTACAACTAATTTCAGTGAAAAATCAATGCAGAACAGTCATATTCTTATCTCACAGAACCATACCATATACTGAAAAGGTGTGATAATTTACTGCTTAACCATCTAATTACATTAGATCAACCATCATCATCACCTCTCTTGATTAAACATTCAATAATATAGTTTACTTAATTCAAAGTATTACCAGTTCCCCTTAAGTAGTTCGTAAATGCCCTATAATAGAGAATCAAGATAAAATTTTCAGTGCCTTTCCCAAGAACCAGCATGACAATTTCCTTTCTTTATCTTGATTGTATTGGCAATTGTTATCAAATATTCAAAAATTAGTCAAAATTATTCAGATGCATGCCTTGGTCATTCACATAAAATAATGTGGTAATTTGTTTGCACCACTGGGAGATGCTGAATGTTAAAAATACTTGTAAACTTCTACAGAGTAGTAAATATATTTGGGGAAACAAATAAACTCATGTACATACACACAAAAGATCATACTCAATTATTTTCTGATATCCAGTAATGTGAGAAAGTTCAGAAATCAAATCATTGCCATCGATACCACAAATCTGATCTGAAGTTAATTCTCATTATGAAAAAAAAATATTGCTACTTCAAGCAAGTTCCTTTTTCTCTGCACACATCAAGAACAAACCAACATTGACAAATTCTGACAGTCATATTCTATTCATCATGTGTTACATAAGAATATGGCCGTCTTTACATATTAAACGACAAAAAAAATTGTTCTTGTAGGCAATAAACTCACTAATGAGACAAAAAGTTTTTAAAGCACAAACTGATCATAAAGGTTTGGGAGATAGAGCTTTTGTCATGAAAACTGTTAGTGCATAAAACTTGTAAGTTTAGCATCGTTTATCCATATCCACTTAATGATTTCATTATTACTAGCACAAGTTGGATGATGTAAAACCCTAGTATTGAGTCACACAGCAATTTAGACACAGCATGTGTGCAACTGACTATGCTGAACATTTTTGTGGACCCATTTTATACACCACATACTGATGCTATGCATCTTTTTGGAAGTGAAAAGATAGATAAAAAAATATATGTATTGCATGAATTATCAATCAACATCTCATTGAAATGATCCTCAGATTTATGAATACAAAATATGACAGCCCATTTATGCTGGGGTTTGCATAGCTGGGCGTTATCGCGATAAGTTATCGCGATACTTTATCGCTGATAACAAAATCGGTTTATCAACCATCCGCTACTTATTTAAATATATATCGGTATCTTCGTTACTTTTGTAACCAAACTAGCGATAATCGCTACTTTTTTTCCGCCTCTCAGAAAAAAAAACGTTGTCTCCTCCCTACTGCGCATGCGTGGCCCGGTGTTGTATGAAAAAACTTAGGGGTATGAAATATCTTCGGTGATGAGATTTCATGCTACTCAAAAATCAATATATCATAGAGAAAAATCATTTAACTTTGCCCCCAAAATGATTATTCACTGCCTCAAATTTGATATTCCATATTCGTTTGTGACCATGCCATGATACTGAAGGTGAAGGTGAAGGATACTGAAGGTGTTGTGTTATTTGGTGTCCCATCGTCAAAAGCTGGCGCTTTTGTTTACAAACACTGGTCTCTCGTGAACTGCGCATGCTCAGACCATTAAGTGTAGACCTGTTCAGTCTCACAATGCTTTTTTAACACATTAAGAGTTGCTGGAAAGCTGAATCAAACATACAGTACCACCATCCTCGCTGTTTCTAGAACGACGTACACTCTGTACATATAAAAACAACTCATACAGAGTGTCGTTCTAAAAACAGTGAGGATGGTGGTAGTGGTACTATATGTCTGATTCAGCCTTCCAGCAACTCATAATTATGGTTTAAAAGCTTTGTGAGACTGTACAGGTCTACGCTTGCTGGTCTGAGCATGCACCGTTCACGAGAGACCAGTGTTTGTAAACAATTTTTGACGGTGGGGACGCCAAATAACACAACACCGATTCAGGCATTTTTAGTATTACTGTCCATATGTACGTGTCAACGTGTGGTTTTAAGGTTTTGTAAGTTTCCTAAAATACAGATAATGAAAATTTGAATTCATCAGTGTTGTTCTATCTGAAATATCAATATAGTACCGTTTTCGCCTATCGGACATATCGCTAGCTAGTATCGGAATTGTGGATTTATATCGGGTATCAGTTATCGGTTATCGCCTATATTTGTGTCTCTAGTTAACGAATATCGGTTATTGCCGTTAAGGTTTTTCATTATCAGTTATCGGTTATCGGGAATAAGGTTTTCTGTTATCGTGCCCAGCTATGGGGGTTTGTATCCACAGCTTGAAACAGAGCAGTCTGAGGTTTGACTGGCAGGCCAAGCAAAGAGAGTTCTGGTAGGAGTTTCCAGCAAGCAAGGAACTGCTCAGATATAATGAGTTGAAGGACAGGTCAGAGCCACAACCTGTGTTGGCGGTTACTCTCTACAGGAATTACAACCACTGAGTAACTATTCAGCATATTATAAATGGGTAAATATAACAATTTATTAGTTCAAGAAAACTTGAATTATATCAGCATATCAATCCATAGTCATTTCACTTTATGCAGAATCCCAACCATCATAACATTAAAGTCATTCCTCATCTTTCTATCACAGCCCATTGGAAGCTCCTTAGAACACATTACTTACCTCTAAATACTATATGTTATGAAAAAGAGGAGGTTTTATACACCCTAGGGGAGAAAACAACCACTCACAGACTAGAGCACGAGGAGAACTGGAGGAATGTTGAACATCTTAAAAATTAATAATAATTACACTCCCTATAACCAAGATGTGTGCATAGTGCCAACCAGAAGAGCTTCTTTATGAATTATACTCATTCCTTCCTAGCAAAATCTCAATATGTATACTTTTTAATGGTGAAGACATAACAATCATGATGAAAGCATACATGACAATTAACATAAAACTGCTCATATGTAAATGTACATGACTGGAAATAATTTGGAAGTTGAAGTAACCTTGCTTCAAATATATAACATTATCCAGAAGGTTATATTTTCTCACTTTGGTTCATAATGTACAGCAAATGTTCTTTAATCCAGTTTGCAGCACACCAACCTCGTGCCGGATTATCAGATATGCCATACTACTGAATGATAGTGCATGTATGGACAATAATAAGTATGTACAATTTTTTGTATATTTTTTAGTCTGGACTCTCTCAGTCAATGTAGCAATGTATGTGTGTACCCTTAGATGGGTGGTTCCCTTGGCTCCATATTGCTGCCACCTCATGCCGATAAATGTGTGATAACGGAATGGAGGGATGAAGAACACTATGTGTTTTCCACTAGCTGGCGAGCTCTTTGTATGGAGGGTGTAACGTGAGTTGTGTAACACAGTCTCAAAAGTGAAAGAATATTTTACAATTGTGATTAGAAAATCTTCTATAAAAATATATTTTTGTATTCCTATAGTGTGAGCTGGATTGAACGTTTTAAAGAAGCATGTTACTTCTGACTTGCAACTGGTTGAACAGGAAGGGAGGAAGGAAGAAGGGCCGGGGTGATGGAGAAAGAGAGAAGGGGAGGGCGAGAAGGGAAAGAGGTTGGTAGAGGAAAGAGAGGGAGGGGGTGGGTAATGCAGGAGTGATATTGATTCACAAAAGAATTTAATGACATTAAGCATTCTCTACATAAAAAATCATGTTAGTAAAACTGTGTACTTCACCACAAAAGTTTTCCCTAATTGATAAGGAGTGTGTTTAAAATAAGTAAAAATATAAAATGAGGCACCTTAGATGTGTGATCGATTGTCACATGAAACATTTCCAGCAAGGCTACAGCTATTTAGCAAAACTAACATTCTCTAGTTGTCATGATTCTATCAAATGTTTGATAAGTATCATCAGCCTACATGCAATATCCACAAAATCCACATTACTGTGTGTGAAAGCTCACGGTGAGGTGATAGATCCAGGCCCAGGTCAACTGCACCTGCATGAACAAGAGTGCTGGTTTTGGCCAAAAAACAGCATCAGTTCCCAGTTACAAATCTTTGTCTGTTGTACTGCAACACAGACATTTCCAGTTAGTTTCATCAAGGAGATGAAGGACTGACCATGAGAAAGCAATACAGTAAAGTTGAGTTAGAGGTATACAGGTATCTATAGTGGCATGTAGCCTTAGTGCTCATATCCATCACAATGGCTCTTGAGCCTGTGGTGGGTAAGACCCCATTACCCTAAGACACAGCATGTATGACATCCAGGTTACCCCAATTTACCTTCCCCAGGTTTCTCAACGTAATCACTTATTGATCAGTATGACAGGGAGGATGAACAGCTGGATGAGCTGCACATCAACTGCCAGGGCCAGTATTCAAACCTGGGCCCACAGATTCATAGCTAGGCATGCTAACCACTTCACAATGGAGGATCTAAGTTGTAAAAATTATATATGAAATTGCCATAGTGGACATTGATGTAAAACAACCTAATTTTGCTAAATTTATCTACACCGCCCATGTGCTGGGAGAATGGTAATCTATCTCTACCATGAGGAGTATGAGTTAATAAAAAAATGGACAGGGCCACATCACACCATGAGTAGAACTGGTAATAGTTGAATAACCAAAAAAAGAGTGGGCAGACTGAGAATGAAGTGGAGAGATGAACTTGGGTATTTGCTGGTGCAGGATGGAGTACACAAATGTCAGACAGGGGCTGAAGTGCAGGATGTTGGAAAAGGCACTGTCCTTCAGTGGACTATAATAGTAATGACTCAAGATGATGATGGAAGAGTACAAGCACATTAAGTAGACCTTCATCATAATATCTGGCTTAAGTCTGTGATGCCTATTCATATTTCAATGGAATGTAAGTGTCAGCTTAAAAAAAAAAAAAAAAAAATGAGTGCACACACACATGGACAAATTCAAATTGTTTATGATCAAGGACACATCTCAAACAAGAAATAATGGCACAAAACGTCAGTGTAAACAAATTAATTCAGACTGCACCAAATTTTTCTTCACCAATGTTGTAGCACAAGAATGGAATAAACTCCCACCTTCAGTGGTTCAGTGCAGTATGAGTGACTCACTTAGAAACTACCTTGACTGCCACTTCCTTCACCATAATATTCACAAAGGCAGAAAGGAAGTCTTGTTGGCCAATAGATGTAGTTTCAATTTGGCTTAAGTACAGACCACACAGTCTGGACCATAGGGTCTGTGTGGTTTGATCATATATGTACTGGATCTTTGTAAATCTCTCTAACCCATCCTCACTATCATGCCTACTCACACTCCCCCCACCAACCCACCCACCAAAAAATGGCTCAGGTGATACTCAAACAACAACCTCCTGTGCAAACTCCAGTCTAAAGCACATGGTATCATTCATATTTCAGCAATGCTTTATGTGTATCAGTTTTGAAGACTGAAATCTGAGCTTGTATTACAGCAATGAAATTTTAATGAGATCATATTTTTGGCAAACAATAAATCGTAAATCGCATACCATAACATTCAACTCGCAGACGCAGAAGCTTCAGTATATTAAGTGATTCATACATATATGATAACTGGACAAATCTCAAGCCATTGACCCTCAGCTTCAGATTCTTGACACCAGTTTCAGATTCTAGAGACCAGTTCTTGCAGGTTATTAAAAAACTAACTTTACAAAGACCCACCTGATGCAGCTTCTACTAAAATTATATAAACTTAATTTTACATTTCCTAACAGATATACATACTCAAACATTCAAGTTTTCCTACTTGCAGTAACAAAATAGTTTTCTAACATTCAGTATATCATGCATATTGTTTTGTGGAAATCATAGTCTTTTTCAACTTCCTGTAATGCCTACATAAACATATATTTAGGAAATCAATACAACTGTACATAATTAATAAGTTAATAATCACAAGTAACTGATGGAAATAACAAAAAGTATAAACTAACTGAGAAATATGAAGTGGTAAAAAAAAAAAGTATAAGCTACTATTGAAAAATCACATGTTACAGCTGCCTACTATGATGACTGCAGTTTTGTTTTTCACACTTGAGATGAGTGACAATAAGACTCATTAGAGGAGTTGTCATATATAAGTTTCTATTCATGCTTGGAATTCAGTAACAATCAAAGAAGTAGTTTGTAAACATGGCATAATAATGGCAGACTAGTCATGAAAGATTATATTGCACATAATGTATGGAGTTGTCTTTATGCAGTGATCATATACAAGTTTCTACTCATGCTTGGACTTCAGTTAGACAGTGAAGATCTGAAGAACATATGCGAGTTTGTGAGATGGGAGGACTTCCCTGTGCAGCTCTGGCTATGCAGAGAAACATATATAAAAAAAAAAAAAAAAAAGTAAACTAGGGAAGAAAATATACACAAAGGGTTACAAGATTTCAAACACAGAGCAACCATTAGGGTAGATAAGGATGCTGCTCTGGTTGCCTCACATTTCCATGACTTCATTTCAATCCTTTTTTCCATCTCACTGATCCATTACAGACATCTACTGGTGTGTGTGTGTGTGTGTGTGTAATTCGCCACAGCCTGATCGCGAGTTGGACTCATAACCAGCAGGTACCCTCCCGACAGAGCAAGTGCTCATTTAGTCGATCTCTGGGTACTGCCAGGACCTCACATGCCACACACCCCATCCCCCTTGCTCAAGGGGGACAGTAACCTCTCCTGTGTGTGTGTGTGTGTGTGTATATATATATATATATATATATATATATATATATATATATATATATATATATATATATATATATATATATATATATATATATATATATATATATATATATATATATATATATATATATATATATACACACACACACACACACACACACACACACACACACACACTTGAGCAAGGGGGATGGGGTGTGTAGCATGTGAGGTCCTGGCAGTACCCAGAGATCAACTAAATGAGCACTTGCTCTGTCGGGAGGGTACCTGCTGGTTACGAGTCCAACTCGCGATCAGGCTGTGGTGAGTTACACACACACACACACACACACACATACACACCAGTAGATGTCAGTACATATATACACAGTGGTACCTCGTGATTCGAACTTAATTGGTTCATTTGGGCTGTTCGTATTGGGAATGTTCAAATTAGGAAGCAATTTATCCCATTGAAATTAATGTAGAAAAAATAATCCGTTCCAGGCCCCAAAATCCTCATATTTTTTAACATTTTTATGGGTTTATGTTCTGCCCTGTGGCCAGATCACTCAAATAAATACATTTAAAACACTTAATATTTACTGGGACCTACCAGAATTGGTTTGTCTTATAGACTCGGCAGCACTGCTTCGAGATGTAAACAAACATGGCAGAGACATCAACATTCAGGAAGTGTGACATTTCAAACTTGAATGTGCTTCAGTGTTTGTTGAACTCGTATGTAAAGTAAGAATGTTAAAAGATCATTGCAAAATGGAAAAACAGGCACTTGTAAATATAGAATTATAGCCAATCTCTTCAATATCTCTTCAGTATTATCCATAAATTGTTTGTGTTTATCAATCAAACAAAGTTAAACAGTTTTATGAAGAAGGTCTGTCTTACCTCAATGATCCCTGTCTACTAAGGAAACATAGCATGTCTTGCACGTGTTGTCAGGTTTGATGTACAACCATCCACTAGTTTGTTTAGGTACAGGCATTAAGTCACTTAATTTTCTTCCTGACAAGTGTCATTTTACATGAAGTAGTGGTACGTACTACTGTTATACACATTGTTATCCCGCGCAATTGGGCAATTTTTCAACGAAGCATGCGGGAAAAAATGGCAGTTGCAGGTGGGCAGTTTTTGAGGCTGGAGACCGCGGTATCACATTCACCAACCTTCGTCTGCAGCCGTTAGTTTGTGTTCGAATTGTGACGCACATTCGAAATGGAGGACAAAATTTGTTCGATAAATGTGTTTGAATTGGGAATTGTTCGAACTGGAAGGCGTTTGAATCGCGAGGTACCACTGTATGTGTGTGTGTGTGTGTGTGTGTGTGTGTGTGTGTGTATATATATATATATATATATATATATATATATATATATATATATATATATATATATATATATATATATATATATATATATATATATATATATATATATATATATATATATATATATATATATATATATATATATATATATAATGTTCGATACACTTTCACCACTTTTCAGACAATTTTTTGAGGGGTTGTATTTCACTCTAAAATTAATTCCTTTCACTTTATAAACCTACCAGACTAAATTTTCTATCCATTTCACACAGTTCTGTATATAAATTTAGCATTAAAGCAAATTCCCTTCACTTATTCTGAGGTGGCATTCTTCAGTCATGCATTTTTCTTATCACTAAAATTCAAGATTCAGCTTTAAATAGTTCATAAGACTTTATTTATATTTTGACCCCAAAAAGAAGTCAAGGGTTTTCTTAGTATTAAGCAGCACATTTCTCACAATGAGTTTTGTGAATAGTAACTACTACTGTACAACCTGATAATCTCTTTGGCATAAAATGGTATAAATAAGAATAAAATGCTGGGCACTGGCCTAAGTAAGCAATAGTTTATAGTTTATACTCTCTTGACCTAGAGTATATATAGCTTTCATTAGCATCTTGATTATTAATATTAATATTGATATAAATATTAATATAGGAAAGGGAAGATATCTTAGCTTTATACATTTGTGCTTTCTTACCCAAGAGGTAAGACAAATAAATATGAAGTAATGGTATAATATATTTACCCCATACTATGTATGGAATACTGATAGCCTCACAGGGAGCTCTGAGACATGTGTGCCTGACTCTCATTTTTGTCTTCCTCCTCCCAGTCTAGAGCTTGAGGTGCCCACACCTGAGCAGCCTCCCTGTAAAGAAAATACAATCATGGCCTAACAATAAGTTAATGAATAAATTCTTACATTTATGGATGGCAAGTGTTAGTTAATGCATACTGCAGGCAATGATATGAAACTATTGAATAGAGGTCAGCAAAATACTTATATATATAAATCAATAAATAAGGGCTTTTGCCAGGAGCACATCGTCTTTCCCACCCTATGACTCCAGCACCGAGGGTCCCTCCCAGCAAGTCTGGCCCCCATCCCGTCCTAAGTACCCACTGACTTGCTCAAGCTACATGCTTTTTGGGCATTCTATTACCCTCCTCCCTTCAAGGCTGCCTCTTACAGAAACTATCCAGTGAGCAGGGTCAATTTCTGGGTAGAGTGCCACATGCACATGGCCAAAGTTGGCATTCACAGACTAAGCTAGTAAAAGCCCCCAATTCAGCCATACAGAGCAATCATTGATTTGACAAAGTCACTCCTGCGATATCTCACTATTCTGCGTAGATACTTATTACCAAAGGCACCACTTTGCCTCTACAAGTGACAATTTAGTGTCCATGTTTCAGAGCCATAGAATAAGACAAGTATCGACAATACCACATGCTCATGCTGAGCATTACATGGGCAAAGTCAATCCACCGTAAGACCTCTTGACCTGCCAATATTCTGTATTACAATACCAAGGTACATTTGAAAATCTTCAAGACCTCAATATCCTTGACACACACATGAACTAAGTGTACAGTTTCCTCTAGTAAGCCTCCAAACACCTAGACAAGGAAACCTTAGGCTTCCCCTCCTCATGCTTTGCTTTGAGACCCACCACCAGAACCTCCTGTGACTCAGCTAGAGAGTGTTACAGTGTGGTTTGGGTATTTCCCATCTTAAATATATTAATTACACATCATTTCAGTGTCTCAATATCCACAAGAAATTGATATAATCTGGAGAGTAGGAAATATATTTCTGATGCTGGGGACTGACCCCACAACCTGCCAGACAGAAAGCCACCTCTTTAGCCAGACGGCTAGAGAGGTACCCCATGACTAAGTAGGTTTTGAGAGGCTTTCCATGTCTGGCAGGTCACTACACTAGTCTATGATCTTAGAAACAGATCTTTTACTTAGTGCTTCTTTAACTTGATCTTTGTCTAACATACTATTAGTATGACATGCCTGGTAACTACACAAGAAAAAAAAGATATGTGTAATGACTAATTAAACTGCAAGCCAGATTCTTACCTTAATATATCTTTATGAGCTGTTGTGGCCTGATACCACAATATAACCCCCAATATTGCTGACCAAGTGCGCAATGGACCCAAAAAGAGAGCCATGGTTCCGTATGCTAGCCAGAAGAAGTAAGCAGTGATCATCTGGTGGTAGATGAACAATTCTATTATAATCATTATCATTATTATTATCAATATTTTTATTATTATTATTATTATTATTATTATTATTATTATTATTATTATTATTATTATTATTATTATTAATAATAAACACAGTGCAATGAGTAGAGAAGGAAGAGTACAATTACTTAAGTTGCAAAGTCTGTAACCCCAACACACCTAAGATAAAAAATATTAAGGATAGAGGGAATAAAGGAGAAGAAGCATTTTATAGATTTAAATCACTATGTGTGGGTGAGAGCAATATGGATTGAGAGTTCATTACTGTTGCAGTGAAAAAGGATTCACTTTCCATTAAAATATGTTCACCTCTACAGTGCATACTTCGAGAAGCAGAGAATTCATGACACAAACAGCTCTTGGTAAAAAAAAATACCTTTTGCTTTGCAATACAATAAGAATTACCTTAGAGCATATGTTGCAAAAAGACGACTTGAAAATTAATGTACATAAGCCAAAGAAATGAGAAAATACCTTATTTTCAAATATTATTGTCTCCAAATAACCAAAATAAAATAATACTGTTAATACCATTAAGGAGCCCGTGAGTTCACCACCTACCTGCATGGTAACAATGAGCAGTGGGCACACATGGCGGCAGAGGTAGCGAGGAAAACTGCACAGCGGGTCAACGTACAGCGACCAAAACCTAAAATCAGATGACTTATTAGTGACTCTAGTATTCACTCTTACCATTATTATATTCATATGCTGACAACATGTATTCTGAAGGTGAACACTTTCACACACAGTACTGTAGATTGTGTGTATGACATGAGGGATGACGGAAACACACAAGTCTCTTAAGTAGGTTCTATTCTAGTGAAAATGAGTACAGGCAGCTATGGGTACATGTAGAGCACCTTGACAGAGTGGAGGGACGCGCCTAACTGACTCAGTTGCGCGACGAACAAAGGGAACCCACGGTCGGATCTTCAACTTGTATAAACAGTCACCACTTGTAAACCAAGGCATATTTAGCGAATTAATTTTGCTTGTAAATCAAAACACTTGTAAAGTAAGACACTTGTAAACTGAGGTATTACTATATATATATATATATATATATATATATATATATATATATATATATACATACATACATACATACATACATACATATAAAAATATATATACAGTCAAGTCGAGTATGACGCGGATTCGTAAGGCGCGGTTTCCTATGACGCAATATGGTTTCAGAACCATATTTTCAGATCACGCGGGTAAAACCATCTATGACGCAGTTCATGGTCTCCCTTCCCCGGATCGCTCAGGGTCCTCTCAAATGCATGACGCCGCAGCCCGAGTTGCCAACTCGGACTGCCCGCTGCAGCTCGGTTTGGAGAGGTGGAGCGCCTCCATGCTGTGATGATGTCATCAGCAAATATGGTGGCCCAAACAAACACATATAAGTGCTTCCATTGCATTTCACCTCTCTGTGCCCCGATAACCACTGCAGCTTCCTTTTCATTCTCTGTTGCAAGGAGCTCGTTGCCCAGAACTGCTTGTGATGCATGTTTAAACGTCATCAGGAATATCAGTGGATGCCAATTTGCTGCCAGAACAGCTAGTAAACGTTGTCACTTACTAGAAGCAAAATGGCGTCCGCTGATCTTCCTAATGACGTTTACGGGAGGCCCTGTTCGCAGCTGACTCCGGACTTCAGGTTCAAGTTCAAGAGGGGGTTGAAGCAACGGAGCAATCACAGACGCGCTGGCTCACGGGCCAATCAGAGACCTTGGATGCAAAGTTGGGCTCAGCTGCGAGCAGGGCCTCCCAACATTTACTAGCTGCTCTGGCAGCAAAATGGCGTCCACTGATATTCCTGATGACGTTTAACCCCAAAAGGATTGAGGGTGGCTGTATTTTTGGTACCGCTAGGATCGGCCTCCCGCGCTAAGCCACCGAAAATTGCCCATATTCACACACTCTCTACGCTTAACCTGCATTGCACCAGTGAATAAGACAGATTTTGTCCTAACCATCAAGTCTTCCTCTTTCTAATGACGCCATCCAGAAGTCTCTACGTGCCGTGCCGTGGAGAAACAGCGAGATGAATTGGAAAGACTTTTGGGGTGAGCGTGCCGGTTATAACCGCCTCCAACCCTTCCCCGGCAAAGCAGCTATAGCCGCCTCCGGTCCTTTAATGGTTAAACATGCATAACAAGCTGTTCTGGGCGACGAGCTCCTTGCAACAGAGGATGAAAAGGAAGCTGAGGCGTCACGCGTTTGAGAGGGCCTGGGACAGTCCGGACGGCCCGAGTCGCTCCCTCAAACGCTAGCAGCTGCCCCCCATGCATGGCGCCTCATCTTGCCTCATCCCCACGGACTCATCTCGGACTAAACAACATCAAAAGGCAGATAATGCCTACCGGTGCACTTGGGCTAGAACGAACCAAAAAAAAAGAAAAAAAAAGGTGTGGGTTTGGAAAAATGGCAAGGGCCAGAACCAAATTGTATTTTCCCCATAGGTTTAGTTATTCCTATGACGCGGTTTCCTATGACACAGCCGTTGCTCAGAACCAATTAACTGCGCCATACATGACTTGACTGAATATATATATATATATATATATATATATATATATATATATATATATATATATATATATATATATATATATATACAGGTAACTCTCGATTTACGCGAGTATTGCGTTCTTGGAGAGGTCGCGTAAATCAAAACAATGTAAATCAAACAAGAGGTAGTTTTTTGTCGAAAAATAAAAACCGTATTTTTCAGCGTATAGCGCGCACCTTTTTCACATAAAAAATGCCTGAAAGTTTAGCCCTGCGCCTTGTACGCCGAATGTACAAATTTTTAATGATTTTTTTTCTTCTTTGGGGTGTTTTCAAGGGTCTGTTTTTTGTCTTATCCAATAACGACAAACTTTCCTTTATCATTGTATATAATCCTTCATAGTCAGTGGCTGTCTCATAATATGTTACCATAGAATACAGGGCGATCTAATAACTACTATACAAAATTGAAATCGATGGAGGATTGCCCATGCCTTGTTATCCCGTTTTTCCGTCGGGCGCCATTTGTATGATCTTGATCTTGATGTCACAAGTGGCTTGATTGTATGACTAAGGAGCAGTACAAGCTACATAAAAAATCATATTGGAAAAAAATATCCATTTGTTCATTATTAATTATTAATATTAGTGAGAATAATGGGGTAAATATGATATCAGAAAATGTACATCATGAGTCTTGTACGAGGAGATATTTCGAGCAATACCAGCCAGGCCGCCATTTGCATTGTTTACAAACCACACAACCACACCCATACAACAAACAGCTGCATGGCGTGTGTCACCAGAAACGTGTGAATTGTGTCTTGCCTAGTTCTCTGTCATAACCTACCAGTGATGGTGGGAATAATATGCTTATTCACTTCATTCAGTGGAGAGAGAGAGAGAGAGAGAGAGAGAGAGAGAGAGAGAGAGAGAGAGAGAGAGAGAGAATATTCATATCACCGAGATATCCACTCAGGCATTCAGTCTCAGCCTCACTCGTGTGAGGAAGAAATGAGGGACACCATGAGTGGCTAGCTAGTATTGGTACCGGTACCGAGCAGTCTGGTACCGGTACTGTACCATATAGCTAGTACCGTTAGTACCGGTACCTGCCCACCCCTATTGTTCAGTAGCGTGGCAGCGTGGGTACTGTATTGTTGTTCAAGTAGCGCGCGGGAAGAACTGAGCTCTGCTGTGTGGCCGCGGCGCTATGTGAGTCCAGTTGCGTGAGACATCTGGTGGCCACTCCATAAAATATCGCGTATAAGTGGAAAAAACGTGTAAATAATATTTTTTTTTTTTTTTGGACCCCGCGTTATTTAAAAAACGCGTAAACCAAACTCGCGTAAGTCGAGTTACCTGTATATATATATATATATATATATATATATATATATATATATATATATATATATATATATATATATATATATATATACAGTAATCCCTCGCCATATCGCGGTTCACTTATCGCGGTCTCGCGGATTTTTAAATTGTACCGTATCGCGGATTTTTCGCTATATCGCGGGATTTTGCGGTAAAATAAGCAATTTCTAGCCTAAAAAATGAAAACGATATATATCAACATAAGTAGGAACACACCTAAATAAGCACCTACGTCACCCACCTATTTTTATATTTTTCCATCGCGGCCTATTGCACTGTTAGTCTTTTCCCTGGTTCACTCCTCCCCCACTGCCTTTCTTTCTTCTCCCTCTCCGTCCCCATATTTTTCTCATTTTTTCTCATTTCTTTCTTCTTTTCCTTTCACCTCCCTCCCAGTTTTTCTCTTTTAAAATCTTTCCCTCCCACTCACACCCTTTCTCTCCCCCTCTTTCTTCACCTTTACCTGACCCTCCCTACCTCTTTCTTTTAATCTCTTTCCCTCCCACTCACACCTTTTCTCTCCCCCTCTTTCTTCACCTTTATCTGACCCTCCCTACCTCTTTCTTTTAATCTCTTTCCCTCCCACTCACACCTTTTCTCTCCCCCTCTTTCCTCACCTTTACCTGACCCTCACTACCTCTCTCTTTTAATCTCTTTCCCTCCTACTCCCACATTTTCTCTCCCCCTATTTCCTCACCTTTACCTGACCCTCCCTACCTCTCTCTCTTAATCTCTTTCCCTCCCACTCACACCCTTTCTCTCCCCCTCTTTCCTCACCTTTACCTGACCCTCCCTACCTCTCTCTTTTAATCTCTTTCCCTCACACTCACACCTTTTCTCTCCCCCTCTTTCCTCACCTTTACCTGACCCTCCCTACCTCTCTCTTCTTTTCCCATCCCATTTCCTCCACCCATTTCCCTTGTTTCCTCCTTTCTCACACCCTCTTATCTTTAGTCTTATCTCTCACTCTATCACTCTTCCTCCCTTTCTCCTTCCCCATTAGATTATATGAACACACACACACACACACACACACACTACATCAGATCAGATGACAAGGAGACTGTGTGTGCAAAAATGATTCATGAATTTAAAGCCAAACTGGATAATAAGCGTTATGGAGACGGGACAGCACGAGCCTAGTATGGCTCTTTTCCTGTATTTCACAACTAGGCAACTAGGTAAATACACACTCACTCACTCACTCACTCGTTCACACACACACACACACACACACACACACACACACACACAGAAGGGAAAATGGGACGGGTGTGTGGAGGGAGGGGCAGAAGTGAGTCAGGTCATGTCCTGACCAAAGCCCTGACCTGAGTCTTCCTTCTGCCACACCCTCCCCACACTCTTTTCATTTCCCCTTCTGTATGTGTGTGTGTGTGTGTTTACAACTAGGTAAACACACACACAGAAGGTGAAATGGAAAGGGTGTGGGGAGGGAGGGGCAAAAGTGAGAGTCAGATCATGTCCTGACTGAAGCCCTTACCTGACTTTCCCTCAGGACCTCACCTGACTCTACCTCAGGACCTGACATGACTCTCCCCACTGTCATTCCCTCCCCACACCCTTCTCCTTGTTTTCATCCTCTTTATCTCTCTCTGTTTCCTCCACTACTTTTCCTTGTTCTCCCTTCTTACATCCTCTATCGGTATTTTTTTCATTACTCACTCTGTCCTGCTCCTCCCTTTCCCCTTCCGTATTTACCTAATTGTGATATAAAAGAAGTGAGCTACACTCATATTGTCCTTTCTCTGAGTATTCTTCCGCCCCGCCAAACTAATTCCTGCGCGAATTTCGTATTTACGAAGCGAACGTCGAAAGTCGAAACAAGAATTATAGAATCATTTATTGGGACCGCGTCGTAACAACGAAACGTCGTAGGAAGTGTTTATAAGAGTGTGGGAAAGGTCAATAAGAGTGTGGGAAAGATTTGTAAGAGTGTGGGGAGGGTTTATAAAACCTTAAAATATATATAAATAATAAAAAAAATATAAGATCACTACTTCGCGGATTTTCGTCTATCGCGGGGGGTTCTGGAACCTAACCCCCGCAATAGACGAGGGATTACTGCACACACATATATATATATATATATATATATATATATATATATATATATATATATATATATATATATATATATATATATATATATATATATATATCATCATTTCATCGACGCCTGCTCCTAGGAGCTCCCACCAGGGGATGGCCACGGCAGAAGAGTTTCCAACTTTCTCTATCCAGACACTCCCTCCTTGCCTGCTCAAAGTTTCTCAAAGATCTTTCCCCCCTCTCCCTAACGTACTCTTGCACCCTATCCCTCCATTTCACTGGAGGTTGTCCTCTAGCATTCCCTCCCTCAATCTCACTAACATACACCCTTCTGGTCATCTTACTCTCCTCCAATCGTTCCATGTGGCCAAACCACTTTAAAGCCTGTCGCTTCACTTCTTCCACCACTCCACACTTCTTCCCTTCACCCCTGTGACACATTCCAAAATGCTCGAACATACTTTCATTACTCATTACATCCATTCTACTCACACCACAAGCACTCCTCAAATAACTCATTTCCACTGCCTGCACTCTAGACCTCTGACTTTAATTCCAGGCCCACGTTCCATTTGCGTATATGTGGGTTGGTACTATTATTGTATTTCTCAAATCCTTCTTTACCTCCATGCTCACACTTCTGCCATTCATGATTCGTCCCAAAGACCCTACCACCCTTCTTCCTTGCAATGCCCTTTCTCTTATCTCTCCCTCCGTACCACCATGCTTACACATAACTGATCCAAGGTACTTAAATTCATTGACCTCCTCCATTTCTTCACCATTCAAAATTATTTTGCATTCTTTTTCACATTCAATTCCCACTCTATATGGGTATACAAAATCTACACTCTCACTTCTATTTCGCTCACAAACCATCACTTTACTTTTGTTGACATTTACTTTCAGCTTTCTCCTGTTACAGACACTATCAAAACACTGACCAAATTTTGTAGGTAACTTTCATTTTCTGCAACGAGCACTGTGTCATCAGCAAACAGTATCAAATTCAGTACCCACTTCCATCCCTCATCGAACATTCTTACTCCAACTTCTCCAACTTTGCCCTTCACTTTTCTAATAACACCATCCATATAAATATTGAACAGCCAAGGTGACATGACACACCCTTGTCTTAAGCCCACTTTTATCTCAAAATGTTCACTTGTTTCTTCAGTAATTTTGACACATGCAGATGCATCCTCATAGAAAGACTTTATTGCACTAAGCAGTTTTCCTCCCACACCATAAATCTTAAAAACATCCCACAATGCAATCCAATCGACTCTGTTATAAGCTTTTTCCAAATCCATGAAGGCAGCATATAGTTTCTTTCCTTTTGCTATTATTTTTTCTACTACCATCCTGAAGGAAAATATCTGATCCACACATCCCCTTCCCTTCCTGAAGCCTCCTTGTTCTTCACTAATTTTCTCTTCTGTAAGTCTTTGCTCCCTCTCTATTATTACTTTTCCATATACCTTTCCGGGTATACTCAGAAGACTTATACCTCTATAGCTCCCACATTCCCCTCTCCTGCCCTTCCCCTTGTAAACTGGGACAATGATGGCTTTTGTCCAGTTTGCTGGCATGGGAGGGGGGGGGCCCTCCCATGCTACTTCACATATCTTGACCATCCATTTAACAACTACATCTCCTCCACACTTCAACATTTCTGCTGTGATTCCATCAATTCCTGCTGCCTTTCCATTTTTTAATCTTTTTATTGCCTAATTTACTTCTTCATATGTTGTACTTCTTTCTTTATATACTCCTCCTCTACCTCTACTCAAAACTGCTGCTGTTACAGCTGTTCTCTTTTACTATCCTCCTTATCTCTTCTGTCCACCATGAATTTCCTTTTCTTTTTCCATCTCTCACCACTTTCATCCCTAATACTTTTTTTGTTGTAGTTACCATTATTCCTTTAAATGTTCCAAAAATGTTTTCAATATTTGTATTATCTTTTACACTTTCCCAGTTTTCACTTAAGGACTCTGCCATTTCACTGTTATACTCATCTTTTATTTCTTTTTCCTGTACCTTTTCTATCTTCAGTATTTCCTTTTTTTACTTCACCTTTCTTTTTAGTATATATATATATATATATATATATATATATATATATATATATATATATATATATATATATATATATATATATATATATATATATATATATATATATATATATATATATATATATATATATATATATATATATATATATATATATATATATATATATATATATATATATATATATATATATATATATATATATATATATATATATATATATATATATATATATATATATATATATATATATATATATATATATATATATATATATATATATACCCCCATAGATTCATAGTCTCACCATCATGATTATATATATTCATGATTATATATATATATATATATATATATATATATATATATATATATATATATATATATATATATATATATATATATATATATATATATATATATATATATATATATATATATATATATATATATATATATATATATATATATATATATATATATATATATATATATATATATATATATATATATATATATATATATATATATATATATATATATATATATATACAAAACAGTAAATTTATTGGACATGTCACATAAAATTAATTTTTATTGGCCAACAATACTAAACGTGACCTAAAAGACAAAAAGTGTCTGAGCATCTGTGTCTAATTTTGACCATTAGATCTGACTCAAAGATTCACAACCATTTATATATATCTCCCATATTGTACACATACATCAAGTGTATGCGATAACATGAGTCATATTACTGTGTCTCCTAAAGACCTGCACAATGCATCATTCCACAGGAAGTCTCTGCAAGCTTGCACAATCATTGAACTCTCCCACTCACAAGAACGTCACAATTCAGGAACACACAGACAAACATACACTAATTACATCTACATGTTTTGGGATAAAGTACAGTACGGTACTGACAAAGGGATGAGTACTTATGAATTCTAAATGCAGTCTTCCTAGAGCACAAAAACTGTTCATCATTGCCAAAAGAAAGTATATTTAGTTGAATCTAAAATAAAATGACCAGCATCTAATTACAGAAAAGTTATGACTTACCTAAAATCAACACAGTGTGCAACGGCCAAGATAAGCGGGAACTGAAAGGTCAACATCTGTAGAAGAAATCAGCAATTTTATATTTGTACCACACTGTGTATAGTAGTTACCAGACTCAGCCTACAACTATAAAGCTAAGATTTGATTGCCTAGTCAAGTAGTCAGAGTATGAGTGGATCTCCTTGCACACTGTATGCAAAAAGAATAATATATCACTAATGAACAATGGTGAAACCTTTTCAAGTTCACAATTTGGGCAGATGCTTTGCTGACTTGAAAGAGCTGGCAACTTATGGGAGTGGCCTCTCCTCCTCAAAAGTACATGAAATTGAAAATACAAGCCCTTCTCATGTTTGTAAACAGGAATAAGGTGTGATTCAAGCACAGGGAGGGCCTTTATGTAAAATATAGAGGTATTAAGGGTATTTACAATTTGTCAGGTCAAGGCAGTTAAGGTAGTGCTCTGCTACTGGTAACATGTAACCCAGTACAACCAGCCGCATGGTTGGATAGTCGGCGACTAAACCGGCGACCCCACTGGTTTTGTCTTGGACCAGTGAGGAGGGTGTGCTGGACCCCCAGGTGGATTAAAAACAAGACCATTCTAAGGGCAGATGAACTCATGTTTATCAGAGTCAATGGCCATCCAGTCCCAGCTATGGGTGAAATAGTGGGTGGTAAACCTCATAGCCCCCTGCTGCCTTGTAGGGTTTGCCTTTTTCGTTCAGGCAAAGGAAAGGGCCACCACTTAAAATAGGTGGTTGGGTTAGCAAGGCCATGCACCTGGAAAATCTTGCACCAAAAACTGAAAATGGCTTGATTTTAGCATCCAACCGCTCAGGAAGTGAAAACGAACGTTAAACAAAATGATGATGATTAGGGGTATTTACACAAAATTTTTGCCCTCCTCAGTCATCAGGAGTGTGAACTACTCTGCCCAAGTCCATTGCCTGAATCCTTGGCCGAATTTATTCCAGAAAAATCAGAAGCAACTTTGTGATCTGAGACACTCTGGAGTGCATACATATAGCAACATAAGCCTTCCCAGCTGGAGGAGTGGTGAACATGCTGCTCCGGTGTCACCAGTGCTTGTAAACAAGAGACAGAGGGCACAGCTGCCTCCAGTAATATATCATGCAGTAAATTTTCAAGGAACACAACCAATGTGCTCCTAGAAAAATATGAAATAAAAAGATTTGTAGCTACTTTCTTTCATATTTTCCTTACCTGGAAAAAGCCATATGCATATGTTAATGAACCTGGTAGGTAACTTCTGTTGACAAAGATGCCCCAGGCAAACACAACTCCAATGTGATTCTCTATAACTTCCCCTACAAACCAAGGCCCTGAAAAGAAAAGAAGGTATTAAAAAATGTCAAACTCAATGGCCTAACCAAAATAATGAAATACATGTTACGAACTGAATTCTACTTTCCTACACATGGACAGAGAATTTTTTTCTGATGTACAACAGAGGAAGAACAAGAAGACATGAATTGAAGCTGAAAAAGTGTAGAAGTTAAACATTTTCAAGAAAGCCAGCTTCCCATATATAACTACTAAAAAGTGGAATGGTTTAAGCCCAAGGGTGGTTCAAGCAAGATTCATAAGTTAAAAAATAAAGTGGATATATATGGATATGAAGACATGAAAGTATTCATGCATAACTAGGGTTGCAAAGGGTGGGAAAGTTTCCAGAAAATAGAAACTTTCCAAGGAAAGTTTCCAGGAATTTTCAGGACCCGGGAATTTTGTGAATTTTCAGGAATTTTCTAATTTTTCACATAAGTGTATTTGTATTAATAAACAAACCAAATTTGGTCAATACAACTATTGATTAAAAGTTTTAAACAACAAAAATTGTATTTCCAATAGGTTAGGTTAAGTTTAAGGAACTTTCAAAAACATGATATCTATACACCTATAGTATATGTTACCAAATAAAGCGTTCACTGTGTTACATAGAAAGTCTCATTTAGTAAAGAAGAATAGATGACTTTTCTGAGTCAAGAAGTATGGTAGCTTTGTAATTTTGTTGGGTTAAGTTTGGGATATCTTCAAATATGTGATAGCCAGTAACTTATGGTATAAATCAACAAAGAATGACCTCACTTTGTTATATGCAAAGACTCATTAGTAAGGATGCATATATGAATTTTCTAAGTCAAGACCTATAGTAACTGTTTGGGATTTTGTTAGGTTAGGTTAGATTAAGTTTAGGGTATCTTCAAACACATGATTGCCAACAACTTATGGTATAAATCATCAAAGAATAACCTCACTTTGTTGTATAGAAAGTCTCATTAGTAAGGAAGCATATATGAATTTTCCGAGTTAAGACCAATATGGCAGTAACTGTTTGGGATTTTGTTAGGTTAAGTTTAGGGCAGGGTTGTTTTGATCTAAATCGAGTGATTTAAATTGATTTAAATCAGAGTAAAGAAATCATGATTTAAATCAAAATTAAATATACCATATTTAAAATGATTTAAGTGCTATATCAGAAGTAAAATATCTAATGATTTAAATTATATATATATATATATATATATATATATATATATATATATATATATATATATATATATATATATATACAGAGTCGTCCCTCAAATAGTACGGTTTCCAATAGTACGGTTTCAGTTTTATACGGATTGTCATAGAATATTTTTTAAGGATTTTTAAATTTTCCGTTCGTAGCACCAAGTAGCCATAGCATGAGTGGCAACACTGTTCTACTAGACTGACACCCATGCACATCTCCTCAGTCCATGCAAGTGCACAGCATCAAGAACACTGTTCTGCCAGATTGAAACCAATGCGCTTTCCCTAAGTCCGTGTGTGTGCACAACCTCAGCTACGCTTCTCCATTACCACATAACATGTACATGGGACCCAAGAGACAATCCAAAACACCTGCTGAAAGCACCCCAAAGTGTTCGAGAAAGGTATTCACCTTGCAGAATAATTCAGATATTGAAGTTACGTTTTGGGATGAGTTATGTTGCGGTAGGGAGAGCATACTACATGAATGAGAGCAGTGTTCGCTGTATCTATCATAGTGTAAAATAAATTCTTGCTGTGGTAACTGACAGTGCTCCAAGAGTGCTGCAAGAGTGGAGATAAAGGCCGTCCTTTTCTGTTTGTTCATAAATTAACCTATTATAAACACATAAATAGGCATTTTCTTACAACCCCTGGGTACCGGGAGGCTATATAGCCGCTTCCACGGAAGGGCCGGCCTTATAGCCGCTGCTTTGCTTTTTTTTTTTATTTTTATTTATTTGGTTTTCGATGACTTTTCGTTATTACATCACGTGCAGAATATGTTTGACTGTTGTTTATCGGAATTTCACCGCACGATGCTGGATGGTAACGGCATCTCGGTTTCCGATTCTCCCTGACGCTGCCAGACTCCGCAGACTGCCGAGCAGAGCAGCAGAGCAAATACGAGAATGAGAAGAGTAACCTACAACGACTCAAATCACATAATCACAAGACTGTGATAGATAGCTTATATATAAGAATATATATATGATATATAAGAATTAGAGCATGGGGCCGTCCACACATCATTACGGCACAAGCAGACGAACGGGCACGGTCGCAGCCTCGCGGCAAGAAAATCGCTCCTCCTTTTAAACAAGAAATTGGTGAGCAGGAGTGGGCACTCCTACAGAATTCGGGTCCCACCTGGCTCAACTTCTCGCCAGCCAGTTATGCATTTTCTGCTGTAGTGTTACCACTCTGGGCAAGTGAGCCATCCTGGCAGCGCTCCCTTCCACATTGTCAGAGAGCAAGCCATATCATACTCTCACACTCTCTCTTACTCTCTACCACAGTTTCTATAGTTCTCTAAATCATACTTGAAAAGATACGAAACGATAATTGTGGAGATTGACTCCGCGCCTCCAAAATACAACATTACACCTCCATATTATGAAGTTAAGGGACACATATGTAAACTATTCCAACCGAACTTTTAATAACCTGACCTCTAATGGGGTGCTTCGCCCCCCTCGACCTCCCAGAGTTGTAACACTGCACTGTGACTGCAGCAGAAAATGAATAACTGGCAACTTGGGCCCGTGGGTAACAGCAAAGCCAGGCGGGACCCAGATTCTGTAGGAGTGCCAAGGAGGGTTTCTAGGGGGGGGGGCATTAATTTCATACGGTTTTTCTAATAGTAAGGGGGTCCTGGGTCCCTAACCCCCATACTATTTGAGGGACGACTCTGTATATATATATATATATATATATATATATATATATATATATATATATATATATATATTATTAGTCCTACTTATGATTTTTATGTGAAAATTCGTCATGGGTAATGTGCATTAAACTATGGTTTCATTAAACATTGCCAATTTTAATGCAAGAAAATGGCCTCATAAGACTGAAAGAACTTATCAGTGTAAACAAACAAGGATTAATCCAAAAAAAATAATTTAAATAAAAATAATCATGATTTTTCTAACTCTGGATTAGGGTATCTTCATACACATAATGTAAGCAATTTAGGGTATAAATCAACAAAGAATGACCTCATTCTGTTGTAGAGAAAGTCTAGTAATGAATCATATATAAATTTTCTGTCATCAAACATATGTGATGCAGCACCTAATGAACATAAGAACATAAGAATGTAAGGAGTCTACAAGAGGCCAGTTGGCCTATACAAGGAAGCTCCTGTAAGCCTAACCCCACCTAACCTCACTATCCATGAATTTCTCCAACCTCCTCTTGAATGTATCTATGGTATTGGCACCCACGACATGACTGCCAAACCTGTTCCACTCATCCACCACGCTATTGGTAAACCAATTCTTGCCGATGTCTTTGTTGAATTAGAATTTATCTAGCTTAAAACCATTACTACGTGTCCTGCCTGGCTCTTTTACAACCAAAACACTATTAATATCCCCTTTATTTAAGCCTACACTTAACCTTACATAACCTAATAAAAACAAAAACACTATAGGTCTTGACTCAGAAAATTCATATATGCTTCCTTACTAATGAGACTTTCTATACAACAAAGTATATAAATCAACAAAGAATGACCTCCTTCTGTTGTTTAGAAAGTCTCATTAGTAAGGAAGCATATATGAATTTTCTGAGTCAAGACCTAAAGTAACTGTTTGGGTTTTGTAAGGTTAGATTAGGATAAGTTTAGGGTATCTTCAAACATATGACTGCCAGCACCTTATGGTATAAATCAACAAAGAATGACTTCACTCTGTTGTATAGAAAGACTCATTAGTAAGGAAGCATATATGAATTTTCTGAATTGAGACCTATAGTAATGTTTTGGGTTTTGTTAGGTTAAGTTGGGTTAAGTTTAGGGTATCTTCAAACACAGGATTGCAAGCACCTTAAGGTTTAAATCAACAAAGAATGAACTCACTTTGTTGTATAAATGTCTCATTACTAAGGAAGATTATATGAATTTTCTGAATCAAGACACATAGTAACTGTTTGAGGTTTTGGTTTGTTAGGATAGGTTAGCTTTACAGCATCTTCAAACACATGATTGCCAGCACCTTATGGTATAAATCAACAAAGAATTACCTCAATTTGTTATATAGAAAGTCTCATTAGTAAAGAAGCATATATGAATTTTCTGAGTCAAGACCTATAGTGACTGTTAAGGGTTTTGTTAGGTTAAGTTTAGGGTATCTTCAAACACATGATAGCCAGCTTCTTATGATATAAATCAACTAAGAATGACCTCAATTTGTTGTATAGAAAGTCTCATTAGTAAAGAAGTATATATGAATTTTCTGAGTCAAAACCTATAGTAACTGATTGGGGGTTATAGGTTAGGTTAGGTTTAGGGTATCTTCATTAGAGCCAGCACCTTGAGGTATAAATCAACAAGGAATGACCTCACTCTGTTGTATAGAAAGTCTCATTAGAAAGGCAGCTTATATGAATTTTCTGAGTCAAGACTTATAGTAACTGTTTGGGGCTTTGTTGGTTTAGGTTAGGTTAACCAGAGGGAGGCATGTGCCTCAATAGGAGTCATTTAAACAATCCTGCCTGTGCAACCACTGGGCTAAGGGACATTCACCAAAAGCCCCCCAAAACTGAAGTCAAAAGAGGCAATAACTCAGCCTAAAACAAATTAAAAAAAAATAAAGCCTAAAGGCTCCATTGGCAAATGTATATTTTTCTGAAAACTTCCAAAATTCCCATGGAAAGTTTCCCAGTTCAAAATTCCTGGTAATTTTACAACCCTAAGCATGACTCCAATCCTGTAAACTACAATCATGCAAATACAACCAGGTAAATACACACACACTATTGAACAACCTTCAGCTCCTTATCATTCAAGAACTCCACTCACTGCTTAAATAACAGGCTCGGCTAAACCATATGCATCTGTGACAAGCTATGGTTAAAAAAAGTAGAATGGAATTGTGATCCCCCAAAATCTTCCTCATACATCATGAACTATGCAACAATAAAGTCTCCAAATGAAGATGCTGCAATTACATTACTGCACATGCTAATACGTGAACACAGTGTCAGAGTACATGAAATTTCTGGATGATCCTTACCAACAGGCATGTAAACTGCAGTCACAACCAAAGGCCAAAAGAGGCGGTCCACTGACACCAGGACCCATAATTTGCGAAGCCACAAGTTGCAGATTTTCCATTTTAATCGTGGCCGCAACATTCGTTTTTCTGAAATTGAAAAGTATATTGATATTCAAACAAATCATGAGCAGATTCCCATTTTTCTTGCATGATGCACTCAGGCTGCTTTCAATCTGATAAGTCTTCATAATTTATTTTTTGTCTTTCAAAGTACATAATGACCTCTTCTGGATGCCTGTTCTGATTATCACAACTGGACTTCCTATAATCATTTTCATCATGTCTTCTCTACTCATACCTGAGTGCAAAATCATTAGCATTAATAAGCTTAAATCCCCTTAAAAGATATGCAGAATACAAATGCAGTGTATTTCCTCATGTAGAGGACATTCTCAAGAAGTATGACTATCATAGACTTAAAGTGGTAAGAGGAATATAAACATCTTTTACATGGAAACAAACTGCAGCTGATATGAGGAATAAGGCTCTTCACTACTTTCATTTGACAATATATTCTCTGGGATGATGTATAATATCTATATACCCTTCCAGTGTTATCACCCAAATAATAATCAATTGGGCAGCAAGTGGGTGAACTCCTGCCTTACCGAGAGCCAGGCGATGGACGTACCGCAGGACGCACAGCGGCAGCACACACACACAAACCATAATGCCAAACAGGAATTGAAACTGAAAAAATTAAAGGAAAGGAAAAGTAAGAAATTTAATTGGTAAACACAAATTAAAAGTAATGCCAGAAATGATAACAAAACTATTGATCAGGAATTTATGCTTCATTATTTAAACACTAAATATAGTTAAATAGCTGTACTGACTGCTAATTTCTCACACCCCGAATGTATAATTACAAGAGGGAGTGGTAAAAAAATAAAGTATTGTTCAGAAAGTGACTTCTGGCAGCCATTCCCCTTAACTAAATAAATATCCAAACAGTTTACTTGAGTGTGGTTCTTTTTGCCCAATAGGAAGTTCAGTAGTAAATCAATTTAAAGTTAAATCAGTTTAAAAAAATGTCAAGTTAATTCAGTTTTGTGCAAATGCAAGATGTTAGTTTACTTTTAACACCCTGCAGGGGGTATAATGTACACTGCATTGAAACATTCACTAGAGGCAAAAAGATGCAGAAGGTGTGACAATGACCACACACACATAACTGGCATGATGTTTACAAACACTAATACCCCAACCCCGGCATTACACCCCACAGGCCAACTCATCGGCTCGGTTGTGCTGTGCTATCATGGCACAACTTGTAACCTCAACTGAGAAATGTAATGTCTATTGCTGGTTACAAAGGAGGCACTAGCAAGGGAGAAAGCTTCTACAGTGTTTTGTGTGAGAGCTAATGAGAGACCAATGATCTGGATTGAGTGGTGCTACAACCCGAAAGAACAGTTAGATTTTTCTAAGACGCTCCTTTTGCTGGGCCTGGCAGGGGACAATGCATTCCATGAGAAATACTACATGTGTCTGTGTAATTCACCCACAGCCTAATCACGAGCTGGACTTGTCATCACCAGCAAGTACCCTCCCAATTAGAACAAGGCTTATTAGTCGATATATGGGTACTGCTGGGACCTTCACATGCCACACACCCTATTCCCCTTGCTAAGTTATGTATGTATAAAGAAAATAAATTATGAGAATGGATGAAAGTGTGTGTGTGTGTGCATGTGTGTGTGTGTGTGTGTGTGCATGTGTGTGTGTGTGTGTGTGCATGTGTGTGTGTGTGTGTGTGTGCATGTGTGTGTGTGTGTGGGTGGGTGTGTGGGTGGGTGTAATGACACTACACTTTCCCTTATGATGACAGGCTGGTAAGCACATGGCAGCAATTGGCAGTAGTAGTAGTAAGTGTCTTGGGTTGAGCCATGGCAGCCATGGTCCTTGTGGCCAAGTGTGCAGGGCAGAGAGTGGGAGTGTGAGGTAAAACCTTCCACTCAACTAGCTACCAGCAGTACTAGCTGGAGAGCAGTCAGATGCCTGTCGCACAGTTTGAAAATAAATATCTGGCATGCAATTTGAAAAGTTGTCAAATGAGCAGTGATTATATGTCAAAACAACCAAAAAGGGTAAATTTTTAGCTGTTGAAAGAGCAAGATGTCAAATAATTAATGGTTGAATAACAGTGGTTGCTTGTACCCAGCATTTCAAAATTTGGAAAAAAAATAAATGTTTTAGCTACCCAGTTTCCTGACATTTGGTTAATAGGAGTTTTAGTGGAATGAAAGCAGGGTAAATAATAATAAATCTACTAGAAATAAATGTAATAATGTAGAATGAAAAAAATATTATAGTGATGCCAAGGTTATTATGTTCAATATGTTGATGTTATTGGTATGATTATCAGAAAACTCACACACATAGAGATGTTAGACATCAAGAGAGCTCTTGGCCAAAACCTGAAGGAGGGCTGAGAGCCATCAAGGGAGAAAGGCTGCTCAACTCTCTGCTCCCTTCCACTTGAGTCTTTTGCATATACCTGTTGAGAGAGGAGGTCCATAAGGCGCAGTCTTCTGTTTAAGGCAGAGACACATCCACATAAAACTTTGCAACTCTTGGCTCTTTTCTAAGCATAATGATATATAATATGGAGCCTGTCACAGTTACAGATGAAATGTGCATAATGTTAGCCCATTCTTCATCAACTCACGACCAAATCATTGCATATCCAACTTTGGCAATAACACCAGCAAAGTAGACAGAACAGTACTTCATTTGGTATTTGATACATAACTCTTAAGCTAATTATTATTAAAGGAAATAAGGCAGTGAGATGACAAATCAATTTTTCCTCAAAACTCCTGTCCTGAGAGGGCTATTCTCACCAACTCTCTTGTAGGTTGGAGGTTAATAAATGTGCAGAGGCAGCAGAATTATCAGACCAATAACAAGCAATAAAGAGGAGCAATAGGAAAAATGTTGCTATGTGGATGACAAAAGCAATGTAACTGAAGTCCAAAAGAACTAACATTTCCCTTCTTTCTACCTTTAACAGCAGTATTAGTAAAGACCAATGACAACAATCAAGAAATTTCCACATTTCCCATTCCATTTTATTGGTGGCATGTTTAACAATGCATATCGTTATAATCTCTAACTATTTGACTTACCAAAGTTTCTTAGAGGTACCATTTTCACATTATTATTATTATCATTATTATTATTATTATTATCATTATTATCATTATTATTATTATTATTATCATTATTATTATTATTATTACTACTACTACTATTATTACTATTATTATTATCATTATTATTGTTATTATTATCATTATCTTATATTTCAATAATATCACTATAGAAATACTTGTATCCACTTGGAACTGAGAATGCATTCAGTCATACTGGATAATGGTAAACCAATGTAATAAGGAAGCTGATTAGAGATGATTTTTGGCATTTAAAAGGAGGAGATTTTAATACCATAATCGTGTGAAGTCCTGTCATGTACTTTTGTGGGTTCCATGACACCACAAAGAGAGGCCCCTCCTTAACCTGTGCCAGGGTGTGCCAAGGCCCTGACTCCCCGACCCTCACTTTGGCTTCCACGATGGGAGAGAAGGACCATATCAGCACTCTGAAGGGTGGGGTACAATAAAGTTTACTAATCTCTCATAAGTTAGTTTCACTTTAGGAATAAATACCATGAAAAAGCACCTTATTCCTTATGAAATATGTTAATTTCAGTTTTTCCTACTAGTTTTTGGTGTTGAGACAGTAAATTTAATGCAATGAGATTATTTGAAAACTGTATAAAAAAAAGTTTAGAGAATCAGTAGTGGGTAAAATGGAGTTAAACTGGAGTGGGAGAATGCACATGAGAGTAAGAAAGGTAGTAATGGGTCTATTTATGAATGGTAAAACAAATGGGGAAGTGAGACTATGTACAAATTCAAGGTTCCAATATGTAAAATATATATTATCTCATATATAGGGTGAGGTGGACACAACCCGTACTACTAATGGGAAAATATTAATTAAAAATCTGTATTTGCCCGAACAGGCAAAATAAAGAGTGCATAATACTCCTCAGGAAATGGGCTTCCTCTATGAGTATCTGTTGAGCTTCCCCAGAGAATATTTTTTCTCCATAGGAAGGTTTTATCTTTTTTTCAATTGCTGTACGGCTTGTGACCAGGGGGTCACGGCTCGTACACGAGGTGTTCACGGCCCGTACAATTTTATAAATAAATTTCTTAAAAATCTGGCTTTGCACCAAGACTCAAACCCAAATGCCTAAAGTAATCCTTAGGCTGTGGGCTTCCTTTGCGGTATCAGTTTATATTGTTTGGGCTTCCAACTCTGCAAGTGATGACAGTGTTTTAACACGTAATTTTTAGGCGGTTTTCTATGCTCGACAAATGTAACCAGGCTTTACAATAACATTTTGCATCCACTAGCTGTACAACTCGTGAAGTACCCACATGTTTGTTTACGGGATTCCCACGAACACATAAACGCAGCACAACAATATCTTTCCATGCTAATATATTTTCAATATGATCATATTCGCCATGGAAACCTTCACCAGCAAAGTCAAGACATATTCACAATCGCCATACACTACACCATGAGGCGAGAAAATTGCATCAGACAACTCAAAAAATAAAAAACTCGCCTAGCATTTTCAGGCGTGAGGCTTGCGGCAAAAGATGGCTGCGTCAGCTGTTGGTGTCCCATTTTCTTTCTTCTGTAGGAAGCAAGACTTTCCTCGATGTTTTGCTTCGACAAAACGGCCTTTGTATGTCTCGTGACTCTGTACGAGTTATGTCCACCTCACCCTACATAAAAATCTCAGGAGTGAAACCCAGTATTGGACTATGCAATGATAAAAGAGTAAAAGATAAAAATAAATTCTGAAAAGCTAGTGTACTATGTCAGAAGTAATTTTTAGGTGTGTGAATGCAAAGGCAGAGCATTATGGCAATGAAAAAAATAAAATAAATAAAAATAATAGAATCCTTTTATTAATAAAGTTAAATTATATGAATGCCATGACAGGTCAGAGGCAGATGTTCAGGTAAGGTGGAGAGAGTTGTGCTAAGGAGAAAAATTGCTTTAACTATGAATATCCTGATCTACTAAAGGAAAACTGATATGGATACGGTCTGGAATATCCATGAAGAAATGTAATTCCAGACCCTGTTATGTGAAATCAAAATGTTTCTCTGGGATGAGCTGGAAGGGTCACATGTGATAGTACTGGAAAATGCATGACAGGGAGTTTTGGGGGTGGGGCTAACAGGCTATGGAGAGTGGTGCCACAGAGATGAGGAACAGGAAATTTGTACTGAGGTGGTATGGTAACACCATGAGCGGATAATGTACAAAAGTGATGAAAATAATCTGTGGTTGTAAAATTGGCTCAGGAAGCAGAAGAGATTCAGTCTTAAAGATGCCTGGATGTGAAGAAGTAATGCATGTGCAACTGTGGAAAGGGAATGAGGAAAATATGAGAAGATATATCACACAGCAGATTGGAAGATATTTACGGAGAAGGATGAGTGGCTAAACAGTTTAATCAGTTTTACTTATTTTTTCAATCATGAAAATCAATTACGATCAGTACCAAATCCTGATAGGCTGTAAGATACAATTAGGTGCCAGTGATGATATTCCATTCACAGTTGCTGCTTTGATCTCGTCTAGACAGAAGTGAAATCAATTTAATTGTCACTCTCTGCTTGTGATCGAAACTTCACATTCAAGGAGCCATGCCCTCCTCATATCTTCCCAGGCTAAATACTTCATTAACCTCTTCTTGGACTTGATTATCACCCTCATTGACAATTGAATTATATCTCTAGCTACCAACAATTATTTCTTTTCCTTTCCATTCTTATGCCATAGGTTTTTCTTTCATTCCTGTGATATTCACACACTTCTTTTTATCAGCTACACCTCTGACCAGGGATTCACTTTTCAAAATCTTGGCCACTTACTGATCTTCTTCTGGCCTTGTTTTTTCTGCTGTGCTAATATATCCCTTTGCATTTCCTTTCTCTTGTGCATGTGTGTAATTAATGAAACATTCAATTTTAATGGGAGAAAAATTCTTAAAAATCACTAAACATAATGCTAACAAATTCACAAACCAATAAGGTAACTATGCTCAAGAAAAGAAAACTAGAAATCCACAATGGATATCAGATCTAGCTCTCACATTTTTTAGATAACTCTTCCACCACACACAGCATCCTGTCTGGTTGTTATGAAATGGATAAGTCCAAGAAAGCTCAACATAAATGTGATAACTCTTTTAACTCTTAAATAATTCTCTGTTCAGTATTATTGTACTACACTAGGAGACTTACATCTAAAGAGTCAAGGGAAACTTGGGCTTTTCCAATAATAATGATACATACTTGCTACCTTATAATGACTGAAATAATAATTGTGATTGTGAACTTTAATGGAGATTCAGTGACAAAACTAAAGGTAGGAAAAACAGTTTGGTGTGCATGCTCTTCCTGTGTAGACAGACCTGATGTGTGTTGACTTCTGGATAAGGTGCAGTGGCTCATGGTGCTTCATAGCAAACAGCGCATGCTTAGGGTTTGTGATGAGGATAACAGGCCAGGTAGCGTGCTTCACATCAGTAAAAGAAAATAGACCGTGGTCTATTGCAGCTACACGAAAACTGCAATAGAGAATGTAAGGTTATCCATTTCTTATTAATATCTGAATAGAGAATGTAAGGTTATCCATTTCTTATTAATATTTGAATAGAGAATGTAAGGTTATCCATTTCTTATTAATATTTGAAGAGGTCAGTGCTGAAATTCTCAAATCTTAATCTCCATAATGTGCTGGTGTATTTAGATTATTGTAATTGTATTTATTTCTTAAAGCAATGTGCTCATTTATCTTTTACCTGAAAATAGCAAACTCATTTAAAAGGGCATCATATTGTTGAACACCTGAAAGAAATCTGAATCTGATTATATAGCCAAAAGAAACAATAAGGATTGATATCATAATGACAACTGTTTATGTACCAAAATGACATCTGTTTTCATTCAGTAATATTTTTAACAAACAAACATCATTCAATGATATTTAATTTACAAATCTTAATTCACAAGGACCTATCGTTACATTCCAAAGTAATATTCTTAAAGGGGACCAACTGACGTGAATGCTGCTTTCCTAATCTTTGTTGTGTATGATCAAAACAAAACAAAATTAATATGTGAGTATACAATGACACTCTTAAATCAGTGCAATGTGTTTGGCACCCTTGAGAATCCTGTAGAACTGTGGGATACCTTCAAATGTGAAACCATTAGAACAGCAATGGAATGCATTACAAACACTATAGCATACTTTCATAAAATAAATCAGTAACCTCTCATCACGGTGGGGAAAGAGATAGCATCCAGAAGGCCTCATGGAGTACAAGGTGGGACAGAGCAGTTGCTTTCCTCTGAGGATTGATTCGTGCACACCCCAAAACCCTATGTATCAATCTATAATGAGAGCATCTACTATAGCTGCGTGTGGCTTCAGAGCTCTTTTCTGGCACAATAACCCTTGAGCCTGTGGTGTAAGATGTCATTACCCAGGGACACAGGGCTAGTGTGACATCTGGGTTACCACAGTAAAACAAAAATGAAACACAAATTGCTAGGATGTGGTAACTACTTGCTTTCTATAGAAGTGAAGAAAGGTAATCAAGGGGAAAGTATTGCTTTGTGAACAGTACTTGACAACATATAAAATGAACTGATTTCTCCAAAATAAGTCCCTGAAGATCTCCCTGCATCTTATATGCTTAAGGTAAGAGCCCAGGGTTGCCTGGAAGTGGTGTTTTAGCCCTGTAATATCATAGAAAATTATTTGCCATATTTATTGAAATTATCGCAGCCCTTAACCCTTTCATTGCTAAACACTCGCAGCGAGCATTAGGCGTATTTGCTGGTGCTGCTAAACGCTCACTGTGAGCTCTACCTGCACTCAAATCTCCCGCGTAGGAAAGTGTTCCAACACTAATTCTCACAACACAGGATTGCCAATTGAGTGGGTTCTTCACTAAATTTGGTGGAAAATCATATCAGCCCAGCGCGGCAAATCTATGGACGAGTAACTGGTGGATGTTCTTGCCCAATATAGCAGCATTTTTGCATAGCTTCACCTATCACCTGACTGATTCTTTGACCAAATAGTTGTAAATATTGCAATTGGCAATGCTCCCTTGCCAGGATCTAAAGGAGTGATGTCCGCAGTTCCGTCGATATGGCTGATCATCCTGCACGCACTGACGTAAGTGTTAACATTCAACACTCCCTGAACGTGCATGTACGTTTGCAAGAGAGGCATACATATCCGACTCCTATAGATCTGGACCTCCTCTTTCCAATGGTGTTTTTGGTTTTTAGCTGTGATGAATAGTTTTTGAGATACAGAGGTTAAAAGAGACCCCCCATTGGGCTCCCCGACTGTGCCTGAGGAGATAGTCGCATCCGCACCGCACGCAAGGAAAGGGTTAAGCATAGAAAATCCAAGAGTGTAGTCTGGAGGGATATTCAAGCCTGTTATAAAAATAAAAATAAAACATTCCTCCATTTTTCCTTTAGCATATGAGATGCCAAAGATACATTTCTAAAATTTATTTTTATATTTTGATTAATTTTTTATCTCAGTTTGTCCCCTTAAGGTATAAAGTAAATACTCTATACCATATCAAATAATTTAACTTACAGCCTACTGTCTTTCCAGTCTCCCAGCTCCAGCTCAAGGGAGCCAGTATGCTGGCGGGTGTACATGTTGGGCACAAGGCCCCCAAGGGTGTGTAGGTGTCCACAGAGGTAGGCCAGCCCACGCCCCATCACCCGGCGTATGCCTGGCTCAGGGGAGAGGATGCATGATGTGGGGTAATGACCGAACCAGATGGTGTGATTACTCTTGCGGCTCGCCCTCTCAAACTCCTCCAAAAGACGCATCTCAGAGGAAGTGACCATGCCTAGAATGTAAAACAGTACTACTAGTGTTATGTTGCAGGATCTTAAAATTTCATACTTACTCATTTATGGATATATTTTTTTCTCCTTTTTGTAATTTAGATGTCCTTGAGAAGTAAACTTGTGCCATAGTGACTTGAGTCTTCATTTTCTCAAAAGCATAGGGATGACTTAAGGAAATGTATACTAAATTTTGATTCACTTTGATTCATGGTTATAAGTAAAATATGTCAAGTGGCAGGTATTACAGTCCGACACATCTAAAGTGGCGCCTCTGACATAGGTAGCTCCCCTTACAGTGGTGTCACATCTCCAACTCACCTCCTGAAACACTCTCTCGCAGCCACCTTTGGACTTTCGACTGTTGTGTTTCTCGAAACTGTTTCACACACACACACACACACACACACATAGAGAGAGAGAGAGAGAGAGAGAGAGAGAGAGAGAGAGAGAGAGAGAGAGAGAGAGAGAGAGAGCAGGTATGAGAGGCACAATATGGAGTGTTATCTACGTCAGAGACGCCACTTTAGATGTGTCGAACTATAGAATGTATACGTAAAAATATTCAATACTGGACAACAATATCAAACAGATACATTACCAATGAAGTTAAAAGGCCTTCTTGGGCCTGGAAGAAGGCAAGCATCAACAGCTATGAAGGTAACTGACTGTCCCTCCAATTTGAGGGTGTAGCTGTAGGAGCGGGAGTGGTGGGGGCCCTGCACACTATACCGCTGATAGAAATTCTCATCACTAGCCAATGAAGGCACATTGAAGTTGTCTGGAAAATATTAATAACACTGTTTTGTGAACTTATAAGATTGAAACCACTGGCAAGAAACTGAATGAAATGAAAGTTATGATCATCATGACTTTTCTATACACATTGGGAAGAGGTGAATAAATAAATAATAGCAAATAAAGGTAAAGAGGAAAATGTGTAAAATGAGCTAGATTAAACAGTTGAATATTCTGCTACCCATACCCCAGCCATGGCTAGAATTGCATTATTGTTGACACAATGATATCTCACAACCAGCCATGGTGTAAGTCATCAATGCTTGTTTGCTTCACAAGCACCAATGATGAATGATTTTTCATTTTTTTTCATTCATATTTGATGCCTGCTCCTAGGAGCTCCCATCAGGGGATGGCCACGGCAGAAGTTTCCATCTCTCTCTATCGAGACACTCCCTCCTTGCCTGCTCAAAACTTCTCAAGGATGTTTCACCCCTCTCCCTGACATACTCCTGCACCCTATCTCTCCATTTCACTGGAGGTCGTCCTCTAACATTCCCTCCCTGATTTTTCAAGCTTTGAAATACATTCAGTATATATCATCTACAAGACAAAACACAAGTCACACTGGTACTATGAATGGGAATGAGTAAGAAACATGTTGATGTACTTCTTGATTAATACTGTACCAACAGTAGAAATACATTAACACTTACTGTTGAGGGTCATGGTTGAAATGATGATAACAAAGATGTTGATGATAATGAAGATTATAAAGTATTATGTAAATGAACAGGAAAATAAGTAAAAATGTGATGCATGAAAGCTTCATACCATGATTTCCTCGAATATCAAGCCAGACAGTCTTGTTAAGGACTCCACTGTGCTTGAGGATGTCGCTGTAAGTGGCCCACTCCTCAATATACTGCTGGGAGCCTAACATGTCTTCATTTTTGGCATCAGTCAAATCACCTGTAAAAAAGTCTATTTAAAGACATCTCATTAAAATATTTTTGGGTGTTAATACAACTCACAATCACAATGGCTGGTAACATCATCCACAGGCCCAAAAAAATGAGGACAATGACAAGTATTGAGCAAACACATGTAAAGGTCAAAGAAAAACCTGACCCCTCCTTTAAAGTTAAAAATAGCAAAATACTAACTTTTCACAGGAAAATGAGAAGTGAACAAAGAAAATGAGGTAAAATCTACTAACCCTCGACAAACAAACAAACAAACAGACAGACAGAGAGACACAGACAGCCAAATAGACAGACAAGCAACATACACGCAGACAGTCAAACATAATCAAAACATAAGATTCTATTCTTCATGAGGCAAAAATTGTGCTAGGAATGATCTATAGCCCAGGTGTGGATGATGTGTCACATATATAGCGGAAGACAATACCACCTTTTGCTAATATTTAGGGTGAGGCTCCTTTCAACCTACCTGAGGCAAGAACTACTCCTGGATTGATGGTGTTCACTGTTACAGTGGCAAACTCCTGAAGCTGAGTGGCTCTTGTGCCATCTTGAAAAAGACTGAGATGAAGGTCTGAGATCTGTTAAAGATGCCAAAAATTTAGAAAGGCTATTTTATCAAGAAGAAATATTCCTTTTTAGTATACTTCTTTCAACATGATTTGGTATTAAAGAGATGGTGACAGCCACCACTTTTATTTTATCTGTATAATGTAAACTAAAATCAAATTGTTTCAGATATTTTTAGCATGCTCCTGCTCTCCACCCTCAAAAAAAATGGCATAAAGTACTGTGATTAGGAAATTTTATAAGAGGAAATTGATGGAAGTGGCAGCTTTTGCAATGCAGTGTGTGTGCAGACAGTGTAACTTGGTGAGGTAAGCTTTGGGAAGAGGTAAGGTGAAGGAGGTGGAAGAATTTAATTTTCTGGGAATCATTTCAGGGAGAAAATTGGGGAAGAGGGCAGTGAAGGGAAGGCACATCACATATGGGGCAGAAAGTCAAGGCTGCCTAACTACAAAAACAAATGTATTGTGACCCAGATTTCTGTGGTAGTGCAACAGTGACAACTTAAATGGCTGAGGGCAAACTGTATTTCAAAATCGTACACTGAAGAGAAAAAAAAATTAAAAATACTTTAATGATTTAATTTTTTTTAATTTGAACAAAAAAAGAAAAACAAATATTTGTAATTTTGAATATTCATGAATAGAAAAAAATAGTGCAAAGCCTGTATTTTATGCATACCCTGTGGCTGATCGTGTATGGATAAACATTTCTCATGAACCCAAGTTATAATGTTCATTACGTATATTACTCTTTATATAAATGGTAGGATTTTTCAAGAATGCAACCCCATTGTATAACGAGGCTATCCTGTATTAATTGAGTTTTATACCTTTCTTCTATTTACATTTCCTGAGAGATGACAAATCCAGCATCTTTTTAAGGTTCCCATGTGATGCTCACCTGCAAGAACCATAAGAGTTGGTCATTTCCTGAACCAAGACCTTCTACATCTGATTCTCTTGTCTGGTTCCCTGCCGCAGTGGATTCTTCAGGCGGATCCTCTACATCAATGCTCAGAACTCTCACTACTTGGCCCACAAGAGAGGCGCCTCCCAAGACCAACAACGTCCACACGATGGCACCTGGACTGACCCGCATGACTGTAGGGTGTTGTGAAAAGGTATATAATCGTACACAGCAACACAGTGATACAAAGAAAAATCAGAACTCCTTATTATTAAAACACTTTGGAATTAGGGTGTTATGGGGACTGATATGCTAAATATGTATACTTGACCTGATTGTTTCCTTTTCCAAAGACAACATTGGAGGTGATCGTCTATCACAAATTACATGCTTTATCTTTAATAAATGCTATATATGTACTTAGAGAAAAATTATGATTTCGCACTGTTCCTCTTATCATGACAAAACTTCACATAAAAACTACAACTGATTGTAGCCCTTTTACTGAGCCCTTCTGTCACTGCTTTATCTGCATTCAACACCACACAATGAACTCCTTTGTTTGAAGTGTTGATAAGCAAAAGTTTTCTTGCTAAAACTCAAATAATGTGTTTGCTTCATGCCACTTTATATTTATTTGCCCTTCACATACCCCAGGGTCCTCTCACCATCCTCAATAAATAACTTTTGACATTAGCCAACGTTATTCACCAATGTTACTGTTTGATCATCAGAGAAGCACGGTAAGTTAGTAGGGGGGTGAAAACCTACTGAAGTCAGTCTCTTTATGCCCCCCCCCAAAACACACACACACACAAACACACACACACCAGCAGTGCCCGGCCTGGCCCTGCCCGAGGTGCCCTGCACGCCACACCTTGTGTCTTGACCGACAGTCGTGACAGCCGTGACCGGCGTCGTTAATCCGTGACCGCCGTGCCTGCCGATCACCTACGTCATCATATTCAAAGTCGAGACACTGACATACACCACAGGAACGCGCCTCCTGGCATTACACACCCATGGCATGAACCTTGACACTCCTCAGCGTCCCCGCCCCGCCACACTGCACCACACACACACACACACACAATAACCTTCAAGCTCGTGCCACAGCCCCCGGCCAGCGTCGCGGCTCACCTGACGGCCTCCAGCTGGCCCGCGGCGGCACCGTCAATATCGCGCACCGCGGCCACGGCTCCTCGCAGGGCCCAGCCGTGCCTCGCTTTGCCTCCTCCGCTGCCTCGATCAGCCTCAGCTATACCTCAAACAAGAATAGTCTTACATTTAACAAGCAGGAGCACCCAACTAAGTCTCAACAAAACACAACGTTGCTACATATGCACAATTTAGTTGCAGCATCTTTGAATTTCGCTAAAACCAATCCATCTTCGTTGAAATGTCAGAATGAATAATATGATACTTAACTTGAGAACGATTGATTTCAAAATAAAGTGTATATAAATAAAATACAAAATCACCATGACATCGTCAATATCATTATGAAACACATTAACTGGAATTTTATAGCCAATTATAACCAGGTTTAAATAACAAATTAAATCAAAACTAGGTTAGCATTAAAACGTTATCCGACTCTTTTTCGACACTTCTCCATCTATAGAATCATTTGCTGCACGTGGTTTCGATGCTCATCTCAATCCCATCATTATATTGTCTCAGAGCTTGCAGTATAGTGCTGATCGAGTGTCGATCAGTATTACCATTCTTTACCTTAATTTTCCCAAATTTCCCCAGACCCATATATTGACGAGCAAGCGCTGCTATAATCAATACAATATGATTTCTTAGCAAGCGATAACAGCACAAAATGGAAATTCAATACAATAACTGGAAATGAATACAATCCAGTGCAATATAACCATAAAAAAGCACAATACAGTCTATAAGCAAGCGTTACCGATAAATACATTAATAATTGCAATTTCTAAACAAGGATTAATTCATGATAACCATGGATTCGAAGCTTAATATATATTGCTGAGAAGAGCTGCATGGTGCCCTCTTGAGCACTGTTTTGTTTTGTTTTTATACATCAAAGGCTCTCTTAATTGCCTCTCGAGCTATCACTAGAGGTAAAATTGGGGTCATATGGTGTAGCTGCGCGTGGCCTCGGTGCTCATCTCCGTCTTATTTTGTTGTCCCTTAATTAATTGAGCCTGTAGGTACTATATAGTGTTGGGTAGGAAACCTTGCAATTACCTTGGAATACAGAGCCATGCTGCAGTGTGATATCCAGGTTAACACAGTAATTATCTTCCCCAGGTTTCTACAGCACCAATTTATCTACCAATCCTAAAGGGAGCTGGGTGCTGCGCGCACGCCAACTTTAAATTCATGGAGGCGCAAGCAAATCGAAATGCAGTAACCATGAATGCATTACAAAAAGTCAATAACCATAGGAAATACAATACAATGACCATGGAAATACAGTACAATCAAACAATGCAGTACAATATATTACTGTGTAAAACAACTACTAGCAAGCTTTAACAGTACTATTACACCTCGCCACAGTGCAGTAGCCATACATTATAGCCATGATTGATTGATTGATTGATTTTATTTAGTAAGTGGTTATATTTTGTGATAGATAAGACAATACAGCAACAACGTGACAACTCTTACAAGGATAACCCACTAAAAGTTTCCATGGATATATAAGCTAAAACAAGTTCTTAACAAGGTTAGCCACTGTAGCTACACCTCGACACTGTGCAGCACAGTAGTCATAGATATATAAAACAAGGTCTTAGCAAAGGTAGCCACTGTACACCTCGACACAGTGCAGTACAATAGCCATGGATATATGAAACAAGTTCTTAGCACTGTACGTAGGCCCTTAGACACCTCACAGTGCAGCACAGTATCCATGCATTTATAAAACATTAATTAAGTTCTTAGCATGGTTAGCCACTGTGCACCTCGATACAGTGCAGTAAAGTAGCCATGTATATATAAAATAAGTTCTTAGCAAGTTTAGCCACTGTACACCTAACACAGTGCATTACAGTAGCCATGGCTTTATAAAACAAGTTCTTAGCAAGGTTAGCCAGTACTGTGCACCTTGACAGTGCAGTACAGTAGCCATGGATATATAAAACAAGTTCTTAGCAAAGTTAGCCCTGTACACCTCACCACAGTGCAGTACAGTACCCATGGGTATCTAAAACAAGTTCCTAGCAAAATTAGCCCTAGTTCGCCTCGCCATGGCCGTGACCGTAGCGGCGGGGCCACCTGGCGGCCGCGCGGGGAAGTGCCGCAGGTAAACAAGCCAGAAATATCGACCGAGCAGCAGCACTGGTCCTCCTCGGAGTCTCCGGTGCCTCGTAAGTCAGCCAGGGGAGCTCGGAGCCGTGTTCGGATACCCATATATTGCTTTACGGACACAAGCACTACTCCCCTTGCCCTGCACTTTGCCATTCATTCGCGGGAAGCTGAGATTTTTAAGCTTAAATGTGGACGGTTGGAAGAGGTGCTGATCCAAGTTTTGGTTTTCCCTGTGGAGTGTTTTACTTTTCCTGTATGTTTTGTTTTCCCTTGTGGAGTATGTTTTGTTTTTCCCTGTGGAGTATGACAACCACACACATTATTCCCGTGTCCACGACTGTGTCAGCGGGGAGGACTGTGGGGATTGGAGGGTAGCTGCATCTCTAGTGGATTATATTCATGAATGATAAAATGCCAGGGTGTAGTTCTTGACCCATTGAACATAAAAAAGTCTTGTTGTTTGGGAAGGGAGGGTGCAATAGGCTGTCAACTGCATCAGAGCTACAGCTGCATCTAGATTATATATGCTTAGTTATATACTGTATTAATTAAAGGCATTAATGATTGTAAAAGTAGACCTGCTTTACAAGTGTGTATGTTGGTGTTATTGTTGCTTTTGAAGGACTGTGATGATCCAGAAGATCCTGTTTGTTCTGATGTTGTCCTGTGAAGTGATCACAGGCACGGTAATTGGCCTGTTTTCATAGGGGCACAGGCGTGGGTGATGGGTGGACGTTGTGCTGGAGGACGACTGCTGCTGCAGGAGGGTAGGCAAGCCATAGGTTGACACATTTAGGGCCAGGAGTTGGCTGCATAGGAGTACGCAATGGGAGGGGAAGTGTAGACACTGGAGAATAAAGAGCTCTGCCGTTTCCTTGACGTCGCTGCACCAAGGGCAGTGTTGGTTGAGTGTGAGGGCCAGGCGGTGCTGGTGTGCATTGAGTCTTAAGTCTCGGATGCAGGCGAGCAAGGGCCACGTGCAGGACTCAGGACGTTTGCCCTATCCATGGTTATGAGGAGGAGTGTGTGGCACTACCCCATGGAGGGGCCACAAAGGGCGGTGCTGAGTGAGGTATCCCAGCTAGAGTAGTAGGTTTGGGAGATGAAAGACCTTGTCGTGGAAGGAAACAGTAACTTATTTGAAAAATCATAAAATAAATTATCTTTATTCTTCCTGTGACATCAACATATTGATTCTAGTTTCAGATGTCTCATGCATTTCTTGTTCCAGTGCTGCATCTCATGTGAAGAGGAGCTGCTCTGCCAGTGTTTCCCTTCAACTGTATTTTATACCCTCGGAGACAACTTTTATTCTCAGTGTAATCCTGAGAAACATTACCTTGAATTTTAGACCACAAAGGAATGTTGTTTTATTTAACTGGACAAATTAGGGGTGTCTCAGGGTCATTTGCGCATTGTTGACACTGAGAAGTACAGTAGATAAATCTTAGAACATGAAGAGTGTAATATTTTGTCCATGTTCACACTTTTCCATGTTGCAGCTTCTTGCCAGATGGCCAAAGTGGGAGGTGAGCTGGTTGGGGGAGAGTTGGGGGTGGTCTTGGAGGAGGCAAGTGTTGGAGTTACCTTTGTGGACTCTCCCTCCCTGACCTCTGCTGGATTAACTGAAGACCCACTGAACAGCGACCTCACTGTGTGTCAGTACATTCTGCCCAATGATGTTGCAGGTAATTGTCCCATTTACAGATATATCTTAAGTATTGACTGTATTGTATATCATTATTTTAACATTATTCATTGCAAATTTTTGGTGTCATAATGAAAAATCTTTGAAAAGGAGGATGAATGTTGTGGTAGGTAATGTTGAGTGGGGGTAATTTGGACCTTGAAGTGGAATGGGTTGAGTCAGTCCACCTTTCTTATATGGTGTCCGATACCTAGATAAGTAAAATATGGTTACATTGTATTGAATACAGTGTAGTCGAGCAACTATTTTAACATTTCTAGTGTTATTGTGAATGTGAGATTCGATGTATGTATATGATATGTAATTAAGGAATCAAAATGGAAATATGATAAAGATGTCGCCTCTCAAAATTTGGGCCAATTTTGTTTACAAAATTATCTATTTTTGCAAATTTTGTTCCCACACAAAATGGAAAGGAACAGTCTCCTTTGAAATTATGTTATAAAGAGTGTTTCCCCTCTAATTAAATTTGGAACAATGAAAACAACTCTAGCTCATCCTTGTTTTGTTCAGTAAAATTTCAGTTCTGGGCTCTAGGCTATTCACCCCACTATTATGACTAGTTTTATTTTTGCTTATATACACATTTTTTACACTTGTTTCTTTTGTTTCAGGTTGGTACCTATTTTAGTTAAGTGTGACTATATGCTTAGAAAATAAGAAGTTTGTGCATAATAAGCCAAATAGCATTTTATTGATTTTGACTGGCTTTTGAGGGGTGACATCATTGTTTAGCCTAAACTATATTCTTTTGGTCCCTTGGTTGTAGGGGGTAGCTGCATTGCCTTTAAGATTTTTTTATGTTAAAGAACTTCAAGGTGTATACATGAGCTTCAAGTGCTATGCCAACATTAAAGCTGGTTAGTGAGCTAAATAACCAATTAGGCAGCCTTTATTGTATTACCTCATGGATAGTGGATATTCATTTCTGCTTTTTGCCTTTCATCTCCTTTGGGAAACCCATGAATGAAATTAGCTATATTGAATTTTTGTTCACATAGTTTATTGAATTGGGTAACTAAATCAGTTTATCAATGCCTGGTCCACATTACCCTGGTCAATGCTACATATCAGAAATGTCCTCATTTACTGATTTAGATCATTTAAGGAACTGAACTCAAATCATTAGTAGATGTTTACTCACTATCATAGGACTGACTCTCAGTAGACATTGCTCTGTGTATGTTTGGGTGGGTGGGTGTGTGGGTGTGTTTTTTATGCATCAGTTGACTGTGGTTTTGTATGTGGTTATGTGGTGTAAAAATTTAGGTTATATTTTTTTGTAAACTATGGCTGTAAACAGTCTGAAGATGTAAGTTATCCATTTCTTTGGTGTCTTTTCTGTTGCGTAAGACATTTTTGCTGAAAAGTTGTTACAAAACACACCTTGCATCCTACCAGCTTAAGGTTGGTGGTAATAAGGACATGTTTGGGATGAGGATGAGCTTCAGTATGTAACTTGTGTTTTTGTTATTAGTATGTGGAATTTTGATTACAAGTTAACTGTGGGTAAGAGTATCTCTTCACCTAATGTGTTTGGTTGTATTTGTAAAAGTACAGTGGAACCTAAGTTAGCACAGTGGTTGCGAGGCCTTACAACTGAATTGCCAACTTGTGGGATTGGCCTCCCTCTAAAAAGGTTTGCAAACAAGAATAGGATATAATCCAAGAATAGGAAGGTCTTTTGGTAGGATATCGAGGTGTTAGGGGCTCATGATTAATTATGTACAGGTATGAGCCTGGACAACAGTGAGCAGTGTTTCCACTTTTGTTTTCAAGTCTCCTGGCACTCAAATGCATCACACTACTGTGAACTACTTTCTGATGTATGGCTTTTTCCACAAAAGCCAACTAATATACATTTATTGACTTTTAAAAAAAACATGGTAAGGCCCAAGCAAAGGCCATTCATGGACAAGAAAACATGGGAATGATGAAGCAGGGATTATCTGTGGAAGAGCTGTTGCTGCTGCATAGTTCTTGGTTGGCAGAGTTACCAGGTCTCTACAAGAGGCTTTTATGGAAACTGGAAACCCATGGTGAAGGGCTGCTATACTCTGGCTCAGCTAAACGTGTGGTTCAAAGGTGCCATGTGAGGAATAATTCACGAGTACACGTTTTTAACCCCACGTTGGTTGCCCCCCCCCCTCTCTCTCTCTCTCTCTCTCTCTCTCTCTCTCTCTCTCTCTCTCTCTCTCTCTCTCTCTCTCTCTCTCTCTCTCTCTCTCTCTCTCTCTCACACACACACACACACACACACACACAAAGAAAGGCTTTCAACCCTTAACATGTTCTCTCTTGAGAAGCGTCGCCTCCGAGGAAAACTGATCGAATGTTTTAAAATACTTAATGGTTTCATGAATGTAGACAGATCAACATTGTTTATGATCGATGACACTTTGCGCACGAGGAACAATGGCATAAAACTCAGATGTTGACAAGTAAATTCAGACTGCACCAAATTTTTCTTCACCAACGTTGTAGTGTGTGAATGGAATAAGCTCCCACCATCAGTGGTCCAGTGTAACACGATTGACTCCTTCAAAAAAAAGCTCGACCGTCACTTCCTTCAACTTAATATCAACTAGCGTAGAAATGCAACGTTTTGGAGCCTTCTGATTAATGTAAAATCACTTAGGTTTAAGGACAGACGGCCTAGTCTGGACCATGGGGTCTGTGTGGTCTGATTTTCTATGTAAATCTATGTAATTCTCTCTCTCTCTCTCTCTCTCTCTCTCTCTCTCTCTCTCTCTCTTTTTTATTTACACTATTACACAATATAGGAATGCTACATAATCAATTAAGTACAAATAGCACTATAGGCCAAAGGCAGCTTCATTACAGCCGCCTATCTTAAGGCCTGCCTTGTGTCTTTTCACTCATGTCAACCTGCCATTAGCCACTGGTGCGCACACTCCTTGAAGCCTTGCAGAGTCACGCCCTCAAGGTTCTGCTGCGAGGCAAGGAGAGTGTTCCACAAGCCGACATAAGTGTACAGGAACTGCCGCTGGTAGTGCCATGTCCTGCTGTGGGGCTGGAGCAGTTGTTCGGGGGCAGACGCTACTGCCCTAGTGGTGACCAGGTTCCGGACCCCTGGGAAGGGGGGTGATAACAGCCAATACACAGAACACTGTTTGAGTTTTTGTCAGTTATTTTCAACACTAATATTTCTATTACCCTGGACATGGGCTGGGGTGGCTCTACTGCCTGCACGTTCAGTGTGTCCTTGTAGCAGAAGGCCACGCCCCCTCCCTGGGTGGAGTGGTCTTTCCTCACCCAGGGGGAATACCCATTCACCTGAGCGTAATTGGCCGGCACACTATTGTCTAGAAAGGTCTCACACGAACACCACATCCACTCGCTGCTTTAAAACACTGTGGGTTAGTTCCCCGATGTTGGTGTGGAACCCCCTGAGGTTGGCCGACACAATTTTAAGCTCACTAAGCACTGTACTGTAGACCCGGCGGCGAGTACCGGTAGGCGGTGCCATGGTGAGCTGGGTGCGTGGGTGGCAAGACTTGCAGGTAGGGTGGGTACACAGGTAGCTGTGGAGGCCCAATCAGCTGTCGCTGAACACTGGAGTGGAGTGGCTGTGGGTTCCAGGCAACACTCCTGAGGGCAAACAGTGTTTCCTGGCTGCTCTGCCGGACTGCCTGAATAAGTTCCTGCTGCCTCCGGTCAGCAAGTCTCACGCTGCAGGTAGAGGCGGTGTGCGAGCGCCCCTGGCAGTAATCACACCTGCCTGGACGCCGAGGTTCCTGGCGTGTTGCCGCGTGTGGCTGACTCCCCTCAAATCGCGGCGGAAGTCTGTACGCGGCAGAAGATCTGGGTGATCCTGAGTCCCTCTTCCTCCCCTTGTTTTGGCGCCTGGGGGGTTGCCGTCTCATCCCTTCTGGTGCAGGTGCTTGAAGTTGAGATGAGGAGCTGGATGAATTGCAGGGTGGGAGAGGAGTGGGTTGCTGTGGGAGGGTGAGTTCAGGTTCAGAGGTAGGGATAGGGCTGTGGGTTGAGGGTGGTATGAAAAGATCTGGGTGGTAGGAGGGTGATGTGGGAGGATCTGGGCATTGGGAGGCTGGTGGGGGAGGAACAGGGTGGGTGGAGGTTGATGGGGCTGGAGCTGGGTGGTTGGAGGCTGGTGGGGGAGGGTCTGGGTGGCAGGAGGGTGGTTGTGGAGGGTCCGGGTGGTGGGAGGGTGGTGTGGGAGTAGCTGGATGGTGGGAGGCTGGTGAGGGAGGAGCTGGGTGATGAGAAGCTGGTGCAGGAGCTTCTGAATTGGGGAGACGGGAGGGAGATTGAGTACTTGGAGGAGTAACATGGGGGGGAGAGAGAGTGGTAGGGGGAGGAGGATGAAGAGCACTTAGATTTGCTCCATTTTCCTTTTCTTGGGTTGGGAGTGGTGTGGATGTAGGTGGAGGCGGGGAGGTACTTTCACCTGTCGCGGAATTTTTTACCTCACTGGTGAGCGTATCTCCGTTATCCTCAAAGATGGCGGCTCCAACCTCAGCCTCGATCTTGTGGGGTTTGGCTGAACACGCCACTGTCCTCTGCACGATGTCTTCACTTGCATGTGTTACCAGGAGAGTGTCAGTTATAGACAGCGCCTCTACCAGTACACACCTCTTTTCAGCGGGCCCAGCCGTAACTGACCTGTAGTTAGTCAGGTGGTTCTTCATAGAAGCCAGTTCCCGCCCTTCTTGCCACCTGCAGGAGGTCGCCCTTCTCCAAGGTGTCCAGGTTGTCCTCGTACAGTTCCTCAGCTGGGTCCGTGGGTGGGCGGTGTGCAGGGGATGTGGGTGTGTCTTGAGAGTAGGGCGTCACAGGGCTGTTAATCCCCGTGTGGGCTCGAAGTTGTCCAGTGTTGATACACCTGTACTCTGCCACCCCGCCTAGGCAGCGCACGTGGCAGATGTTTACACAGTTCTCCGTTGTGCAGTTTTTGTCTGTTTGTTGAGAGGCTTTACGGCCACAAACTGCACACCAACAGGCTGGTCTGTGCCCGCCGAGCCCTTTGGGTCTTTCAATAAGGCGCCCAAAACATTGAGGGATCATGTCTCTCTCTCTCTCTCTCTCTCTCTCTCTCTCTCTCTCTCTCTCTCTCTCTCTCTCTCTCTCTCTCTCTCTCTCTCTCTCTCTCTCTCTCTCTCTCTCCCCCCCCCCCCCTTCAAGTTGGAACAAGAAATAAGAAGTTCGAATACGAAATGCGTGGCGTCAAACTCACAAGCGTTCAATGCGTTAAGGACCTAGGGGTCAAAATCGCGTCAAACCTCAAATTCTCACATCAGTGCATCGATGCAGCAAATAAAGCGAACAGAATGTTGGGCTTCATTAAAAGAAACTTTTTATTCAAGAATAAAGATGTAATACTTCCGCTCTACAATAGTTTATTCAGAACCCACTTTGAATATGCGGTACAGTTTTGGTCTCCACACCATGCAAAGGACATTGCTAAATTAGAAGGTGTTCAGCGTCGGGCAACAAAAATGATCCCTTCCTTGTGCAACAAATCCCTCTGAAAAGGCTTTCCACCCTTAACATGTTCTCTCTTGAGAAACGTCGCCTCCGAGGAAAACTGATCGAATGTTTTAAAATACTTAATGGTTTCACGAATGTAGACAGATTAACATTGTTTATGATCAATGACACTTTGCGAACGAGGAACAATGGCATAAAACTCAAATGTAGACAAGTAAATTCAGACTGCACCAAATTTTTCTTCACCAACGTTATAGTGCGAGAATGGAATAAGCTCGCACCGTCAGTGGTCCAGTGTAACACGATTGACTCCTTTAAAAACAAGCTTGACCATCACTTCCTTGAACTTAATGTTAACTAGAGTAGAAAAGCAACGTTTTGGAGCCATCTGATTAGTGTAGATTCACTTAGGTTTAAGGACAGACCACCTAGTCTGGACCATGGGGTCTGTGTGGTCTGATTTTCTATGTAATTCTCTCTCTCTCTCTCTCTCTCTCTCTCTCTCTCTCTCTCTCTCTCTCTCTCTCTCTCTCTCTCTCTCTCTCGTGGCGTTGCCGCCACGAGGATTTGAATGTATTTTTTCTTACATATGTCAGGTTATTTTAATGTACATTCCTGCACGATACAATCTAAACATAATTATGAAACTACTTACACATCCCAAAACAAAAGGGAAACTCAATAATAAGTATAGCATTTTTTTAGCACCACTGTAAAATATGTATGCCACGTTTCTTTATATGCTTAAAAAATATCTTATCTTTAATAAGTTAACTTCTTTCATACATTATAATACTAAGATTAAATGCGTATGCATATTTGCTGATAATATTTACCATGGTTTTACTTATATTAGAACATTTCTACATCGCGGGCTGGGAGACACCCGGCAACGCTGTACAAGGGGAACCTTTAGGCTGACCCCACCCACAACTGCACGTTTAGATGAGCCAGAGTATAGGAGAACACATTGATGTGACTGATGACCAAAAAGAAAAACAAACAAACATTTAAGATACTAATTGAAAACCAAGAGGAAAAAACATCAGTGTAAGGGAAGTGAAATAAAAGAAAGCATAGGAATTATTCAGAACGAGGGTCATATGCTTTATTTTTTCAGTTGTGAGGGTTTTAATCAAGTTCCTCACTTACTAATGAGAACAAGAAATTATTCTATTGGTTAATTCATGAACAATACTTTAAAGAGGGGCAACGAAGAAGGTTGCAGGAAGAGTGTTGCTGAGCAATACATCTCGGTAACAAAGGTTAGATCAGAATGAAATGATAGTTAAGAAGGGAAAGGAAAATATATTTTTTGTAAGAATAACATGAAAAAAAAAATGTAATATTTTGATGTCAATTATTACCAGAATTGGATGTCAGGTAAAAAAGTGAAAGGTTTGTACATTCTATCAGGCAGTCTGAGTGTACATGCATTTACTAGTGCTCAAGGCCATTTTCTCTTGTATTTTTGCCTTCCTGCTGAACACCACAGTTTCTCGTAAGTAGAATATCAATATATCATTATTATTTTTATTATTATTATTATTATTATTATTATTATTATTATTATTATTATTATCGTTATTGGCATTCTGTAAATCCTGTTCTATAAACTTCCGTGTAACCACAATTTTTTGTGGGAATTTTTTCCACAGTGATATACACCTCAACTTCTTCATCTAGCAGTAGTCCTGTACCATAGTTGGATGCCTGTGCTTCACTCCTCATAACATTAACTTTTTAATGAGTCTTTCTCAAAGGTGCTATGTAATCCCCTGCCACTCAAGCTCTTTATGGTCATGTTATATGAACATTATATTCCATAATAAAGATTCTTCTGGGATTACTTCACACCAGTTCTTAGAATGTCAGTGCATTATATAAAGATGATAACAAAGCAGTCAGTAGCAGTTCCATGAATTATTTTCCTTTTTTCCAAATGACTTACAGGCATTAAAGTCTTTCAACTTTGATTTATTTTGCCAGTCTTGGGCAGTAAGTTAATCTTCCACTATGTGGAGATTATTCTTATTATTCCTAGGTAGTATCTTTTAAACCTCACAACTTAAGATTTCAGTCACATCATCCCCAAACGTACCAACTATAGCCGTGGCCTGTTGTCACAAGGTTTGTTCAATCTCATGGGTAATGAATAATAGCCTACGTGTTGGAAATAGCTGTCGGTATCAATAACATTAAGACAGCAGAGACAAATGCTGTCAATTATAGTTCATTTTGAGTTTCAAGTTATGAATATATCAGACAACTGTTTTGTTCATTTATAATATCGCTCATTATAATTATTAACCCTTAAAGCGTGGGCTTGTTTTGCCGTGCCTGTCCCCCCACGAGGGCATATTCAGGCAAAAACATACCTCACTTCAACCTTTCATACCTTCACTCCTACTTAACTCATGTAACTGAATGAAGTATCTGTGTAAAGTACATACCCTTAACTGTCCTTTGACATTAATTTGAAGACTATATGACCATTGGTAGAACAAGTACAGAATATTGAATAGGATCACTGAAAACACATTATTATAGAAAGTTTTCCACTCCTAGTGGGCTGCCCTTCTATGATTTAGTAATAAAAATCATAACTTTTGTACAGTTTATGTGAAACCCCCCCCAAAAAAATTAACTTCTGAGCCTTCCTTATGCCCTTGATGGGTGTTGCAGTCCAAAGGCCCCTATCTTGTGGATGAAATTCACTGGAAGGGTGAGAAGAGGTGGGATGTCTAGCGGACATTTCAAAGCTAGCGCAAGGTGTACACTGACCAATAATTAGTCAAGTGAGTATGGTTGGGTATTGTTTGAAAGAAAACGACATGCTTACTCTATATCAGCACAAACAAATTAAATTTGTTGGCGCGCTAATTCAAAAAATGCCTTGTCGACTATTGTTGACATCCGCAGTTTGAGCCCAGGCACCAGCTGTCAACTATTGTTGACACCTGCACTAAGAGTTAAATAGCCCTGGTTCTGCCATCTGCAAAGAAAAGCATGACAAAACAGCTGTCTGCAACATCATTAATAATTTGAAACTCAAAATCAACTATACTTGATGGTATTTATCATTGCTGCCTGCATATAATTGATACTGACCAGCTATTTCCTATGCATAGGCTAGCATATATTATCCATGAAATTGGAATTGCAGTGTGACAGCAGGTAGCCGGGGCACGGTAATGCAGACCTCAGCCTATAGTGCTCCCCTTCGTGATGGAGCGAGCAGTTCATGAATTTTATATTTCTACAGGAATTCTTGTGTTTACGTCAGTTCCAAAGCTTGTACACCTGTCAGTCAGTCTCACTCTTTCCTTATTGATTATTGTAGGCAAATATGTCTTTTCTTTTGCTAATTTCCTATGCTTTGAAACATTTTCATATCCAGCATTACAAACTTCACAGAAGAAAATACTTTCTATTTAAAATTTGCGTTTATTCAACATGCAGTGTGATATCAGATATACTTGTTTCACTGAAAATTATTAAAAGAATGGGAAAGTATTAAAAGAAATTGGAACACACACACACACACACACACACACACACACACACACACACACACACTGTTTCTTGGAATGTATCATGCAATATATATCCTGCATGGTAAAACATCACAGTCCTCTGGCCAATGTGCCACACTAACATGTTTATCTTAAAGTTTCCTATAGCTCATAAATGCATTTATAATGGAACTTTTTTTTTAAGCTTTTATACATAGCTTATTTAACAACAAGGGCTTTACTTTGCATTACTGAATGTAGGCGAAGGTGATACTGGCCATATATTTGCTCTGTTACATTTATTGTTGTGGACCATTGAAGTTGAGGTGTATCTTCCAATGACATAACCACTTACTGAGTCACATGTTGCATTTTTCTTCTATGTGAAAACAATCAAATGTAAGACAATCTTTATATACTTAGAAAACTTTTTTCAAGAGGGAAATGTTTGATATGAAATTTATTTATAAATAAGTTGCAACTTATTGTTTCCTGTCCAGGTGTGTGGTGGAGCTTGTTATATATTTTTGTAGGTATTAATGTTTCAATTATGTGATCATGTGAATGCATGCAAGAACCATGCCTCTAATATTTTTACCAAAGTAGCTATATTTTATTGTATTAACCATTGTTGCTTTCTCATATGATGCAAAGGGATATGATGTGCTGGTTGAATAAGTTCAAAAGTGTAAAATAAGTTTTACAGTTGCAGGTTTTGAAGAAGTGGCAGAGGAAGTTGAATTAGGCTCACCATCATGGGACAACCTCAACAAGTCCTCCTCCTCCTCTTCCTCCTCCCTGAGCCAGGACTCTGGGATTAGTGCTGACCCCAGCCCTGATGTGTTTTTTACTCTCATAGAAGAGACTGTTGCACCCTCTGGTCTCCTTACATCTTCCCCCAGTCAGGAGGGAGGTGAGGTGATTGTTGAGAGGATTTATGAGATGAAAGATGACTTATGCTTTACTGAGAGTACTTCTGACATTAAAGATGAACCCCTGGACACTGTGGAAGAGGCTGTGGAGTTAGGGAAGGATGAACTAGTGACTGAACGGGAAGAATCATGGCCCAAAAGAATTAAAGGGGAAATCGTGAGTGAATACAACATGAATGGAGCAGAGCCAAGAAAAAGCACCAGGGTGCGTGTGGTAGCTTATCATTGTACAGATTGCAACACTAATTTCACTGATGAGGCAGAATTCCGTGCCCACATGGAGGCTCATTTGATAAAGCTCCAAAACTCGTGTGCTCTGTGTAGTACTGAATTCTCATCAAAATCAGAACTTCAAGATCACATCAAAGAACATTTCACTAAGAATTCTTCGTATATCTGCAGTATTTGTGATCAGAAATTTGTGTCCAAAAGTGGATTGAAAAGACATAAGAAACAGCTGCACAACTTGGACAGTGTTGTAGTGGTGAATCCAACCTCCATAAAGTGTGGGGTTTGTCAGGCTGTTTTTTCTGATAAGGCAGCTCTGAGGCAACATGCTGTCACACACGCTGCCAAGAAGCCCTTCACTTGTGAGGAGTGTGGTGCCACCTTCACCCAGAATGGTTCACTACAGGTACACCTTCGGCGCCACAGGGGTGAGAAGCCCTTCACTTGCCAATTGTGCGGCAACAGCTTTACTCGAGCTCACAGTCTTAAAGTTCACATGAAGACTCACACTGGGGAAAAACCATATGCCTGTGAGTACTGCGGGGCTTGTTTTGTCACTTCCTCACACCTCACCGTACATCGCCGAACCCACACCGGTGAGCGGCCGTACTCATGTGGTGACTGTGGGGCGACCTTTATCACTACCTCACACCTAAACGTCCACCGTAGGGTCCACACTGGGGGAGGTACTGTTGCTTCCACTCCGGTTAGCTGTTCCCAGTGCCAGGCCACCTTTAATGATGCAGCACAGCTCCGCCACCACCGCCGCACTCAGCATGCACCACAGGTCACTTGTAAGGTTTGCTGTAAGGAATTTCCTAATGCTCGTCAGTTGAGTAATCACATGGTGCATGAGTGTGGCTGAGTTTGGCTTAATTTAGGGAAAATAATAGTAGCAGTGGTGGTGATGGCATTCTGTCTAATAAGTCATGCCAAAAGCTACCAAATAAACCAAAAGGATCAAAACTCTGATATTGTAAGGAATGATGCCTGATGTAAGAAAACCTCTTTTCATGGTGTAACTCAGAAACCTATTTCTGTTGGGAACAAAAGTGAGGGGATTGCCATGAAGTAATGGCTTGCCACAAGCCACTCAAATGCCTTTGTAAGTATATTGTAAGTGGCAGTAAAATTGCCCAGTAGTCTGTTGCAGCCAAGCTGTAGCAGTAGTAACGGAACTAGTCGTTGAGTAGTCTCAGGTGGGGTAGACATTTTATGTATTTTTACATTTTATTGCTTTCAGTGCCAGTAGAAACCAAAGATTATGAACTGTGCCATGCATTTATCTTATGAACTATTTATTTGCATATGTCATTAATTTTTGTGATTTTTATGAATTGTTGATTATTTATTGTTCAGTTTTTTTGGACAAATATTTGTGTATTATAAGTGGAGGATCTAATGTTTTGTTGAGTTTTGTCTGTTTTATGTTGTGTGAATGCTTCACTTTTTGTGTGTGATATGTTTCATTGCAGGAATTTCATCAGTATCAGACTGCTTTGTGCTTACCAAGTTTAAATGTGATCATGCCCGGTGAACAGCCTTGCTCTTTATTTTGCTATCTTTACCCAGTGAAGTTTCCTCTGAAATCAATTATAGGGAAGTATCTACTATTTTCATCAATCAATGTCTTCAGGCCACAAAAGACATATCAAATGCTTACCTGAAGTTTGTAATTGTGGTACACAAGTTATTAAGCCAGCAACAAATTACCAAGGCTTCTTTGGAATGAATGCAAAATTCTCAGTTAGGTCCAGTGTAATGTAAAGCTGATATGGCAGTAATGATTTTTAACACCATATCCCTAAATGATACAGTTTCACAAATTTTGTCCTATTTGTCTTTGATGCATAACATACATTTCTTAATGGTCCCACTTCTCAAAATTATTTTAAGATGTGCCAAATCTGCAATTATTCTGAGCACTAAGTGAGGGGAGGGGTGTTGTGCCATGTGTTGGGACACTGGCTGCTTTCTTTTTTTGGTTTGACCAACTTACAGAATATTGGATATAATGGAATGATCTAAAGTAAGATGTGGGGGCAGGGGGGTAAATTCCTATGCTAGATTAATAAATTTTTAGCATAGAAAGTTAGTTGAATATCAGAACACATTTTTGTTCCATCATTATGCTGCAAAAGTGTGGATAAAACATACTTATTTGGTCTTGCATAGGATTAGTTGTAAGTAGTTTTCCTTTGTTTTTTTCATATTTATTCAGTTGCAGTAAAAGCTGTTGTTTCTTTTTCATTAGCCTGTTGCAGGTATTCATATACAAATAGTACAAGCTTAACAGTTTCCAAATATTTGAAGCTTGATCATTTCTTATTTATTACATGAAGATTACAACTCATTGGTAAAAATAACGTAGAGTATAATTTATTCACCTGATTTTTCTAATATTTATTAATGTTCTGTATAGTATTTTTTATTACAACACCATCAGGGACGGCTGCCCCATACAGATCTGTGAACTAGGCAATGGAAAAAGTAATTTTCTGTCACTTTTATAGGTTTCAGTGTTTCTTGGACTCCTATACTGAGTGACTGTATGCTTGAACAGTGATGTCCTTTAATCTAAACACACAATATTTCAGTTTCTGATAAATCATACATTTTCACTAATGTGGAATTATGTGGCAATGCATTGGTTTTGGCATCAGCAGTAGTGGCTTCTGTTTCTATTAGTAGTGAGTATTTTCACCTACCTAATATATATATGTGTATATATATATATATATATATATATATATATATATATATATATATATATATATATATATATATATATATATATATATATATACACACACACACACACAAAACAATGCCCTTAGCAGTAAAGAAAATCTTGACATTGAAGAAATAAATGAAAGCCACTAAAATTGTGAAAGAAGTTGCCGTCATAAGTAAAAGGAGCATACACTATAGCTGTGCATGGCTGCTGTGGTCATCTTTGTCTCATTGGCTCTTTGAGCTTGTGTCAAGAGAACCCATTAACATGACGCAGGGCTTGTATAATGTCTGAGTTACCACAGTTTACCTTCCCCAGGTTTCCCCAGGCACCCATTTATTGACCATTCTGGAAGGAAGGATGAACAGCTGGGTGGGCTGCAAGTCGACTGCCCAGGCCGGGATTCAAACCCAGACCGGCAGATTCATAGTTAGGGATGTTAACCACTGCACCATGGAGGCTCAATCAGGAGTGAGATAATAATGACCTTTATAAACACTATCTAAAGATCACATGTAAATATTGATGTGCCCCCAGATGATAATTCTTGAGTCCATGTTATGTAAACTGCTAAGTGCCACCCACCAGGGTAAGTCTCCTATATAAATGCACAAAAAGTATTAAAAAATTAAAAAATGTATATATTTCTGGAGTTCTTCCTTATTAAGCCAACAAATTTGTTTATAAGCCTAGTACCTGTACAATTACCATATCCTGTATGAATTGCTCACAATAATGCAGCACAACATGTAATTCAGGAATGATTTGCAGATATGGAAATTAAGGATAGTCATACTTTGAAATGAAGTATAATTTAGACAAAAGGGCATTCACTGTACTAGATTGCATTGGCATAGAAAGGAATGTGATAAATGAGATATCATACGTAATATCAAGTTCACAGTGATCTATTTTGAATTATTATTATTTGATGTTAATGAAAATATAAAAGCAGTTTTAATTTGCTCACTATTAATAAGATATGACTCTTCAGTCCAGTGATGTATACAAGTTCTTGGTGTGGGATCTGTAAGGTGTGGCAGCTTACAAAGGTCTCCGTGTGCCTGTGCTCTTAAGTTGTTCCTGTTCTGTGTCTGTCGGTGATGGCTAATATCAGGCTCACACTCTGTCATGAATTCCTCAAATTTCATTCTAACAATGAAATTAAGAATTAAGTGGTTAAAATTCTTTGATGATAATATTTGTAAGATAGGTATATTTATATAATTCTCTTATATATGGGAGAACAGAATATTATTGTCAATTTGATATTCATGTATATTTAGGAATAATCTGATTGGCATCTTATTGGAATATGAATGAACATCAATAGACCTACTATAGGAAATCAGTAGAAATTCTCATATAAGCTGCCTTTAATTTATTATATGGAAGATTTATTTATTTATTTATGATTATTATTATCATATATATTTTAGAATTTTCCTCTGATAGTATGTTAGTAAAGGAAACCATCCAAGTTTAAGGGTTGTAGACCTTGATTCATTGAAAGTAACAGTAGTGAATAAAATATTGTACATAAAATAGGGGCCAGCAGTTTTTTGTGTGAGGAAGGTACCTAAAAGCAGCATGTGTACTCCCAGTAGTGACAGAGCCTTATATTACACCCAGTCTTTCATGATTTTCACAAAGGATAGGAAAATATTTGACACTTTTAAACTATGGCTTCTCTGCATTGTTTCGATTAGATAGAACACCTAAAACTCATTTCAGGTGTACCCCGGAAACCTGTATTTGATATAGATATATTTTTGTCTGAAAATTTCATTCAGTTGATCCAAAGGTGTAAATAGCTTTTTTGAGAATATATTGTTGTCACAAAATGTATATGAAATATGGTAAACTTGTATGCCTCTTATGAGCATTTGTAGGGCATTGTGCATCATAATTACATTGCTGAAAGTTCATACCTGAAAATATACTTTATCTGAGTAACAATGTTGCTGTAGATTCAATATATGGAGATCAGATTTATTATATTTAACTTGGAGAAGCTTCTGCAAAGTTACTTTGTATGTATATTGTATAGATAGTGCATAGTACATTGAAAGATCTTTAAGACTAGGCTTTTTTCTAGTCAGTTCTATGGAAATTTACTCAACTCGTCTGCCTTGGCACGCTTCTGTGTAAATATTGTAGTCTCTCAGTACCTCTTCCAGAAGACTTACCAACTGTTTTGTTGAATCTAATGATGGGAGGTCTATAGCTGTGTGCAATAGGATAACGTCAGTTTTTGATGTTAGAATATACAAATACTCGGATCTCATTCTTTTATTTACATTATGCACTCATATTGAAATTGGTGTATCCAACAATTCAACTTCCGTCTCAGTTGGTACAGTTTGGGGTCACACAAATGGAAAATGCAGTCTCCAAGAAAGCATATTCATCAACACACACATACTGAAAAAGAAGTCTTTTCCATGTGCCATATATTAGATAAGAGAGATTTTGAAAGTAAATAACATATGAATAATGGTAAGATATAGTAGGATGTGTTTCCTAGCGGTGATATTTATTTCGCGTATAAAATCACTAATCATTTTGTATTCTCTTTCTCATAACTTTATTGATTATGTTTCCAGTAAATGGAAATCCATCCCATCCATAAAATCATTCATGTACAAGTTTTTGCTGAGTTTCTCACATTATAATTTTTTTTTTAAATTATAGTTTACCTTACCCTCCAAAACGTTTTCTTTTGTGCAATACTATGTCCACTCAGTTTTAGGAATATTCTATCTATATCATAAAATCTTGACAAAAAACGGTACTAACACTTAAGGGCTTCCCAATTTCTTAGTTTTAAATAGTTATATACAAAACAAAATTCCAATACATGAATACAAATTAACACAACAAAGGTGAAGTGCAAATCAGTATTAACACACTAAAACACACATTGTCCATCTGCAGCGGTGCTCAGTGTTTGATGGGTGCCACCGGTGTCATATAGGCACATTTTTACTATCATATACAATGACTTCTATAATGACTTCAATAACTTCCTTATGAACATATTTCATGTTTACTCCCTGTGTTTCACTTATACCGTTTATCGTTGATGAGGATTCAGGCCCTGCTCCGCCATATCTCCATAAATTATATTACTGCTAATGAAGTTTATATAATTTAATATTAGGTACATGTAGTGTGTTATATAATAGATTATACATCAGAAAACATGAAAAGGATTCACAAACATTGTATGCTGTAATATGAGCATAATGCAGACTGTACGTCAAGGAGGGAATTGTTGGAAATGCTTATTATTCCGTATCCATGATATATTTAAACAGAGGTGGTAGACAGTAATCAAGTTTTTGAAGAAATAGACCAATATGTTGTAATTCCTATAGTTTTTATTTATTGATAGATCATTACCTCTCAAGTGCTGATCACCAAAAGTAGTTAAGGATCAAAATCATCCAGGAGCTGGCTATGATAGAAAAATATTCATAGATGTTCTCAATGATATTCCTAGAATTTTTTTTTTCAGATTTATTTGCATAAATTTTTATAGCAGGGCTCATGTCCTTATCATGTTCAGTATATCACTATTATTAGTGTTAGTACCCCATTTAACAGTAATCAACAGTAATATCATGCTGAACAATTGACAGAGTCTAGCACAAATCTGCTTTCTAATCTTCCCTCCAACAGATCCTATCCTTCTCTGTAAAGTACCCTCTCGAGTTTCGCTATCCTCGAGTTTCGCGGTTAGTCCTAAATTCTTACCATCCCGACTTTCGCGAATTATCACCGAGTTTCGCGCCGCTTTGACATGTACGGGTTACGTCTACTTACCATCGGCGTCACGCACGCTACTGAAAAGGTAGTATCACACTGGACGTTTTCCTCTAAACATTGTGGCTATGGCAAGAGAGAGAGAGAGAGACTTGTTAACACGTTAACCGCGTTTGAACTTCCCGCCGCCTCCTCGCTGTACCGTTTGGTTCAACCATGGAGGTATTATTATACCTCCATGGGTTCAACTCGGCCTCGGCGTGGCCTCAATACCACGCGAGCCCCCGACTCGAAAGCAGGTGTGTAGCTTCACTCTGGTTATGAGCCCCTCTCGTGAAAGGTGAAATAGAGAGGATGAAAACAAGAAGAAAGAAGGGTGTGGGGAGGTAGGGTCAGAAAGGAATCAGGTCAGGGCTTTGGTCAGGTCATGTCTATACCTGTCACACACACACACAGAAGGTGAAATGAGAAGGATGTGGGGCAGAAAGGAGGGTCAGATCAAGGCTTTGGTCAAAACATGACCTGACTCAAGGTCATGTCCTGACTTGTCACACACACACACACACACACACACACAGAAGGGGAATGAGAATGGTGTGGGGAGGGAGGGACAGAAAGGAGAGTCAGATCTGCAGGTCTCGGCGTTGTCCCAGCCCCGCCGCGACGCCCGCAACACGCCGCTCCCATGTTGTTTGTGTTGCCTCCAGGGCGGGGATGCTCAAAGGGGTGGTAACTTAGCCCCGGAGACGGTTGTAAGTCACGGGTCGCGTGGCAAGTTAGCTCCCCGCTAGTACCGTCCTCCGCAGCGATGCACAGCGCGGTCGCAGCGGGGTGCTAAGGGTTAGCCCTAAGGTTCATGAGTGAGGCGGTAGAGGGCCGGCAGCTCACCAGCTGATGTGATTGCAACCAATGGAAATCACTGAAACAAAGAAGACAGCCAATCAGGATCGAGGAAGGTGTTTGTAAACAAACGATGGAAACTTGGGCATTTGGTGCGGGGCCGTCTAGCCAGACCACTTGCTACGCTTCCCTACTTCCTTCCATTCTTCCACCGACTGTTTCAGTGGCAACACCTGACCTCGCAGAGCCCGACCACTCCTCACACCAGTCATCCGCGCCTCACTTGGCCCATCCTCAAGAAGACGCAAACAGTAAGTATTTCCCCTAGTTCGTACAGACTAGCCATAATGTAGAAAACTAATGAAATATTGGTCGGAGTCAGATGCCACCCGGCCCTTCCAAGCCCCAACACCCTGCCACACCCTGCCCTTCCAAGCCCCAACACCCTGCCACACCCTGCCCTTCCAAGCCCCAACACCCTGCCACACCCTGCCCTTCCAAGCCCCAACACCCTGCCACACCCTGCCCTTCCAAGCCCCAACACCCTGCCACACCCTGCCCTTCCAAGCCCCAACACCCTGCCACACCTGCCCTTCCCAACCCCAACACCCTGCCACACCCTGCCCTTCCAAGCCCCAACACCCTGCCACACCCTGCCCTTCCAAGCCCCAACATCCTGCCACACCCTGCCCTTCCAAGCCCCAACACCCTGCCAGACCCTGCCCTTCCAAGCCCCAACATAAAAAGAACATAAGAACATAGGGAAACTGCAAGAGGCCGGGTGGCCTACACTGGACCCTCTTATCCCATGAGCCCTGACTTTATTTAACAGTCTCTGGTGAGGTACCTTATCGAAGGCCTTACTAAAATCAAGATAAACCACATCATAGCTCTCATCATTGTCAGCTGCCCGTATACTCTATTGTAAAAGGATATAAGATTAGTAAGGCACGACTTTCCTTCAGTAAACCCATGCTGTGAGTCATGAATTAAAATATGTCTGTCTATATGGTCCCTAATACTATCAGCTATTATTGACTCAATCATTTTACCTATAACTGACGTCAAACTAATCGGCCTATAGTTCTCCATAGAAGATTTGTCTCCCTTCTTAAATATTGGAATAAAGTGTGCCTGCCTCCATGAAACAGGCACCACCCCTGTCTTACCTAGACGGGTTCCACGAGAAGGGAACCCCACAAGTTATGATATTTAGTATCTAGGCACTAGGAGGCATAGATTCCTCAAGGCTCCCGGGAGGGTGTAGGAACTTAGCAATGGTTTAATAATACCGCTGTATAGCATTTATATGTTGTGATTTCCTTACAGAATACCAGGATGCTGCAACACCTGCAGAGGAGGAGGAGGAGGAAGAGGAGTGGAGGCAGGTGCAGCCCACCTCCGAGGTTATGCCTGCGGCCCTTAATGACCATTTATATGGGGCATTTATGGGCACCCAAATACAGGCATCAAGGCCCAGGCCCTCAACGGCCCACCACCCCTATGCCCGCCCAGCCAGCCACACTCCCACCCGCCCAGCCAGCCACACTCCCACCCGCCCAGCCAGCCACACTCCCACCTGCCCAGCCAGCCACACTCCCACCCGCCCAGCCAGCCACACTCCCACCTGCCCAGCCAGCCACACTCCCACCTGCCCAGCCAGCCACACTCCCACCCGCCCAGCCAGCCACCGGAGAACTGCACAACATCCTGCACAGGACATTAACCTGCTGGAGCAGATGTTTGAAGTGCAGAAGACACTCAACACTTCGGTGGAGAGGATGACTGACAGGCTGGAGCAAGCAATTGCTCGCGCTGGTTCAGAGATTGCAGCTGCTATACGGTGTGCTGCAGGTAAACTGCCACAGTAATGTGCATGTTTATCTGCAGCACCAGAGACCTCATGTTTGACAACTTGAGGTCTCTGCAATGATTGGCTATCGAGACAAGTACTGTTTTGACTTAACTCAGTTCCTTTTTCTATTTCAGAAAAAATAATACTGGCTGTCGTTTGGAGCCAAATGTGGTACCTGCTGGTAGAAAAAAGGATTTACCCTTTGCTGGTCAGATTTTCAAATGGACAAAACACAGCTTGGGAGGTTTCTTTTTTGCCCAGGGCTTTATTTTGCTCTCCAGTAGCTTAAAAATGATTTAACTTGCTGTCAAATAATTGTTCGTAGCTATTTTGACCTCTGGTCTTAAGAAAAGTGTTTACCGAAGACCTCTCGCTGGATAGCATGTATGTAAATCTCGTATCTTAAGGCCAGAGGTCAAAATAGCTACAGTTACTTCAACTAGCAATTATTCAACAGCAAGTACAATCATTTTTGCTGAACCTCCCAAGCTTGGGCCGCTCAGGAGACTGTACATTCGCCCTCAGTGGTCACACACACCACACACAGACGCAAACCTTAAAACCTTACCAGCAAAGCATAAATGCATTTTTTCTCTCAGCAGGTACTACGTTTGGACATAAGGCTCCAAACGACAGCCATTATTATTTTTTTCCAAAATAGAAAAGAGGAACCGAGTTAAGTCAAAACAGTACCTGTCTCCGAGTCACCGCCGGATAGCCAATACGGTCCATTGAGCCAGGGATTTATCCCCGACTAGCCAAAGACCCAACTGTGCGGTGGACTTTCCCGATGCCTTCACATTAGGCAGCCCACCGTCAGTGACGGGTGAGCAAAGCCTACAGAACTCCTACACCTTGAAGGAGGAACAGTTATATTTTTATAATGTGGATAAGTAAGAGAACGGTTATATTTTTATAATGTGAAGTCAAAAGCTTTGGAATAATCACTGTGATATCCATGTGTGTCGTTCATGTCACAAACACAAATAGCCATTGAATATATTTATGCATTATGTATGTGTGATATTGGGAATCACTGTGATATACATGTGTCATTCATGTCACCTAGTCAATATATTGTGTTATGGAGTACAGAACTTTGGTGCTGATGTTAATTGCTCGCAAGTAAAGGTACAAATATGTATTTACTTATGTTTCACAGGTAGGATAAGTGAGAGAACAGTTATATTTTTATAATGTGGATAAGTAAGAGAACTGTTATATTTTTATAATGTGAAGTCAAAAGCTTTGGAATAATCACTGATATCCATGTGTGTCGTTCATGTCACAAACACAAATAGCCATTGAATATATTTATGCATTATGTATGTGTGATATTGGGAATCATTGTGATATACATGTGTCATTCATGTCACCTAGTCAATATATTGTGTTACATTTGCATGTGATATCTGCAACTCCTGTGATAGGCTGTGGTAGTCTTTTTATCATGCACACTATTGTCAGAACTATGCATGGCACAGTTACTTGTAAGTTGTGCCACTGCTACTGGACACTGTTCAAACAGGACAAGCTATTTAATGTGCAATATTGATGTAGGTTTTGTATACATTGTATGCAAACCCTGTTTTGGGTCTATTCGTTCATCTCAACTGTGATATTTAGTAAAGACCTTTGGTACTGATGTTATTTGCTCCCGTTTCATCTCATACCAGACTCATATGTGCAACTAAAGGTACAAATATGTATTTAATTTGGTTTCATGGGTGGGATAAGGCAATTGAGGTAGAGAATGATTATTTTATGTGAAAATAAATGCAAAATAATTTTGAATGATGAGTGTAAATACCTTGGATTAGTTATGTGCAAGCATTGGGGTATGGAGGGAGAGACAAGAGAAAGGGCATTGCAAGGAAGAAGGGTGGTAGAGTCTTTGGGACGTATCATGAATGGCAGAAGTGTGAGCATGGAGGTAAAGACGGATTTGAGAAATACAGTAATAGTACCAACCCTCACATATGCTAGTGAAACATGAAAGTCAATAGGTCTAGAATGCAGGCAGTGGAAAGGAGTTTTTTGAGAAGTGCTTGTGGTGTGACTAGAATGGCTGCAATGAGTAATGCAAGTGTGTATGAGCGTTTTGGAATAGGTCATGGGGATGAGGGGAAGAAGTGAAGGGCAGACTTTAAAGTGGTTTGGTCACATGGAGCGAAGTGAGGAGGGTAAGAGTCTATGATATGTGAGTGAGAGGGAGGGAATGTTAGAGAAAATCTCCAGTGAAATGGAGATAGGGTGCAAGAGTACGTTAGGGAGAGGGGTGAAAGGTCCTTGAAACTTTGAGAAAGCAAGGGAGTGTCTGGAGAGATGGAAACTCGTCTGCCGTGGCCATGCCGTGGTGGGAGATCATCCCTTTATTGTCGAAATAAATCCCTTATGCAATAGTTAACCAGTAGCATTTTCACTCTTTCAACCCTTACACTGGTAAACTCTGGAGCAATCTTCCTTCATCTGTTTTTCCTCCTGCCTACAACACACTATTTCAAGAGGAGAATATTGATCAGGACACCCACAAATTGTCCTCTCCTCTTAACTCTTTATTGGAGCAGTGATTTGTATTTGGTTTTATTTTTTTGTGCCCTTGCCCTCGAGCTGCTTCCTTTGCTTAACCGTGTGTGTGTGTATATATATATATATATATATATATATATATTTATATATATATATATATATATATATATATATATATATATATATATATATATATATATATATATACGTACCTCTTAGGGAAGTGTTTAGTACGTATATATACGCTTGCTCTTTTGAGCAATTTTACACCCTTTATTTTTGTTTGTGTATGTAACATTGTTCATTGACAGTAAAAATGAATATTTTTAAAAGTTTTTTGTGTTTCTAAAGAGATTCAAAATGGCCTTTCTGGACAAGTGTACGCATTCCAGCAAGCCATTATACAAGAAGGTATGTTACTTTCTTGTAGGTAAAAAGAAATCATAATTATAGAAAAAAGTAATCACACATTACGCAGTGATCCATATGCTTTTAATTTGATTAACCTGTGGTATGAACAGTACAGCTTCAGTTAGCACAACAGTCATTACAGTACATAGGATAAATAATTACAGTCATAAACACAGGAAGATAATCACACAGGTCAGTCATATGCTTTTAATATGATTAAGGGTTGTTGTGCCTTTGCCGGTAAATTGACTACCTCACTGCTGGGGTTCATCAGAATGTTATTTCATTGAAATGGGTTTTAGTTTTACCAGCAATGAGCACCTTCCCATTCCTCCATAAACATTCCTCGCCAACCTGGTTCATCACTAATCAATATCCGCACTCCCTGGGCAAGAGTGCAGAATGCTGAGATACATGGGGTATGTGAGATGGACAAGTAGGGTACCAAACTAGGTGATGAGACTGTGTGGTGTGGAGGTGGTGAACCTCTTGACCGAAGACGCTGAAGTTAGGGTTGACCGAAGATCTGCTGGGCAGCATGTTGGTAACCCTCCACCACATGTCCATGGCTGAAACTCTCAGCGTCTTGCGGTGGGAAACGAGTCCTATGGATCACCACGTACACACATTCTGAAACACATGGTTAAGGAACAAGTTAAATGGCTACTGTGCATATGTGAGGTTAGTTATGTTATATGAAGCAGAGAAATGGCCAACAATTAAAGAGTTGAAGAGGATGATAAGCAAGTCAAGAGTACAGAGTGCTGAAATGTATAAGGTATGTGAGAGGGACAATTAGGGTATCAAACTAGGTGATGAGAAGGTGTGGTGTGGTTGTGTTAGCGCCTGGAGCCTCTCTTGATCAAAGATGCAGAAGTTTAGGTTGACTGAAGATCTGGGCAGCATGTTGGTAACCCTCCACCAAGTGTCCATGGCTGAATTCTCTCAGCGTCTTGCAATGGGTGTACAGTCCTCTGGATCGTACACATGACCACTCGCCACCGGTGCACCATACGCAATCTGCAGGTGTAAGCTGATATTAATTAGATATTAATAATTAACAAATTCAGATCAAGAAAGATGAGCATGTGGTCATTATGGTTTCTTGTTTTATTCTTATGCTCCAACTGTGAGTTCTGCACATTTACATATGAAAGCAATCTATTAATAACTGCAAGGTCTACATATATGCCTACCTATACTCAGGAAAAGAAGTTTCTAATAATTTCCTGCCTGACAACTTGACCAGGAACCTGTCTGTTGTCTCTCACAGGCTGAACTGGTACTTCTTCTTCTTGCACAAGATCACCAACATAGGGAATGCGACGATCCACACAGTAGTTGTGCAGGAGCATGCAAGAAGTCGCAATCTTCATTGTCTTCTCGGTCGTACTGCAAACTTCCTCCTGACTCGTGAAGGCACCTGAACCTTGACTTGAGGATCCCAAACGTCCGCTCAACAATGCATCTTGTCCTTCGATGGCTCTGGTTGTAGCGTTCCTCCCAGGTGTTGTCGGTAGTACAACTGGGTTCATCAGGAATTGCTCCAGATGATACCCACTGTCTCCTGTGAAATGGAAAATTAATTAATTCATTATTCATTTACGTAGGAACAATTTGAGTATGGGTAGCTGTGCATTGGTGTTGTCAATAATGCTAAAAATTGCAGTGATATTTTCTTACTTTTGTACTGATGGTAACCCAACTGTGGCTGGCTGCTTGTAATCACTAAGAAAGTTGTTGAACTGCCAGACCCTCATAATAATACCATTTACTGTTGACATCATGTATAGACGAGCTTGATGAGTAACATGATGTGGCATTGACAATGTAGTGTTATGTGAGACAGTCTTTCCACTACGAAATGCATGAAAACTATGTTAAAATTTTGAATGTCATATGCAGTTCTACTAAGAGTTTTGTTATCATAACAATATGACATGTCTAGAAGGTTAACATTCATTAACATGTAATCACAAGATATGATATACAATTATGAGGTTTCTTCTATGCAGGCAAAAATCTGAACATGTAGGCATGTGGTACGAAAGCACAGGTAATTTGATAGAATTACATGGAATATATAAGGAAACATACCTATTAAAAGAGCATCTCCAAAATGACCAGCAAGGAACCGCTGCTTAAGGGCACAGTGTCTCCATATGAAGGAATCATGTGTGCTCCTGGGTAACTGGTGTCGTAGCTGATGATCTTGTTGTTGGTGTCACCCACAGCCTGTATATTTAGGGAGTGGAATTGTTTCCGGTTGACATAAATCTCTTCATTTTCCTCTGGGGCCTTGATGCGAATGTGGGTTCCATCAATGGCACCTATCACTCTTGGAAAGTTACCAGTGCGTCTGAAGTCCTGCATAGCTCTGTTGATATCTATTGCTGTGGTTGGCATCTTTATCTCTTGACTGGCCTTTACACAAAGTACTTGAGTTACTTTGTCAATGGCCCTACTAACACTTGATTGGTCCATTCCAACAGTGTCTCCAATAACAGTTTGGAAGCTGCCACTTGCAAAAAACCTTAGTGCAGCCAGAACCTGGGTGTGAGTTGGAGTGCATGTGCCCTCCTGGTTCTCCTTTCCAGGTGGGGACGCAGCTCATCACAGAGCCTGATGATTTCTTGACGAAATCTATACACCCGCAACAGATGTTCATCACTAACGTGTAGTGGGTCAAGTGGGTCCTGATATCTCCTTTCTCTGCGCAGTCTGCGATTGAAAACGTATACAACATACTCCATCTGTGAAACACAGAAATAACCACATTACTAGAATTAAGTAGAACAACACCCTGCCCTTCCCAGCCCCAGTGACTCTTGCTACGCTCAAACAACGCTATTCATATGCATGGAAGCTTTAAGAACTCCATGGGATTAAGAAATTATTGATGAAAACAACCCACATCACTGCCTCATGAGCCCAACCTTATTTCTCCATAACCAGCCCACGTATCATCGTAATTGTCCTTCATGTGACTCTTGCTACGCTCAAACAACAATATTCATATGCATGGAAGCTTTAAGAACTCCATGGGATTAAGAAATATTGATAAAAACAACCCACATCACTGCCTCATGAGCCCAACCTTATTTCTCCATAACCAGCCCACATATCATCGTAATTGTCCTTCATGTGACTCTTGCCACCTTAATGTAAAGCTATACAAAGGTAGGAGCTCAAACACGTACCTTATATTGTGTATAGAGGTGGAGATGTGGATGAGGCGGAAACACTTCTTCAATGGCGACGGGTTAGGACGGAAACTGGTCGGATCTAGCCCCGCTCCCGAGCAGTCAGGCTGAGGGGCACAAGATGGCGTCTAGTACGTTTTTTGAACATCGCACGGGGCAGCACTTGCGACCACAATGGCGGATTTAGTACCAAATGTTGAGATACAACCGTTTGAGCATCCGCCGCCAGGGCGTGTCGATCCGCCGCTGAGACTCGTGTTTATTTGTCTTCGGGATCGGTGTGTGTGGGGATTGGGGAGTGTGTGTGTTGTGGGGATAGGGGAGCGTGTGTATGGGTGGGGGGAATGTGTGTTTTGGTGTGTTCCAATAATACAAAATAATTCACGAGTGCGACTGAACGAATGTGTATTTCTCCATAACCCCTCCCTCCCACCCCCACCCACTCACGGTCAATACTTGTCATCGGTCTCAAGACCCCCCCCCCATATTGTTACCTCACACCCCGATACCAGAATCCCACATCAACACAAGCTTACTTCTCTTTACCTTCCCACAAACAACACAATACAGCAAGTAACTAAACCCTCCTCGCCCCGTGTCCCCAGCAGGCTTGTAGCAGGTTCAGGCGTGACGATTTGTTGACCCCGCGCTGCCGCTGAGCCCTGTTGTGGGTGAAGCCTGTGTTGGGGGCGGACTCGGGAGGTAACAGCAGGCAAGTTTTCCGTGCTTTTTATTTTAGCTATCCCAGTGTTGTGTTGTTTGTGGGTGGCTGGGTTAAGGGAGGGTCAGCTTGTATTGGTGGGGGACTCGGAAAAGTTATGGAAAGTTTCGTTTAGTCGGCGAAACATCTGTCGTCATAAGCCGGAGAGAGACAGAAAGGGAAGGAATTATAAGAGAAGGGAACAGATCCCAGGAGACGTGACAACCCCCGATTAATACCTGGTACCCATTCACTGCTGGGTGGACAGGGGCATAGGGTATCGGAAAAGCCGCCAAAATTTTTCCACTCCGCCCGGAAATCGAACCCAGGCTCTCTCGGTTGTGAGCCGAGTGTGCTAACCACTGCACCACAAAGTCCCCGCCTCTATTGTAGAATGCATATAGACTCCCTCGAATCAGTACACGAATTAATTATTAAAATGCTCCAAGGATTTAGATTTTACAGCCAGAGAACAATTAAAAAACTTAACTTACACTCTTTTTAAAGGCGTAGACTTCGAGGAGATGCAAATGAGGTTTCTGAATAGGTTAAAGGGATTGGCAAGGGAGTTCCTGATGAAACACGTATATAAAAAAATACAGAGAAAAGAATAAACAACAACGGATACAGATTAGATGCATCGGGTTCACTTTACTTGGGTGCCGTATCTCATGTGGGCATCCCTTTTAATGAAAAAGCGGATGCTTTGGCTCGGCGTGCCCTTAATAGGACTCTAGAAGGCACTCCTGCAGTATATACTGATAATTATATCAAGGGCAGACTTAAACTCTACACACAAAACTAACTTGACTTTGCTATTGCCAGCTGCTATGAGAGGGGTAGTCCAAGCTCTATCCACTATGTCCATGTTTCGCAAGACACCAATGTCACCTACGGTAGAAAGAGTGCCTTATATGAGCTGGTTGTAATGCTAGGGTAGGGGAGAGCGGTGATGATTCGGACAGTGGGATGGTCCGGCCATAGCACTTATTGTAAAGTGTATGGGAGTGAGTGCCGCGAGATTTTGTGTGAATGTGCAAAACTTTGTTGCCTTGGCCCTCAAAGGGACAACCACGCCCTCAGAGCTGTTATTTTCGATGCAAGTCCTATTTTATGTTTTTTTGCATCTCGTATGTAATATTTTCAGGGTGTATCGTAAGCTCTCACTTCAGAAACGTGCCAATTAGCGAGATGTAAATTATTTCGGTGACGCAGCGATGCACGGCGAAGGTATTGCCGTATAACACGATCACCCACCTCTCGTGCTGGAAAAGGAGTGTGACCACACATTTGCTTTTATAGAGTCGTGATGATTCGGACGGTTGATTTTTTCATGATTTTTATTAAATTTATATCAATTTAAACATTATAGGTGTTGCAACGGTTATAAAAAGGTTACTTTGGTTGATTTATATTCAGATATTATGCTTGTGAGAAGAGAAGGAAGCCATAATACCAAAATTTTTGAGATATTTCTTGTAGTTCTCCTTTTATTTTTCTCCCCTCTAAATATTAAGAGGATACTTTTGTCCTTATACAAATGTTTTGTAGAAGATATAATCTTGTTTATTAGCCAATGAAACTTAAGTTATATAAATATTAAGCCGAGTATTATGAGTGTCCGTACCATCCCACCTCCCTGGCCGAACCATCACCACGGGTGGGGATGGTTCGGACGATTTAGAAACTTGTCTTTCATCACCTACTTCTGAAAACTGGAAATAGCTACGAGTGTCATATTAGCAGCCTTAAGAGCCAAATGATGGAGGAACATTTTGAAATCAACAAAATTACACTACTTCTTAAACTTCTTTTTCTAAAAATATTTTTCTAAAAAGTGTCCGAATCATACCGGCTCTCCTCCTATATATACTACTGGGAGGTGACTCAGGTGAGTGGTGCCCCACCCGAGTCACGTACTGCTGTATGCGCCAGGCCAGGAGGTCACACTCTACAGCATTATGTCCTTGAGTGTCCTGCCATAGCCTGTTACCGTCCACAGGGTATAAGTGATGTGCCTTCCCTTGTCGCCTGGTTCATTAATCATAACATTGTACCTGCCATTAGTAAAGAGTACCCAAAGTTCGCTGCCAGGTGGTAATTTAGGTAATTGCATGTGTACCTACTCAGGAATATGATCAGTATTTACATTCTAATTCCTTTTTCTGTTAATTAACCTCAACATGTATTTTTATTTTTGTACAATGGAATTTTTATTTTTTTGTAACTAGCCTAGTCAGGGGATTGGCTGCAATTAAAGTGTGTCAGATGTGTGACAGGGGGATGAAACTGTCGCGCATGTGATACTGGTGTGTGGGAGGTACCGGAGAGAAAGGACGGAGATGATGAGGGTACGTGGCACTGAGTGAGATGGGCTGGGATGTGAATGGGAGGACTGCAAGAACAGAGAGGGAATGGATGCTGCTGCTGTTGGGACTGAGTGCTGAAGCAAATGAGAGAATTATAGGAGCCATGAAGAGTTTTCTGGAAAAGATGTGGTGTGTAAGAAATAGGGAATAGGATGAACTTAAAACGACTTAAATTAAACTCCTGATGCCAACATTGAAATACAGACGCTGTAGAGGGGACATGATAGAACTGTGGAAACACTTCAATCAATACAAAAAGGAGTTACTCCCAGCATCCTTCAAACCCCTGGGCAGACCCAGTCGTCGTCATGCAAGACAACTCTACCTGCATCGCCCTGTGGACGGTGTTTATGGAGTGCAGCGGAACAGTTTTTATTACCGAACAATACCCATATGGAATGATCTCCCAGCTGAGGTTACCGAGGCCGTATCAATGAATTCTTTAAAAAATCGCTTAGATAATCACTGGAATAAGCAAGCATTTAAATGACCCCTCCAAGCCGCCGCCACAGCCAACCCACAGTCAACATATCGAGTATCACCAAGTGAGCGCAGCATAGAGTCTCCTAGACTGGACTGCGTTATGTACTTAAGTGTACTTAAGTGTAAGTGTAATGGATACTGCTTGTTTTGTTTTTATTTTTGCAGTTGTGCCGATTAATAAGAAGGCCTGACTCTCCAACGGGTCACCTGTACAGCAAGAGCAAGAGCAAGAGTATTTCATTTGTTGAGCAAAGTAGCCTATATCTAGAGACAGGTTGGGTGAAGAGTGAAAGAGGAGTGAGACAAGGCTGTATATTGTTGTGCCGGAAGCTTCTCTGGCGACAGGCCTCTAGGAGGAGGGGAGAAAGGAGCAAAGGGGCAGAGGGAGGAGGCGATTCCGCCCCCGCGCGGGCGCGCCAGGCAGCGGGCAGGACTCATAGCCAACTCATATATTTTTTGCATCTTGTATTGTTACAATCTTGTATATAATGAATATATCTGATATATATATTGTTCTGGATATATGAGAGAAGATATATAGTGGTCAGTCTAGTCTTAGTGTAAGTGTGTGGTAAGGGTTAAAGTCAAAGTGAAGAACTACTAAGGAGAATGAAGAACTACAGACTACCAACAAAGAAGTTACAACTCTCCCAACACCCTCCTGACTCCCGTTAACGGAGTGTCAACTGATCGGCGCCTTACTGGTGTGTCAGAGATTAGTTTGCCCACTGTTGTTCATTGAGACTCGTGCCCAAGATCGCCATGGAGACTGTTGACTGAACTTTGTTGAGCTTGACTGAACTTTTGGAAGAAACACAACAAGAGCACAGGACACAAGAAGAACAGAACAAGAAAAGAACAACAGACACAACAGAGGAGAACTCAAGAACAAAAACAACAAAGAACAAAGAGAAAGAAAAGAAGAACAACAAGAAAGAGCAACAGGCAAAGAACAGGAGAACAACAGCAATAAGCTAAAGCACAACAAGAATTGCAGCTACAGCATTACAGCCAACAGAAAAAGAAGGAAGTACAGCATGAAGAGAAGATAAGCAGAAAGGAGACGCCTGATAGAAGTGAATGACTGACACAACGCTTCACATAAGAACATGGAGAAATAGAAGAGAAAACACACACAAACAAAAAATTAGAAGAAAGGTGAAGGAGACGACACACAAAGAAAGGCAGTTTGTGGTGTAAAGGTGAACCGTAAGGAACAGGCAGTTTGTGACGGGGCTGAAGGGCTGACAGAAGCAGAGCAGCTTGAACCGGACAAACAGTGTACTGAGGGGCCGGGTTGGGTAGAAGCGTTTCCTACACCTTACCCCTGTGAGGGGTCCGCCAGCCCCCCTTGCCTGCTGGAGCGAAAGTTCCGATGAGAAGTTCCAGCAGTTTGATAGGGTGGTCAGCCTGTTAGAAAGGCGCTCAGGAGCTTGATGGAGCAAGAGCTTGGCAGCTATTGCCAAGGTGCGTTGGCGCTCTGGCGGACTAGCCTGAAAGGGCGGCGCTGGCGGTCCTTGGCCAGCTCAGCTGAAAAACAAAGGGCAGCTCGCTGGCTGGCACTCCAGCTCGACAATGCGACACGAGCTGGCTACAGCGGGCTGGCTCTTCAGGGAGCTGGAGCATGAACCAAAGCAAAGAGCGCGCTCTTCAGGGCGGGGCGGTTCTCAGGCGGACCAGGAGCGGGCGAGCAAGGGACCTGAGAGCCCACCCTAGGATCATGACGGAGGTGCCACCCAATGACCACCTGCCGGCCCCACCGGTTTGACAGCTCAATGATGCCTTGACAGCCACAGCCCCTGGATGAGTGAACCGAAAGCTGGTTGATCAATGGAGTTTAAGGGGACATTTGTTGGAAGAGGATTGCATTGAGTCAAGGACATGCCTCGCACAAGCTTGGGGCCCTCACGACTTCTGGACGGGGCACGAAGACACAGACAAGGCGACACACAGCTGCAGGAGGAGCGGAAGGGAAGGAGAAGGTAAGACGGGGCACAAGGAGAACGAATGCCTAAAGAGGAAGAAGGAAGGAAGAAGCTGGGAGCTAGACTAATCCGGAGCCCTGAACTGGGACGAGACTGTCACGACGACGCCTAACGGAAGGAACCAAACGAAGACCAAAGGACAAGCCCGTCCACCCCTGTATGGTCCAACAGGACCGGACAACTGGACCGGAACAACAGACGAGAACCAGCAGCCGACGAAAACGCAAAGACGTCTTAAGGACCGACGACGTCGGGACGACGACCACCCCTCGACTGGACACAGACAGGACGAAACAGAAACGCGGCAGAGAGAAGACATGTTCAGGAAGACGTCCCAGGCGATACGACAACGGCGGTTTGACGATAAGGCGCACGAGGAGACAGACAGAAGAAGGCATGACAACGCAGCGTAAGACAGAAGAGGACGATTATGTTATGATTAATTCTCTTTTTTGATTAATTAGGTTAAACCTGTGCTCCGGGACTAGAGGAGCATAGAAGGGGGGAGAAAACGGGGATGTCCAAGGCCGCCATAAGCCCTAGCGACCAAAGCCAGAGCCTCAGGCCACTCATAGGTTATAGCATTCTCTTATGATTGCTTGATGAAGCTGTCCCATTCTAGGGCCGGTGTACTGTTCTGCATATATATAGGAACATGTTCTTAGAGAGAGTCAGTCCCAGCTGTGTAAGCTAGTGGTAAGTGAAGAGTCAGAGTGAAGTGTACTGCTAAAGAAGAATATTAAACTACAGAAACTGGTAAGCTAGTTTATATTAAGATGTCCAGGAACGTCTACTGGAAGAGGAAGAACAAAAAGAAGAAACTGTGCCAATATTATCACCAACCTTATTTAGTCTTTTCACAGAGGAATTAGCAGTTAGAATGAGGAGAACAAATGCAGGAGTGAGAATTGGAGAGGATAAATTTTAAGTATGTGTGTTGTTGTATGCGGATGATGTGGTGGTTATGAGTGAGTCTGCTGAAGAACTACAGAGTCTCCTAGATGTGGTAGGGGGTTATGGAAGGGATTTTGGGGTTAGGTTCAGTAGTGAGAAGAGCAAAGTAATGATAGTAAATAGATCAGAGGATGAGAGAAACAATAGGTACTTGGAGACTGGAATGGGATGAGTTGGAACAGACGGAAGAATACAAGTATCTAGGGGTGTGGATGGAGAAAAATGGATGCGGCAGGGCCAAGAATGTAAAGATAAGTATGACAAACCAGTGGGTAGGCCGTTTAGGGAGTGCAGCGAGGATGAGAGCGAGCAAGTATATATGATGTCATCCGTAAGGTTTGGAAGAGTGTGGCTGTCCCGAGCATTATGTATGGAATGGATGTGATGACATGGAATGACAGTGAGATAGAAAAATTGGAAGTGGGGCAGAATAGGGTAGCAAGAATGGCACTGAATGCACCAAGGTTTGCAGCAGTAGAGGCTCTTAGGGGTGACATGGGATGGAGCACGTTTAGGGAAAGACTAGTAAAGGCAACCTTGAGATATAAAGTGAGACTGGAACAAATGGAGGATGCAAGATTAGCAAGGAAAGTATACTTGTGGAGTATAAGAGATGGCAAATGGGCGAATAAATGTGGGCGAATGATAGACAGGAATGTTATGCTAAGTAGGTGGGTGTACCGACCCTTTGAAGATAGACAATGTGTTTGAATGGAGAATAACAAACAGAAATGGAGAGGGGTTTGAGTGGGATGTAAGAAAGTGGAAGAATGTGATAGATATGGCAGTTAAAGATGAGGGATTGAGCAAGTGGAAGAATGAGATGGAAAGAAAGGAAACTCTCGACTGGTACTGGGAGAAAGAGGCCCCAAAGTGTGAGGTGTGGTATATGAGGGAAGCCTGGGAGGTGATCTTTTCCGTGCTAGAGCGCAGTGGATGTGAATGCAAGGAACTATAGATGGTCTGAGTCCCACAGCAAAGTGTGCCAGGTGTGACAGGGGTGTGGACGAGACTGTGCAGCATGTAGTGCTGGAATGTGAGAAGTATGACAGGGAGAGAACGAAGATGATGCATGTGTTTCTGAGTGAGATGGGACGTGGAGTGAATGGGAGGACTGGAAGGGAGTGGATGGTGCTGCTGCTGGGGCTCAGTGGAGAGACGAGTGGACGAGTGATTAAGGCAGTGAAAGAGTTCTTGGAAGGCATGTGGCGTGCAAGATGTAAGGAATGAGATCTTGCCCCGAAAACATTGACTTCCCGCATGTTTTGTTTTCTTTTCACAGGAGCTGCCGATACAAAGGCCTGGCTGGGGAGAATTCCCGAGCCACCTGTGACATCAAGATCAAGATCAAGATCACCTTCGTCATTCCTCACGGTCTCAGAGGAGGCCGTTTTTTTTTAGCCTCTGGACGCCGGAATTTTGGTGTCCTTGCCTCCTACGCCATGGTGAAGGTGACGGTGGAGTACTGGTAAGCTCACGAGCACAGCAAACCTTTCCTGTAGAGTCTTAGCAGCACTAATTTTAATCTTTAACAGTAACTTGGTCCACCAGAATAAAGAATTACTCCACCAAAAGACAATATTGCCTCCGTATTCCTTTAGAGTCTTTTGGCAGCACAAATCTTAATCCTAAACAGTAACTTGGTCAACCAGAATAAAGAATTACTCCTCGCCTCCAAAAGACGGTATTGCCTCTGTATTATAGTTAGGGAAGTGAGTACATATCCCTGAATCTAAATATCAAGGTGAAATTAAAAATCAATACATAAAGCACAACTAAGTGTAAATAAATATAATAAGATCAAAAGGTTGGAACCCCCCCATTGTTAGAAGCTTATGTTAGGATTAGTTAGGTTAGTGGTGGGATCAGAGGGTAATAAAGGCCCCCTTGTTAGGAAATTATATTAGGTTTGTTAGATCTGATGTTTAACCCAATAGCTAGCAGTGATGGGCCAAATTTGTGGCTTTACCGTGTACCAGCGACGGGCCAAATTTTTGCCATGACATAAACCCCCCAAAATAGATGATGCATAAACTGATCACAAATGCGTTGATATATATTATGAAATGGTTTGCATGAGTGATGATTTTTTCTCGTTATTCTCACTTAGAGGGACCTTTAACCCCTTCACTCCGGTGATGCCGACGTTGGCGTCCGACGGCGTCATCGTTAGTCCTCTTCTAAACCTCTTAATCCTTTTCCATTTCCTCTTAATCCTCTTCTAAACCTCTTAAGAGGAAATGGAAGAGGATTAAGAGGAATTTAGAGGAGGATTGAGAGGTTTAGAAGAGGATTAATCCTCATCCATTTCCTCTTGACCCTTTCCATACTGTGATGCTGACGTCTGCGTCACGGATGGAAAGGGTTAAGAAACATGATCCCCGCAGCTACCTAGTTAAGTTGGTTGCGTTATTCTGATATGTAAATCAAAGCTATTTCTGTTGTCTTCCCTCAGTGGGGGATGAGGTTACGGACCCCGCTATGAGGAGCTGGCCAGGGTCATCATGGCAAAGGTTCCTCAGGCGGAGGTGACGGGCTTCGTGGGCCGCTCAAGTAAGTGATGGGGCCGGGAATGGCTTGTAGGGAACATTGTCATTGCCATTTTATCCTGAACACTACTGATGTTCGTAATGGGTTGTCAGGCAGTGCAAGTCTTTCTTGACTTTGTGTATTCTATCAGATGGCTATACTTTTACCTAGCATTCACACACACACACACACACACACATACACACACACCATATTTGATAAAACTGTACGAGGGTTGAGTGTTTTTATGGATTTATATGATGTTTATATTGACATGTAGCAAAATTTCCTATCAAACCTTTTTTTGTGTGTGTTACATGGTAAAGCACTATTCATGTTGCACTCCTCATGAATGGATGAATAGTGATTACATAAATTTACACATGAACACATGGTGTGCTGGGAAGAAATGAAGAGGACACTGCTAATCTATGATCTTTTGATTTTCCCTGGTGTTTGCCAAACAGCTTCTTTTGAAGTTAGTATAGACAGCAATGAAGTACACTCCAAGTTAAAGACTATGAGCTTCCCTGACTTTGATGAGGTGGCTGAAATCACCAGTGATGTTGCTGAAGGCAAACCTACACGCCAGGTGTCCAAAACTGAATCGAGTGGATGCCAAGTCATGTAGACCACACGTCTTACCTCTTAACTCACTTTATATTTCAGCATCAAGGTAAAGGTTTGTTTAATATTGTTCGGCATTCATTATCAGCTTGAGTTTTGAGCCTCTTTTGTTAGAACTGCAGCATGTACTTCATCAGTGTATAATGCTAACCAATAACAGGGTATAATCATATGACAGTTATTGTGCCTTCCCTGTTATTTCTTAATGGTGAAATATCTAGCCAGTAGCTACCTGAATTGTTTATAGACTAAGTCTGAACCAGGGGCTTGTAGGTAAACATTAAAAAGTAGAGTGGATCAGTATCCAGATTTGGTTAGGACCTTGTCTGGTGTTCGCTGATAAATTATAATATTGCATACTCTCGTTCAGACATAATAAGGTATACTTTTGTTAAGACTTACTTTTACCCCGAGTATATGATTACTGTCTTAACCTTTTTCATTTGCGATATTAATCCCAGTACTTTACTGAAAAGTAAAATATTTACAAAACAGGAATGTAGACTCACTCATTGTCATTATTGAAAACATTTTTTTTTTTACCCTCCTTTTTTCAGAATCCTTCGAAGTTCATCAGCGATACTTCCAACTTTTTCAAGCATGATCGTGGAGCCTCTCCAATCCAGACTTGAACTGCTGACAGTTGTGGAAAAACATTTTAAGAATTGTGAAAGTCCTGCACCATCATTTAACTTCTGCATTTGGCAGACACCAGCTTTGGTAGAAGAAATATATATATTTTCTCATTGGAACACAAGATGTATAATTTGGTACAGAATATGTTAGGCAGTAATGCTCAATGAAAGGAACTGTTGAAACTTTGGACTTTTCCTGGAAGATCTAGTTTTAATGCTTAGCATATTTTTTCCCCTTTAGTACATATTGATGAAATAAATGAGCAACATTTCATTAAATTAGATTTTTCCTGTTGTTTCAAAGGCTGTTGGTTACATCATAATATCAGAATTTGTATTAACTTTTGTGATTTACAATTAATTTAAAATAAGTATAAGGGACATGTCAAGTAATTTAATGAGACTACACTACAAAATTATCAGGGATTTGATTTCTCCATTTTTTGTTATTATTATTAGTATTATTCCTTTTTTTATATTATTCTATGTGAGCTATGTAATATGTAGATCTGTTGAGAGACAACAATGAGTATGACCATGATAAGAGAAAGGTTTGGCAATCATGTGCAGTACTTAATTATTTCTTTATAACTTTGTAATTTCTTACTTAAAGAGGTGACAAATATGTCAAGAGTTTTAGATACTTGTTTCTTTATGACATGTCCATTATTGTTGTTATTTTTTTCTGTTTGTTTATCTTATTTTCCCCCTCAGTAGCATGTCTTTTCCACAGTGCTGTTGTAAATCTAAAGAATTTCCAGCAAGTCTGTACAAAACTGTTTTCACAATGTCAACAGTTTTGTCATAACTGCTTTCTCACTCTGACTATTTACACATGTAAATGTTTTACTTTGAGCTATATTATGATATGCTTTCTTGACAGTTTTGCCACAGGAATAAATACTGCAATTGAATAATGTTCTTTATTATTGATACATGTTGGAATTGATTGAAGATTATGGAAAGTTTCATGAATTATCTGCCCACTTTATAATGTTGTGGTAAATGGTACAGATGGAAAGAAACAAGGGTGTTGCCATGGTGAGTTTCATTTTGAAGAGATGGAATGGGGTAATTATTGTGACTGCAAGCTAAAAAAAACAAAAAACAAAACAAAAAAACAATATATATATATATATATATATATATATATATATATATATATATATATATATATATATATATATATATATATATATATATATATATATATATATATATATATATATATATATATATATTCAAGACCCAGTCAATCATCCAGTCAATAGCAGCATATGCTGGAGTGCTCATTGCCTTACCCACTTTATGACACCATACCTGGGGCTCCTCTGAGCATTTCTCCATGCAGAAAGAACCTGGTGGGCAAAAAAAAGTCGTTCCAGCACTTCCCTATAATTCTGCAGAGGCACATATTACCAAATGTGTCAGTTTGCCTCTGAGCAGAAGTTATTCAAAGATCCAAATCTTTGTCTTTCTGTATAATTATCAACAACATTACATAATTATGCTGAGCAAGCTCATATGATGCCATGGGTCAAACCAATCCCAGAGGAGGCTACTTAACTACCTTGTTAGTGTTTCATCCTCTTTTTTTTTTTTTTACCTTTGATTGACCTATTTGACCTCTCATTTCTGACACATTTTCCATTAACTTGCTTCCCTGTTTAGTTAGTTCACCCACCCAACCTTTATCCACCATCTGATGCACCACTCCCTCCCCTGTCCCCCAGTCCACCCACCCAGCCTTTATTGATCATCCCTTCTGTTATCTATCTGTCTATCCACTAAATCTTCCTCTATCCACTAGTTCCCCTCAAACCCTCTCCCTATTCACTAGTGTCTTCACTAACCCTTCTCTTTTGAGCAGTCTATCTACCAAGGTCCTCCCTTGCCTATCAGTGGCCCTAACAACCCCTCCATCCTCCACCATATTTGCACTCATCCCTAAGACTGATCCACCAATATCCCCACCAACCTTTTGCCTCTTTAACCAATTCTTTCAATAATTTCCCCCTAACCATGACCAAAAAAAGTGTTTCATAAGTAAGTAATTTTGAATGATCCATATAATTTTAATTTATTTATAATAATAATAATAATAATAATAATAATAATAATAATTATTATTATTATTATTATTATTATTATTATTACTGTTATTTTCACTATTTCTAAAAATCTTATCATTTTAAATCTAATGTCAGTAATTTCAGCCACATAATTTATGCATATACTATGCACTATGGCTGCAAAACCACATTTATTATTATTATCATCATTTCACACACTCACACACACACACACACACACCGAGACACCGTGGAGAAAGGACGTATGTAGAGTCCCTTGATAGAGAGAGTCCCGACAACCTAAGATTTGGACGCCATTATTGGCCCTGTTTTCGCCGCGCTTTTCAAACGCAAGCACACGCTCTCTCTTGTATTTGTGTTTCACAGCCAGATGGGTCGCCCACTGAAACTGAACACACTTGTGTCAGACCTGCACACCTTCCTCTAACAGCCAGCAAGAAGCCAGCAGCCAGCAAGCTCTGGGAAAGTAAATAAGAGACGGTATGTGTCTACATCAACAGGTATCGCCATCCCACCATTACGCCCTTATACTTTACCATAAATTGGTCACCAGCCGTTGGAACGTGTCGTATGGTGACATGAGATTATTATTAGCCTTATGAGCAGCCACTGTCTCAGTATAGGCACTCAGTAACCCACGTTGCCTATGACAACTATAGGCGTGTCACGGCGGGCTGCTGACGACCTTGAGAGGCGGCCGCGGCAGCGCTCAGAGGGTACTGAGAGACTTCAAACAAGTCTGTTGCTTCTCTTTTAGTGTTGCTGCTGTGATGGATGGATTTAACAATACTTATCACTGTAAAACATTATCGGCAACAGTTTGGGAAGTCTTTTTTTTACCTACATATCCCTTCATCGCCTGACCCTTGCCTGCAGGGAGGGACGCTGCCTCCTGGGCGTCATGAGTCTTGATATACTTGTCATGGGCCACGTGGCTGACACCCTGCCCAAGCTCCATCAATGCAAAGGCACTTTACTTCCTTTCCGTTACCTGGTTGCAGAAAACTTTAGCATATGGAGAGAAAATTAGTGTGAACTAATTATCTGGGGGTGAGACCGTGAGGGGTCACTGATTCCATTACTCGCCGGGCTGCTATCTTTCAACACACACACACACACACACACACACACACACACACACACACACACACTAAGATGAAGTTGTTGCAATAAATTTTGTGCGATTACCAGGTATTGTGAAAGTAAGTTATCAATGAGTTCAATAACATATAGTTTAATTTAATTTAATTGAAACACTTATTGTTGATTGAAAAATAATACAGTAAAATACTAAGGGCATGTAAACGTGTTTCATTTTGCTCGAGGGTCAAAATAGGTTTAGAGAATATTGTAGGAAAATGTCAACATATTATATAATGACATTGGTACCCATGAAAATGAAGACTGTACTACCTTATAAATTAGGCTATTAAATAAAGATGGACTTATAACTCAAGCTAGAGGAGTTTCTAGCTGAAGACCCTTCACATGAGAAAATAGTAATTAACCTTACCTATCACCGCTGAAATAGTAATATTTTCCCGCATTTTAAAATCTCAGAAACGAGTAATAATAATCGAAACGGTTAGCAGAGTGATGATTAGCAAATACAATATAAAGAAAAATCGTATGTCAACTCTTTAGAGTGAGTTGGGTGTGATTCTAGAGTTTTACCAGGACAGGTATGGCTCACCAAAAGCTAGCTTCTGTTCATCTAAACTCTTGTAACACGTCCAGTCTATTAGACTGTGGCCTTGATGAGACTGTGAAATATCCATTGTGAGTCTGTTATAGCAGCTAAAGCCCTGTGGGAGAGATCAGACTGAATAATTTTTGACATAAGGACCACAGCTTCCTTCATCAGCTTCGGTGTCTGGACCTGATGCGAACGATAGTTTCGTCCTTGTAGCTGTGTCTCTCTCACAATGGTTTCCATACACAGTACAAAGGGAGGGCGGTTATGACAGCAAGACACACACAATGGCAGTGTGTGTGTCTTGCTGTCATAACCGATGGTTTCCTCCCAAGACGACAGACTGTTAGCACACCTCTGTCTTCTCAGCGGCTTTGCAGCTAATTAATACACTTTGTATCCCCTCTGTGGCATGTTGCTATAACCGAAGGCTAGTCAGCAAGGCATTGTTACATTGAAAAGCAGCCGAATCCGCTTCCAAAATAGGTAAAATTATGTTTTTAAAACCTCAGTTCAAAGTCGCGCGGTGCTCGAAGGGCCAAAAATGGCGCCCAGCAGCACCTATGTCGGGGCTCTCTCTACAAAGGGACTCTAGCGAGCTCCCCACTATAATATAATCAGCTGATCGGCGCTGTTTCCAACGGGGCCTGGAGTAGTGTTTAAAAGGCCTGGGTGATGTTCAAGGTGGTACTCGTCTCCTATTATTGACCTGGTTGTAAGATGAGTGGCCGGGAGGGAGGATGATTTCGGGTGGAATATACCGGAGAGGAGGAATTGGATCACAAAGGAAGGAAAAACAGACGGATATATATGGAAAGTGCTGATGATGCAGGTAGTTTCTCTGGTTTTGAGAGTAAGGAGTCGGTTAATTACAAAAGAATTTTGCTTATGGAAAGGAAACTAGATAAATGGATCGGAATAGTGAAGAGCAGGGACGAGGAGGAATTACAGAGCAGAGAACTTCAAAGAGACTTCAGATCACGAGTGCGCAATTTAGAAGACAGGAAAAAAACCTGATTCAAGAAAATGAAGAGCTGAAGGAGAAATTGGCGAAATATAAAAAATCGATGAAGGAAGGACTGGGAGAGGCAAGAAAGGAAAATGAGAGTCTGAAGGAAATAGTGAGCACAGAGGAACAAAGGGTTAGAGAAGAAGTGTTAGGGGAAATAAAGACTTGGAAAGTTGAAAATGATAAAGTAAATGTAGTTCTCAAAGAAGTAATTGAACAACAACTGAAAGAAGAGAAGGAAAACGTAAAGAAAGAGGTGGTTAAGGCTTTAAAGCAAAACAAAGAATTAGTAAGAGATGTGGCAGATCAGAAGAAGAGCGTAATAATATTTGGCATGAAGGAAAAGAATATAATGTACAAACCAAGAAGGGAAAAGGAAGAACTGAAATCAGTAAAAGACTTACTAAAGAGCTTAAATGATGAAGAACTTCAAAACCTTGAGGAGGAGGTGGAAGAAATCTATAGGATGGGCCCTTACATAGAAGGAAAAACAAGGCCAGTTAAATTAAGATTAAGATCACAAAAGGCAACAGAGGAAATTTTGTACAGAACAACTAAGTTAAGGGAAATAGAAGAATGTTAGGAAATATATATAAAGAAAAATAGAAATAAAGAGGAAAGGAAGAAATGGAATGAACTTCTAGCAGAGGCAAAAGAGAGGAATAATGCAAGATCTGAGGAGGAAAAAAGGTTTTTTTTTTTTTAGAGTTCTTGGAGATCGAGTAAAGAAATGGTACATAAGGGAAAAGCCGAAAGAGAACAGAACCTAGACAAGATTGTAACTAATAAGGTATTAAGTGTGATGTATACGAATGTAGACGGCATAATATCTAGTAAACTGGAACTACAAAACAAGCCCAAGATTGTATGCTTAACGGAAACAAAGCTGAATGAGGTCATTCAAATAGTGTTTGATAATAATTATAATGTATGGAGGAAGGATAGAAAGGATAAAGGTGGTGGAGGAGTGATGATAATGACGAGGAAGGAGTTGTTAGTGGAAGAAGTCATAGTAACTAAAGAGGAGGTATATAAAATGATGGAGGAGCTGGAAGAGAGGAAAGCAGTAGGAGCGGATGGAGTCTCAGGTTATATATTGAAAGAATGCAGAAGTCAGCTGGTTGGACCGGTATATGATATCATTAAATGCTCAATAACAACTGGTAAAGTACCAAAGAAGTGGCGGAGGGCTGAAGTGGTCCCTATATAATAAAATTATAAAAGTGGAAAAAAAGGAAGAACCCTTGAACTACACACCTGTATCATTGACCAGTGTTGTATGTATTATATGTGAGAAAGTGATAAAGAAACAATGGACGAACTTTCTAGATGAGCATAATATAATCACAAGAAAACAATATGGTTTTAGAAAAGGGCGCTCATGTGTAACAGACTTAATGAGCTTTTACTCAAGAGTGACAAGCATAATACCCTAAAGGGACGGATGGGTTGATTGCGTTTATTTGGACCTGAAGAAGGCGTTCGACAAAGTTCCACATACAAGACTACTATGGAAGCTGAAGAATAAAGGAGGATTGAAAGGGAAAATGAAGAACTGGATGGAAAGTTACTTAAGGGGAAGAGAGATGAGAACAGGGGTAAAGGACATGGAATCGGAATGGAGAATTGTAGATAGTGGAGTGCCTCAAGGATCAGTATTGGCACCATTAATTTTCCTAGTACGTAGCCTATATGTAAATGATATGCCAGAGGGAGTAAACTGTTATATGAGCCTGTTTGCAGACAATGCAAAACTGCAAAGACATATAAGAAACAGTAAAGACTGTGAAATTCTGCAAGATGACCTGAACAAGATTTGGGAATGGGAGATAGAATTCAATGTGAAGAATTAGAAATGTCATGTAATGGAAATGGGAAAGAGTGAAGGGAGACCAAAAGGGACATATAAAATAGGAGATGGAGAAATATTAAAGAAAGTTCAAGAAGAGAGAGATCTGGGAGATCATGAGAAACAAGATAATCAACAGCCTGAGAGTCATGTTAATAGGATATTCGGTGATACATATCAAATGGTGAGAAATATAGGATTAACATTCCACTACATGGATAAGGATATCATGAAAAAGCTAATAATCACTATGATTAGACCAAAATTGGAATATGCGGAGGCGGTGTGGTCTCCCCATAAGAAGAAACACATAAAAAAAAACCTAGAAAGAATACAAAGGATGGCAACAAAAATGGTTCCAGAACTGGAGGGATTGACATATGAAGAAAGAGTAAAGGAAATGGAGCTACCAACACTGGAACAAAGAAAAGAAAGGGGAGACCTAATACAAATTTACAGATTATTGAGTAAAATGGAAGAAGTAGATAATGAGAAGTTACTACCAAGAGAAGGAATAAACACCAGGAACACAAGAAGACACAGTAAAAAATTAAGGCAGGGAAGATGCTTGAGAGACATTAAGAAATATAGCTTCCCGCAAAGAAATATAGAGGTTTGGAACAGACTAAGTGAGGATGTAGTATCGGCGAAGTGTGCAAAACTTTAAGGAAAAGTTGGACAAATACAGATACGGAGACGGGACCACGCGAGCGTAAGCCCAGGCCCTATAAATACAACTAGGTAAATACACACACACACACACACACACACAGACACACCCTGACAAACAGACAGAACAACAAACAGACGCATGAACTTATAAATGTTTAATTCTTCATTTAGTATCATTTTTTGTTTTTCATTCCATAATTGTAGATGCAGTGTTTTTTTTCAGACCATAGCACAAACTTAGCTTAATTGCCCTTTTAAGTATTGTAACCACAGTGAAATGCATTGCTCCATCACGCAAAATCAGTCATTAGGACATAAGAACACAACGAAAAAAATAGGAATAACAGTAATAAGGAAATACAATGGGAAATATAAGACTATACAAACCCGGCTAATGGTTCAGAGGTCATATTCTTAATTAAACATTTCGGAGCCCAAGCACACACATTTGACAAGCATTCATAAGAGTATTGAGCATTTCCACGGGTACTTTTATGACCCTGGTGGTAGTTTGACCCTTCTTCTGTACCACGAAGAACCTGAAAAAAAAACCACTCGTGAAAACCTGATTAATCTCCTTTTCGGCCTTTGGAAATAGTTGAGCTGTGAGGCGGAAGCGTCTGAGAATACTGATTACCACGAGGCCTTCGATAGGTTGTTCCCGCCACCCTAAGGTCAGCTGAAGGGCGCGCTCGATGAGAGAGAGAGAGAGAGAGAGAGAGAGAGAGAGAGAGAGAGAGAGAGAGAGAGAGACTATAAAAGGAAATTGTAAAGGAAGGAATCTGGTAAAAAGGAATGTTATAGCCTACTCTTTCAGTCCATTTATTTTGTCACCGTTCATGTCAAGTGGGGGAATCAATACATCGTTTTTTATTGTCGTTCAGGAATGTAAGAGATCGAGGGACCACCGTTTGCTTAAATATATACGAAGAATGTTTGATCGGGAACACGGAATATCGTTTGCTGAATCATTTTTCCCCGTCATTTGAAAAAGAGTTGAAGAACTAGCTCTCTGTAGATATTTCATTTACGCGCCATCGAAAAAGTAATAATTCTATCTATCTATCACTATCTCCCCCGAAACAGTTCTGATACTGTATATGTCATCTGTCGTCCATCCATAAAAAATTCTAATATATAAAGAAAAATGGTAGAAAAAAAAATATATAAACAGCATAGTTGATTCTTGCAGACGGTCAGGCAATCCATCGTGTTGGCTGGAGGCGTCGCGTGGAGGCAGAGCACAAGTCATTAGACAAAACTACTTTCCAGAATCTGAGGGGCTATATTTTCCCCGGAGTCGCACAAGTCTTGGTTCAGTCTTAGTAGCGTGTTGAGATAAATGGCTGAGTGTACACACCGCCGCCGCCGAGACGCGAGTTATTGCCACTGGACTCACTTTACGGGCCCGAAGAATAGATGAACCGGTTTTTATGAGTGCTAAGCTGGGAAGTTTATTGTATACGTTGACCTCCACTCGTTATCTATATATTTTTTTCTTTATTTAATTATTGCATAGCCTAAATACGTTTTACTGACATTTAGAATATACTTAATGTTGCGTTCTTTCACTACATACATGGAATAGGTATATAGTAAACCCTGAATCACCCTTTTTCGTGTGCGTTTTCCCATTCCTCTGACTTGACGTCTTTCCAGAGAGGGTTATCAAGTCACCCGTGTAATCATAGGGTAGGGTGGGATAAGATGCCCCCCTGGGGTGAAAGGCCCCCCCTTGGTTTTGTCTTTCTTTCTTTCTTTTCTCAACCAGTCACATGATCAAGTAGGCAACGCCAACTCTCTGTGCTCACAGGAACTACTGGAGTAAACAATGGACAGTTGCTCTGGCCACAAGGGGACATTTCTTCTTTTTGACTAATTTCTTGTGAGTTTTCAGTGATTTTAATGATACCTAATTAACGACAAAGAACTGTAGAGTTAGCCTGATGGCTATGGATACTTGCTCTAAGATGTCTAGGCCATATTGCATGTGATTATACTCTGCCTACTTACTTGTAGGAAAGATGGTGACATTTTGTATATATATGAGTTGCCAGGGTAAGAGGCCCTCTGTGCCTTTGGGGTAAGTTGCCCACAGGGAGGCCTTTTACCCCACATGTGGGCCTTTTACCCCATTATCAGCAACAAAGAAAAAAACTCCATCTCCAGCTTCGTCTGATAAGGATGAATGGCCTTGTTTGGTGTGTGGGGAACCATTTGCTAATAGCAGACCTTCAGCAAAATGGGTCCAATGTCGGGGTTGTAGAAATTGGTCACATGCAGAATGTACAACTGGAGTAGGCCTAGATCTGTATGTAAGTCAAAACTGCGAGTCTGATTAGGCATTACAGTATTGCTATAAATATAAAAAAATAGCAATACTTTAATGCCTAATCAGACTCGCAGTTTTGGCTTACATACAGATCTAGGCCTACTCCAGTTGTGCATTCTGCATGTTTAAGTTTTTGAAAGCCATCCATAAGTGAACACGTTTGAGTTTGAGGCTATAAGGAAGTTGGTGTTTTTAACTGCTTCAGATATCAATATTCAACAGAAAGGACATATTTTATCAAATTAATTGAATATTTAGTTCCATATATTTTTCATGAAAGTATTTGTTACAAAAATTCAGAAGAAAGGGAAGCTAGTTTAATATTACTAGTCTAAAAGAAGGGGATACCTTTTAGAAAATTGATTAATTGTTTAGTTTTACATTCTATTCATTAGGAGACACAAATCTGACTGTGTTCCTATATTTCACATCAAGAGAGATTTATAGGGTATAGTTTTCAAAAAGGGAATACATTTTATATTTTTATAATGTGAAAAAATATTTTCCTTATGTTTCTGTGAGTTTTATTATTGTAAACCAGAGTGGGGTAAAAGGCCTACCCAGGGGGCTTCTTTCCCCACATGCGAGGTAAGAAGCCCCCTTTATTACTTTTTTTTTAAATTGTCATTATAATAAAGTCAAAATCATAATGAGTGGATATAATATATTTCATAGATAGGCCTTAGCCTAAGCTTTCAACAAAACTTTTTTTCAAAATTCTATTGCAAAAAATGTGGCTACAACAGCCAATCTCCCTTAAGGGGGGCAACTCACCCCACCTTACCCTACTGACTTTTGTCTTCGGTGTCTTCCTCGATATGCTTTTTAGTAGGCCTCCAGGTTGACGGCATAAAAATATATTTATCTTTGTCTTGCCTGCTGTAAAAAAAAGAATAGTAGTTGTCTCTGCGACTTTTTATAGTTGAGTCGTGTTTATGCTTTTCAGTAAAATCTTTTCTTTTACACTATAGCATATATATATATATATATATGTATATATATATATATATATATATATATATATATATATATATATATATATATATATATATATATATATATATATATATATATTAATTTTCTTATTAAGAAAACAGCATACATCCTTTTTTCAACAAATTTAGCATCACACGGATTTTTTCACCCTTTACATTCGTTTTACGTTAACTTTTCTGGTTGACCACTTCACCTTTGTCTAAGACGGTCACTGATCTTGTGAACCTGTTAGGAGTGCACCTGGTTCTGTTCTATCGCCCATTTATTCATTACTGATTTCGAGTCCAACTCGTAATTAGGCCGTGGTGAAACACACACACACACACACACACACACACACACACACAAAGTTGAATCAATTGCATTTATTGATTATTTTATTATCATAATTATAGCGGGAGGAATTTTTTTCAGTAGTAATAATGGCATTATAAGCAGAACTAGTATTTGCAATAGAAATAGTAGTTGTAGTATTATTATTATTAGTATTAGTATCAGTATTAGTAGTAGCAGCAGTAGTAATAGTAGTAGTAGTAGTAGTAGTAGTGGCATGGCCCAAGACGGGGGAGCTGGTATCTCAGCACCAGGGCCCGGTCTCATAGGGGGCCCGGCCGCCCGGGCATGTGTGTAAATTAAGATATTTATGGGGCCCGGAATTACTTGCAGCACCAGGGACCAATGGTAGCTCTATCTGGCGCTGGTAGTAGTAGTAGTAGTAGTAGTAGTAGTAGTAGTAGTAGTAGTAGTAATGATGAAATTATTTTTAAGACACTTTACCAAATTTTATTTCACTCTTAAAAAAATAACCGTGTGCTGTGTCTTGCAAACATTTCGTAGAGAATTCAAGTGAAGAGAGATCTGTTACAATTTGCATATCTTTATCAGCATCACAATTCATCCTCTTTGGTAGAGAGGGCACCACATATTTTTTTACTCATATAAACCCTCTGGTGTTACTCTTATTACTGCTGGCATGAGCGCCACTTTTCTTGTCGCAGCGGCAATACTTCTTCCCTTGACATATCGCGACAATGTTTACCGAGCACACAAGAGCCTGCCCGAAGCTCTACAAGTCTGACTTTCTCCGCTGAATCCCAAGGAGCAGGTCATCCAATATTCAGGAAGATTAATCGTTTTCAGACGAGGTCCTGAATCGATGGATGGGGGAAGGAAAGTTTCAAGAATATTTACTTGCTAAAAGAAATGTGTTTACTATATATATCAGGTCTTCTTCTCCGCAGTGTTGCATTAACCAGTGAGTGATGCGGAAGTGTTCTCGTAAAAAAAATAGACTTACAAATATGGATAACTTGTCACGTGTCCGCAAACAAGGGTCGGTTTTCTAAGACGTATATATAAGTGGCGGAAATGACTTGGGCGGCAAAAGGCGACCAGCGAGGCGACGCGAAGGAGCTCCATGAGGGTGACTGGGAGGTGCCTGTGAGTGCTTCCTTCTTCCTTCCTTCGTCTGTATCTTCTCCTGCCTACGACTTGAACTGTTTTTAGAGGAGAGTATCAAGACACCTTTCCACCCGAAATTGACCTCTCTTCTGGCCTCCTGTTCTGTTTATTGTCGTTGGAGCAGCGTTTGGCGGGACTTTTTTTGTTGTTGCTGTAAAAATAAGAAAAAAAGATTACAGCATCTTGACTCATTCCGGGTACTACACAAGAACTTGGCGGCCACTCATCTAGTATCACGCTCATTCCAATGCTTTCCTTTCTCTTTGCTGTATCTCTTTCACGCCTCTGCGCCCTCCTCTTCACGCTCATTCCAATGCTTTTCTTTATTTTTCCTGTATCTCATTCACGCCTCTGTGCCCTCCTCTTCACGCTCATTCCAATGCTTTTCTTTATTTTTCCTGTATCTCATTCACGCCTCTGTGCCCTCCTCTTCACGCTCATTCCAATGCTTTTCTTTATTTTTGCTGTATCTCATTCACGCCTCTGTGCCCTCCTCTACCCCATCTCCTATCACTCCTATCTTCTATTGTTTTAGGAAAGTGAACATTTTTTTTCCCGTTTCCTCCCTGCCTCGCTACAGCCCAAACATGGTACAGATTGCCTAGCTCCCTCCTCGAACTTCCTGTCAGACTCTTCTTTGCCAATTACTGCCACTATCGAATATATTATCCTTTTCCTTGGCCTTTCATAGTTGTTGCAGTCCACGATCAAATGTTCTATCTTTTCTTTGTATCTTGCCCCCCAGCTACAACTTTGGTTTTCCTCTTTTCTGTTAATTTCGTTTACTTAAAAGTGCTCTCTTCCCCAGTCTCCTGCGTGCCAGACAACCCTCTTTCTGGTTTATCTTTCCTCTTGTACCACTAATTAATTCACTCCTGTCATCTATCCATTCCATCTTCATCAATTATCATTTTCATCCTCTTAATTAACCTCTATCTTTCTTCCACTCTCCTGTCAAGTTTTCTCTCCTCTTCCTGCTCTCTCACTCCTTCCTCCAGATGGACTTGGTTTCGTTCTTCTATTGCATTTTCTTTGCCCACCACTGAACTTTACCATCTCTCTTCCATCTCTCTAACTCTTTCCTTCAGATGGACTTGGTTTCGTTTTCCTGTTGCAGTTTCTTTGCCCGCCTTTCTTCACTGAACTTTTCCATCTCTCTTCCATCTCTCTAACTCTTTCCTTCAGATGGACTTGGTTTCGTTTTCCTGTTGCATTTTCTTTGCCCGCCTTTCTTCACTGAACTTTTCCATCTCTCTTCCATCTCTCTAACTCTTTCCTTCAGATGGACTTGGTTTCGTCTTCCTATTGCATTTCCCTTGCTCATCTTGCTTCACTCAACATTTCAATTTTCGATCTTCTTGAGGAGCCACAACTTACGTTTTATTATTACTTCCCTAAATGTGCCCCACCCCTTGTTCCCTCAAATGGCCTCTATCGCAGTGCTCCTCGGTGCCAGCGTTGCCAAATTATCGTACTCATCGCATTTCATTTTCGTAGTTGCTGACCGATAACTATAACAACAAAGAACGAAAAACATCAATATTCAACAGTTTTAGCACTAAATTTGATTTTCTCACGTTACCTGTGTAGGTACGAGAGTTTGAGGCATAAAAATGATAAATACGATATGTGGTTAATACGATAATTTGGCTACGCTGCTCGGTGCCCTCAGTCCCCACGCGTCCATTATGTTCTACTGCTTTTCTAGGTGTCCGCATTCCGGTAGTGAGTCAACTTTAATCATTATTGTACAAAATTGTGCAGCCATTCTTTTTCATATACCTTTACCAGCTCCTACCCGTCAATCACTCTGTTACACTATTCATAACCATACTTGACAATCTCCTTGCATCCCCCTCATTGATTTTCCTGTTTTTCACCGCCTTTTCCTCCCTTGTTCACCTCGAGACTGAGGTATGGGCTATATATTTATCCAGCACACCCATGCCATTGTTTCCCTGTAGCCTACCTATTGATTCTTTCGCTGTTGAACTCCATAACTTTGCATTTTCTTTCGCTAAACTTTAGGTTCCTCGCTTTCCCGTCTGTGAGTGACATCTTTCGATTAAAACACACTAAATAAATGCATTACAGAGATATGATTTAGATATAATTCGTTAAGATCATGGCATCTATTCTTAACAATATGGATGACTAACAGCAAGATCTATGGCCTTGTTATATAGGTTAGCGGCGGTGGTGGTGGCGGCGTGGGTGGCTGGGGTGGACCTCGCCGCGCCAGGACCCAGACGTTTGTACCCGAGCGACGCGAGCCTCGGGGGACAGGGAAAAGACTCGCTGCTGACGGTCATCAAGTACATCATAGAAAAGTAAGATGAGAGAGAGAGAGAGAGAGAGAGAGAGAGAGAGAGAGAGAGAGAGAGAGAGAGAGAGAGAGAGAGAGAGAGAGAGAGAGAGAGAGAGAGAGAGAGAGAGAGAGAGAGAGAGAGAGAGAGAGAGAGTAAAAAAAGTAACGATGTCCATATTTATTAATTTTCTGAAGCATTGCGAAGAGGGGAAAGGCCAGCGAATGGACAAGGAAATTCTTCACCATAGCTACCAGCGTTGCCTCTCTACATTATGCGAGGCTATGATTGTGTTGTGTCGAGGGAAGAGATAGCTCAGTGGTCTCTCCTTCCAAATTGGCGAGTGAAAGAGAAGAGATAGCTCAGTGGTTTCTCCTTCCAGCTTCCTTTTGCAAGTATTAGAGGGAAGAGTGGTTTGATTGTGTTGTGTCCAGGAAAGAGATAGCTCAGTGGTCTCTCCTTCCAACTTGGCGAGTGTAAGAGAAGAGATAGCTCAGTGGTCTCTCCTTCCAACTTGGCGAGTGAAAGAGAAGAGATAGCTCAGTGGTTTCTCCTTCCAGCTTCCTTTGCGAGTATGAGAGGGAAGAGTGGTTTGATTGTGTTGTGTCCAGGGAAGAGATAGCTCAGTGGTTTCTCCTTCCAGCTTCCTCGGCTCGTGTGACATCATGGTGCTGTACGACCAGAGGGGCAGAGCGGCGGATGCAGAGGCCCTCTTACGTGTCGGGCGTCCGGCGGTGGTGGAGGGCCTGCGTGCTGACGAAGGCGGTGACGGCAATGCTCTGAGGCTGCCGGACGAGGCGCAGTTCCCCGGCGCAACTGACTGCCCGGCTTACTTCATATTCTCGGAAAAAGTGAGTGTAGTAATGGGTTTTCCTTCGCGCTGCATTCCTTGATTTCTGGAATGGGAAGATTATTATACTTGGAAATTATTTCGTTTTCCAGAGTCATTTCATGTTCTCAGAGGAAACGTCGTTTTTTCCTCTGCATTGCACAAATTTATTTCTTGAATGAGTAGATTTTTTTTTTTACGGTACACTAGGCAATTCAAGGTTTTATATTTTATGCACGCCCTTTTTTCGTGCATAAGAATTAATTTCACCATTTGGCTGGCTAGTGTCTCGTGTGACCACCCTTTCAACCCGAAATTTTTCAGTTTAATCCAATGTTACTGGATGAAAAATAAAAATTTCATCGTAAAATATGACGAAAGAGACGAATGTAGAACTGTAAAACCTGCAGGTAACTAAGGGTTTAATTTAAGAAGTATACACCACAGCAGGTTGCCACTAGCTTTCAGTTTTACTTTTTTGTGTTTGTCTGTTTGTCTCTCGTGTGTTCTTTACTTTTCCTTTTCTTCCCGTTCTCGATGGTTTCCTTCAGGCCGAGTCGCTCCTCTCGCTGGTGGAGTCCTCGGGGTTCCAGTCACAGCTTCACTACCTGGGACGATTCATCTTCGTGACGGCCCAGGCGGCGGGGGCGGCGCGGCTCATCCTGGACAACCCGGTCATGGCTTGGCGGCCCCACGCCCTTGTCATTAAAGCGGTACGGACTGACTGAACACTTTCTTCCTGCATTTTGTTCGTCTATCAATATATATATATATATATATATATATATATATATATATATATATATATATATATATATATATATATATATATATATATAAAACACAATCATGTCTCAGTCTATATCTGTCTATTTGTCTATCTATCTATCTATCTATCATCAGTCCAGCGGGGTCAGGCAGGGCGTGAACTACGAGGTGTGGAGCCACGAGGTGTTCCGGGAGGACGTGGCGGATAAGGAGCGCGTGCACCTGGTGGAGCGGTGGCGGCGCGGCGAGGCCCAGCGCGGCACCCACCTGTTCCCCGACAAGCTGAGTAACTTCTACGGCAACGAGCTACGGGCGGTGACCTTCGAGCACGCGCCTTCCATAGTGGAGGTGGAGGAGAGCTCTGGCGACCACCACTACGACGGTGTGTCTTGGCGGAGATTAATTTAGAATCCGTTGTCTCAGACGTATCGACGCCTCAGTTCATCTGTTTGAAAAGCCTCTCGTGGAAGTTGATAGATTTCCATGAACTGTTTTGTGATGCTAGTAATAGTTTTACACGACTTCTGCATCTTGAACGTGAAAAACACTCATAGAAACCCGGTTAATCTTCTCTGTGGCCTTGAGAAATAATCGTAATGGGAGCCCGATACGTTTAAGACTATGGACCATTGACAGCCTCCGCTCACAACCAGGCACTCGAGTCATTAATCCATTGATGAGTTATATATTTGGTTATATATTTAGTTGGTGAATAACACACTCACAGGAACTGCCTTGTGTGGGGCGTCAGACCTCTTGTATAAGAACATAGGGAAACTGCAAGAGGCCGGCTTTTTTATATTCTTGTGCATCCTTGTGTATGTGTTTTAAGATGAATCAGATAAGTAAGCTGAAAAGGGACGCTGTATCGATGCCCGCTCCATACACGGCTCATTACAAAGACCTGACACTCACTCCTCAGGGATCGACATTCGGCTGCTGTACATTCTGGCCGATGCGCTCAACTTCCGCCTCAAGATCGTGAACCCTTCGGACGGCGGCAAGTGGGGTTCCGCGCTGGACAACGGCACCTGGACGGGCCTAACCGGGGACCTGACGCAGCATCGGGCACACATGGGCGTCGCCAACCTCTTCATCCACATCCACTACCTAGAGGTGAATGGCGCGGGGACTTATATCCTCCGGCCTTATTAAGTGCCCTTTTCTCCTTTCCGCAGTGCATCCATAGTCTTTTTTACGGTATAGGAAGCAGCTCAAGGGCAAACATAAATGAAACAAGAAAGCCCGCAAACATAAAAGGCTCCTTAAAAAAAGCCCGCAAATAAAAAAAGCCCGTTCTTTATTTTAAGCCCGTATCTCTATTTTAAGTTGTCATCATGCCCACAAAGCATAATGATATAACACAAGAAATTACATGGCAGCTTCCCTGGTTAATAAAACTTTGCCCTTCTTTTATTTCCAGTCTTCAAAAGGCAATGAAGCAGGATCGACACCCTCTTAGTCGCTTCCTGTTTCATCAGTCTCTTTTGGTCCAACTCGCTCCATTTTCCATTCATCCCAATATAATCACGCTAGTACGCATGCCACTCTGTCACGTTTAGTCCCCTGCGTTTTCCATTTCCCTTTATCTAGTCCATCTTGCCCTGTTGTGGCCACTTGTTCCATCACTCACTCAGCTCATCTTGTCTCACTTTGCTCCCCTACACCGTTTCGTCCCTCATTACCTTTCCAGTTTACACGACCTCGTTTATCACCGCGCTCGTTACGTATCCCATTCATCCCGTCCCTTCCCCCTGCGTTTACCAGTTACGTTTCATACAGTCTATCTTGTCCTGTTGTGATCCCCTGTTCCATTCAGGTCACCATGCTTTAGTTTGCTCCTCTGCTCCGTCTCGTCCCACATTCCCCTGCCGCTGCCCCCTTGCTTCGCTCCGTTCTCCTTCACTTGTCCCTGTCCTCTGTCTCCGTTCCCTGCAGGTCGTGGACATGACGGTGCCGTACGACATGGAGTTTGGCTGCTTCATCACGCCGCTGCCCAAGCCTCTGCCGCAGTGGGTCGCCCTCTCGTACCCCTTCAGTCTCCAGGTAATTCAAAAGTGGCACAATTACTGCGCAGAGTTAACTGGAAAGTAGGGCAAGGCTTGTGTCGCGGTGAGGTTATATTATAAAGCGATGCCGAAAGGGAGTCTGGCAGTATGAGGGGAAATGATGAGCTTAATAATGTGTGTTCCAGTGGTTTTTTTTTCTTCGCCATCATCATCATCAGCATCATCATCATCTTCAGTCATTACTAGTCAACTGCAGAACAAGGCCTTTCCCAACGTCCTCCACTTCTCTGTCTGATGATAGTGTGCTCCATCCTGCAACGGCAAACGCTCTAATTTTATCTCTCCAGCTGATCCTCGGCTTATTCTGACTTTTAAAATTTCTTTTTTTATTTATTTATCTATTTTTTTACAACAAAGGAAGCAGCTCAAAGGGCAAAAAAAGGGAAAAAGTAAAATAAGTGTAAAAAAGTGTAAAGAAAGTAAAAAAGTGTAAAAAATGTAAAAAAGTAAAAAAAATGTAAAAAAAGTAAAAAAAGTGTATAAAAAAAGCCTTGGTGTTTGCCATTCGGTTACTTATGTTGTCCATCTGTAACTATTTCTACGCATATAACTTGCCCAGTTCCATTTCTTCGTGTGAATAGCCTTCAAAATACTTTCAACCTTTATCTTTATCTTTATCACGATGTTTGCCTGTTAAGGGTGAGTCACTGAGTTGGAAATAATGCTGGATCCTTTCGTGTCCGCTTTTCAATCTGACCTTCTGACCTTATTTACTCTTTACTTGCCCACTAATTTATTTATATCTATTTATTTATATATTTATCTATGTACTTATTCGTCAGCGATAATGATCGGTGGTACATTTATGAGGTGGTAAAAGCTAGAGAAATCCTACTTTTTTCTTTCTTCGACTCCGTATGGTATGTTCAGGCATGTCTGCAAAGTATTAGCTGTCCTGCAGGTGTGGGTGCTGACGATGGTGTTCCTGGTGGTGGGCACGACGCTGCTCTACCTCGCCTCCCTCGCCGCCCGCGTCATCCTCCAGAACGAGACGTGGGACGGCAGCTTCTCCCGCACCGTCTTCTACGCCGCCGGCATCTTCCTGAGCGTCGGGATGCCTCAGGTGGGTGTACAAGGCGGCCTCGTGACTCTGTTCGACCTTTTACTTCCATATAAGCATACAAATCTACGTAAAATCAAAATAGGAGGAAATGGTTTACATGTTATATTATGTTTCTGAACGGTGGCGTCAATATATACTGATGTAGGTAATAGGCAACGCTTGGTAAGAATAGTTGGTCAATGCTGAATCGTATCAGCACCTCAATATTCGCCTGTTTAAAAAGACCTTCGTAGAAGTTGCTGGGGCTTTCCTTGACTGTTTTGTGATGCTAGTGATAGTTTTACCCGAACTTTACATCATGAACGGGAAAATCACCCCAGAAAACCCAGTTACTCTTCTCTGTGGCCTTGGAAAAATCGCAGCTCGTATCCTTTCATATAGTAAGAGAGACCATTCCTTTCGAAAACCTTCCCATCAAGGGTGTCATAACGTATCTATATCGAACTATATAGCCCTGTATTCTCGGACGGTCTTGCCTCTCACAACCACTATAATTAAAGGCCACAAAGGAAATCAGTCGGGTTATCATGAGTGTTTTTCATATTCATGGTGAAGAAGCATCGTCAAACTATCGCTAGGCTCATAAAACTACCCATCGAGATACTAACATAACCTCTACACAAGCCTTACCAAATATGGGTGTGTAAGTTTATTTTCTCCTCTCATATGGTATATATAGCTAACATATGAGAGGAAGAGATAGGTGTTTGGACTGTGTGGCAGAGCAGAGGGGAGGAAGGGACCCGCGGTAGCCAACGTCACAACGGACTCGCCAGTTTGGTTTCACTGTAACCTATATACCTCACTTCCTTTCCTTTGCCTCTCCTCCCTCTGTTGCGGCCGTGGAGTGAGTCATGAGGTGGTTCGCCTTCCCTTCCCTCAGGTGCCGCGGAGTGACGTGACGCGGAGCTACTTCATCATGTGGGTGTGGTACGGGTTCCTGCTCACCGCTGTCTACCGCTCCTCCCTCACCGCCTTCCTCACCATCCCCCTCTCGCAGGAGCCCATTGACACGCTGCACCAGGTAGGGGCTCACAGACGGAGGGGAAGGGCACTTTTATTACTGAGAGCTGTACTCTATGGACATTATCGCTTCGAAAATACCATCTTCTGTTCTTTTTTTCTCTCTATCTATCTATATATATTTTTATTTAACTAATCTGTCTCCAAGTATGTTAAACAGTCAGAGCTTTCAACAGATCATTTATCAATATAAAAAAAAACAATAACAACTACTAATTTCGTCTGAAAGTCATCCACACATTCCCTCTGTCAACTTCACACTCCCTTTGTCGTCCTCACACTCCTTTTGTCAAGCTTATGCCCATCTGCAGCTGGTATCGTCGTCCCTCCCGGCCTGGGGCGCCACGGGTCTCACCTTCAAGAAGATGCTGCAGGAGAACCCAGACCCGATGGTGCAGCGGCTCGCCCTTCGCTATCTGCCCGTGAGCGGCGCCGAGGAGGGCATTAGGCTGACGGCGGAGCGGAAGTGAGTTGGTTGTCAGACTCAAATCTTATACACTGGGATTTCCTTCAATAGCTGTGTAGATACTTTGGTCCATCTTCTTAAACGTATCGGGCTCCCATCACAAAATAGTTCATAAAAATCCCAGCATCTTCTATACGAGGGACTTTTCCAACAGGCGAACTGAGGTGCCGATACCTTTAAGACGGACTTTTACCTCGAGAGCTTTTGTTCTACTGACTATGAAGACCCACCAGCTATTTACCTCTTAAGTGCCGCCAGGATAAAGAGGTTGAATAGATAACATGCATGATGGTGATATATACGAGTTTTTTTTATTACAGTTGTGCATACGAACTGCCATGTGTTGTCCGACTGTCTCCTTTTACAAACTCCTTCTGCTCTTGACAGGTTGGCCAATCACTTCCCTCAGCTTTCTTGTGTTATTGTCTCTCTTTTCTGTCTCCCCCCGAAATTGTCCTCTCTTTTGGCCACTCTTTACTTTTATCTTTTTTAGGAGCAGCGATTAGCGGACTTTTTTCTACACTTTTTTTTGTTGTTGTTGTTTCCCTTGAGCTGCTTCCTTTCCTGTAAAAAAAAAAGTCCCTGTCCACCGTTGATAGTCTGTAGAATGATTTATTGGAGAAATTCCTCCGATTGTTTCCGCTCCCCCTTACCCCACAGACTGACTTGGCAAACACCCTGTCTTCCGGTACAAAACACTTACGGTCATATTCTTAAACATTTCAGCTCCCAAGCACACATATTTGGCAAGGCTTTAGTAATTGTGGGCATTTCCAGGGGTAGTTGTATGACCCTGGTGGTAGTTTGACCCTTCTTCTGTACCATGAACCTAAGGAAACACTCTTTCGAGCCAGATTAATTTCCCTGTAGGCACTTCAATATATGTGAGAGGCGAAAGCGTCTGCTAATACCGACCTTATAGTATGGAGGAGCGTAAGAGCGTGCCTTTGTGAACTCTGTGACGTCACGTGCGCGGAGCCTGTTCAATCACTGGTTCGTTCCCTCCTCCCAGATACGCCATGATGGAAAACCGGCAGTTCCTCGAGTACATGATCGCCACTAACTACACCAACAAGTACGGCGAGGAGACGCTGCACGTGATGAGGGAGTGTTTCCTTCCTTTCAGGTGAGAGAGAGAGAGAGAGAGAGAGAGAGAGAGAGAGAGAGAGAGAGAGAGAGAGAGAGAGAGAGAGAGAGAGAGAGAGAGAGAGAGAGAGAGTACGGCGAGAGAGACGCTGCACGTGATGAGAGAGAGAGAGAGAGAGAGAGAGAGAGAGAGAGAGAGAGAGAGAGAGAGAGAGAGAGAGACTTTACTAGTATCCTTAACACTCCCTTGTACTATAGTTACCGGCGATACCCTAAACACAAGAGTCCTGTCCTCCTGCAGGATCGGTATGGCCTTGCCCAAGAAGGCTCCCTACAAGCCCAACTTCGACAGGGTGGTGCGCCGCGTCGTGGAGGCCGGCCTGGTGAGGGACGCTCTTGTTGGTTAGGAAAATGTCGCATTGGCTGATGAGGAAAGGCATGCATTGATATCATATCCTTTTCCTCTTACCTTACTCTTTACTTTTTTTTCTTGTTGATCTCAGAAAAAACAGACAGATAGATAGATAGATAGATAGATAGATAGATTGTTAGATATATAGATAGATGGAAGATAGATATAGACAGATAGAGAGAGAGAGGGGATTTATTCAGAAAGACAGACAGACACACCGAAAGATAGCTTGATAGATAGATAGATAGTTAGATATATAGATAGATAGACAGATAGATATAAATAAAAAGAGAGGGGGGATTTATTCAGAAAGACAGAAAGACATAGATAGATAGATAGATAGTTAGATATATACATAGATAGACAGATAGAAATAGGTAGAAAGACAGAGAGGGGGGATTTTTTTTCTCAGGGTTGTGTTCCTGCCCATGCCTACAGACGCGCGCAGCTATATCGCATGCATGCCCCCAACTTCAAGCACTACTATAAAACTCTTCAGGTTAGTATTATCGAAAGATGACAGACAAGTTATTTCACGATTCATTCTCTTCACAAATAAGTCAAATTTCTTTCTCGTGTATGTGTGTTGTCAGGTTCGCAAGTGGTTCAGCGACATTCTGTTCAGCAGCAGGAAGCGAGGGACGGCGGGCGGCGGGGAGGAGAGCCGCAGCGAGGCGCTCACCGTGGACAACCTGCAGGTGTGTGTGTGTGTGTGTGTGTGTGTGAGATGGTCATTAATCAAGTCAAGAAGTCCTAGAGATTACTTTAAACATCCTCCCTGAATCGTCTTCACGGCGTTGTGTAAAAAAAGGGCGTTATGTGGTTCCCGTAGTGTAGCAGTGATTATAAGGACTCGTGAAGGTTAGTGTTGAGGGGCCACATTTCATCAGCTGTCCCCCAAAACGCAGCGTCTTGTTAATCCTTTGTCCTTATCTCAGAGAGCCCCAACAGCATGCACGGATGGGCCGAGGCGTTAGAGAAAGTTTATAGAGTAACCTTGAACCCAATCAAAATAAAAGCGTAAGCGGCAGGCTATAAGTGTTACCTTTACTACTTATATTACTACATTCTCTGCTGTCTGTGGTGCTTCCCAAGGGCGCGTGGCTGCTGCTGGGCGCCGGCTGGAGTGTGTCAGGGGCCGTCATCCTGCTGGAACTGCTTTTTGGTTCGTCCGGCCGCCGCGTCAGTGCCGGCAGCCATACGCCGCAGAAATGAAATTTTCATGCAAACATAAGAACATAAGAACGCAGGAGTCTACAAGAGGCCGGTAGGCCTGTACGAGGCAGCTCCTTTGACTCTAAGCTCCCGTGTATCTAACCCCACCTAATATCGCTGTCCATGAATTTATCTAGTCTATTTTTGAATGTGACAATTGTATTGGCACTCACCACATGACTGCTAAGCCTATTCCACTCATCCACCACCCTGTTAGTAAACCAATTTTTGCCTATGTCCCTGTTGAATCTGAATTTATCCAGTTTAAACCCATTACTTCGTGTCCTACCCGGTTCTCTTACCAACAAAACCTTATGAATGTCTCCCTTATTAAAGCCCTTCATCCATTTATAAACCTCGATCATGTCTCCACGCACCCTTCGCCTTTCTAGAGAATGCAAGTTTAACTGTTTGAGTCTTTCCTCGTATGGCAAGTTTCTCAACCCCTGAATCATCTTAGTCATCCTCCTCTGCACCGATTCTAACATTTTGATATCCATTCTATAGTAAGGTGACCAGAACTGAACCGCATAGTCAAGATGATGTCTAACTAATGCTAAATATAGTTTGAGGAAGACTTCGGGGCTTCTGTTGCTTACGCTCCTTGAAATAAATCCCAGTACCCTATTAGCTCGATTTCTAGCTTGAATGCATTGTGCCCTTGGACGGAGATCAGAGCTCACTAAGACCCCTAAATCCCTCTCGCACCCAGACCTGCTTATGAGAGTGTCATTTAAGCAATAGTTATGTGAGGGGTTGTTCCTACCTACACTCAGAATACTGCACTTCCCTACATTGAACTCCATCTGCCATTTATCCGCCCAGTCATACAATCTGTTGAGTTCACCCTGGAGAATACTAGCGTCCGACATCCGACATTGACAGTGATTTTGTCAGCTCTGTATATTGGCTTAGAATGGTTCAGTCCACTAAGAGCATCGTTGGTGACATGTTTACACAAATGTATTTAAGAAATATCAATAAATAGTCCAACATTTCGACATTTATATCCAATTTCCTTTACATCCCTCGATGGTGAGAGAACACGCAGAGGTACACGACATACCGATGGCGGAGCATGAAGCTGACGGGCGCGGGGAGGCAAACTGAAACGAATATATTATTTCTTTTCTTAAATTTTCTTAAGGGACTGAGGCCTTCTGTATGTACAAGAAACCTTTTTATTCATGAAATAAGTTTAGAATTATACCAAAGGATTCAGACATTCTCCGGCATATCTTTGTATGGTAGTAGGAAAGTATAGTAACTACAGCATGACTTTCATATTTTCAGACAGAATAAGGCAGAATAAGAAGAAGACAAACATTTGTAACATACAATGAATTCAAGCTATATGTTGCCTTACTTCGAGGTCCCAGCCTAAAGGAGTCTCCTTTAAACATAGCATCGGTGCAGGAAATCATGTAACGCATCAAAGGTCTTTGTAACTCCGAAGGGAAAGACCAACCGGAGTGGTTCGGTAGTCATTAAATCAATGGCAAGTACAATACGTCGTGGTAATGTCAGTGCTAAATAAACAAACACTCGAGCAGGCGCATGTTGGACGCCTTTGTACTGCAAATGATTCCTGTGGCAAACATAACGCTCTGGGCGGGAGGCATTCTCGTTGTGTTTATAGGGCGAGCAGGGCAGGAGCGACGGCACGTCCTCCACGAGTACACCTGACGATGAAGGCGCGGCCGGCCCGGTAAGTCGTGGCTGCGCGGCGCTGGGGTACCTTACTAAATAAATGCTGCATCAGAACCGTAAGAAATCATGACTAGAACTAACCATTCTCATAAAAAAACGTTTATACATTCATTTTTTTTTCTTTTCCGCCAGATGGTTTATGTTGTTATTACTGGGCCTTACCTATGAGTGGGGCGGCGCCACGGCGGGCCTTGGAACCAGTGAAGGGCGACGGGTGAGTCAGTTCACCCGACCCGTCAGCAGAATGGTCCTCAGAGGAGCCCGGAACGAGATATCCCGCCAGCTCACTCTCCTGGTGCACTACGTCGTGGAGAAGTGAGTGTCATCATTTGTCGATTAGGTCAGAACTATTGTTTGTTCACATCATCATCCATTATGTTCCTTTAAGCATTTCCTATTAGACTAATCGCAATCCCCTCCAATAGTTTCTTGCAGGAGTGTGATCTGTGGCTGCTACGCTCGCCCAGCGACTACCTGGGTGCCTCGCTTTCTGCTTCCCTCCAGCAGCTTGGGCGACCCTTGAGGCTGGTGGGTCCATATGTCTCCGAGAGAGGCTTGGAACTACCGGAGGCCACTCAAACCCGGGGCAGGGCCTGCTCTGCGTACATTATCTTCGCCAGCAGCGTAAGCATGTCCTTGCTATCGGGGTAAAGGCCGTTCATGCCAGCACATCACAATATTGTCATTACAGGGCAACATGAAAGACAACTCATCGTGCTCTAACATAAGCTTATTTAATGGATGTTTCATAAATCAGGTTATGAAACAGCACATTCGTTTTTTTATATGATTTAGTATATCCTAAATGATCTAAAATTATTTCTTAAAATAATGCGAAACACAATATAGTGACCCATCTCTCACCAAATCGGTTTTTCATATCCCTTGATCTCACTGAACCACTCTCTTCAGGCCGAGTCCCTCCTCTCGCTGGTGGAGTCCTCGGGGTTCCAGTCACAGCTTCACTACCTGGGCCGCTTCATCTTCGTGACGAGGGATGGGGCGGGGGCGGCGCGGCTCATCCTCGGCAACCCGGTCATGGCTTGGCGGCCCCACGCCCTTCTCATTAAGGAGTATCAAGGGGTCGGCGTTTCATTATTCAAACTAATAACCGATGATGTGAAGTGCCAGACGTTAATTTCCTGCAGATAGTTCAGTTTTGTCTCTCCTTGTTAGCTCAGTTGTAAACAATATATTTCCTAGAGTAAGAAAATTGTTGGCATTTTAAGCTGAGATAGATGCAGAGTCGCGTCTATCGTAATATTCTATCTTCACAGTTATGTAAATGCTTTTGTGGAGTGTTATAAGAAAATAGCTTGATTTTTCCTTTAAATTGAATTAATAAAATAACGTTTGACTGAATATCATTTTTGCTCTGCCTCTGCGTCACGTTCATGTGGAAACATGACATTCCAATCCACAGATTTCGGTAATTTCTGAAGAAATTCCTTGATCCGGCAGGTGAGTGGCGTGAGCTACGACATCTGGAGCCACGAAGTGTTCCGCGAGGACGTGGCGGAGCGCGTGCGCCTGGTGGAGCGGTGGCGGCAGGGGGCGGCGCAGCGCGGTGCCCACCTGTTCCCCGACAAACTCCGAGACTTCCACGGCAGCGAGCTGCGGGCGCTCACCTTCCATTACCCGCCCTCGATCGTGCAGCTCAAGGCTGAAGGGGAAGAACATCGATTCGACGGTATGCAGTGGATTATAACATATTACCCGAATTAAAAATAGATAGATATATATATATATATATATATATATATATATATATATATATATATATATATATATATATATATATATATATATATATATATATATATATATATATATATATATATATATATATATATATATATATATATATATATATATATATATATATATATATATATTGAAAATAGATAGGTCGATAGATAGATAAAAAGACAGACAGTCACACAGACAAAGACAGACAGACAGACAGACAGGTAATGGATGGGAGGAGGTCTGAGGCGGGACGGGTCATGCAGGTGTGGAGATCCGGCTGATGGCGACGCTGGCTGAGGCTCTTAACTTCCGGCTGCGTCTCGCCATCCCCTCCGACGGCCGCCTGTGGTACGGCATCTTCGACGACCTGCAGCTCCACCTGGCCCACCTAGGCGCTGCTAACTTCTTCGTCACCACCAGCGCTCTCCAGGTATACCGTTTCGCCCTTCTCTTTGGTTTGACAGATGTTTCCTCCTGACTTCTTCCTCTACTCTAAAAAAAAATACAACCCCTTTCTAATGCCCCCTTTCCTGAGTAACTTTTTTTTTTTAGGTTAACAAGCTAGACCAAAGGCAAAATAAAATGCAAACTCCCCAAAGAATGCAGGAACCCCCTCCCCCTAAAAAATGAAAGCTTAGTCTAGTTTAGTTCATGAGGCAGATTTGTCTTTCCTCTGTAAGGACTCGAATCGTCTCCAACATTTCTTTTCCCCCCTCCAGATGCTAACTATACGTATACAGAAGCCTTACCCACCCCCTTCAGTATAAAGTATGCATTTTGGGACTTGTTAACGTGATTCTTCTTGCAACATGAACCCATACACGCAAAGGACCACCAAACCATGAAGGGAAAAATAATATCCGGGTTAGGTTAGGCCATGCATGTAGCGATCCAGCAGTGACGAGTAGGCTACAGGAGATGAAGAGGCGTGAGAAGGCAGTGTAGGTAATGGCAATAACTCCATAATTCATTGTATCTCAAAGTTTTCTTACTGTGACTGAGTTTTAATTGAAGCAAAGTTACCCCTACGACAAATCTGCAAACCTGTTGAAAGAAAAAAAAGTAAGAGCTGTGCGCATGCCTCCTGTTAGCTCTTTTGATTTGGAGAGCCCTGACGTTTTGTGTGTTGGTGTGTGGTGGTGGTGGTGGTACAGGTGGTGGACATGACGGTGCAGCATGACGAAGAGCCCGGCTGCTTCATCACGCCCCTGCCCGCGCCTCTGCCCCGCCTCGTCGCCCTCGTCTACCCCTTCGCCGTGGAGGTACTACTACTGCATGTATGACCCAGGCCCCATGCAGGCACTTGTTTTGAATTGTTGATCATTCTTTTCTTTTTTTTTCTTTTTTTTTTCCTTTTCGTTTTTATTTTTCTCTTATTGTTTTTCCGCTACTGCAACTACTAAATTTTCTTCTTTTCTCTTTGTTACTGTTCTTGTTTTGTTCTTGCTCTTCTTGTTCTTGCTGTTTTTCTTCTTTTTCTTCTTTTGTTTTTCCTATTTTAAAATTATTACTACTACTACAATTACTTTTTCTTCTTCGTTTACTTCTTGTTCTTGTACTCTTTGTCCTTCTTGTTCTTGTTCTTCTTCTGTTCATCATCATCATCATCCTCTTCTTCCTTTTTTCCTCCTCCTTCTTCTCCTCCTGCTACTGCTCAAGGTTTGGTTATATAGTCCATTTAATCAGTTTCCAGTTATTTTTTATCATTTCATTAAAACAGTGATATGTGTGTGTGTGTGTGTGTGTGTGTGTGTGTGTGTGTGTGTGTGTGTGTGTGTGTGTGTGTGTGTGTGTGTGTTGCAGGTGTGGGTGGTGACCGTGGCCTCGCTGGTGGTGGGCACGCTACTGTTCTTCGTCCTCTCCTGGGTCACGCACCGTCTGCTGGAACCCTCCCTCCGGCCCCTCACCCTCACCGACGCTCTCCTCGACGGCGTGAGCGTGTTCCTCGGCTTTGGGATAACGCAGGTGAGTCGCAAACGAGGCCTATGTACTTAACTGAGTCTTCCTAGCACCTCGATTTTCACGGCCACCTCAAACACAGCTGTAAAAAAAGTTAGAAGCGACCAGACGAGGATGCGAGGTTTTGGAGCAGCGTGATTCATGGGGCGACTCGTCTTGTCTTCTCTCAGGTGCCGCGGAGTGACGTGACGCGGAGTTTCTTCATCATGTGGATATGGTACGGGTTTCTCCTCACCGCTGTCTACCGCTCCTCCCTCACCGCCTTCCTCACCATCCCCCTCTCACAGGCACCCATCGACACGCTGCACCAGGTATATGGGCGAAGGGCATGGCATTACCTTGAAACACCCGAGGAGAGGGACGTGCAGTATCGTTGACAGCGCACTTCCTTTCAAACAGTCGGAATATTACTTCACCCCCGCGACTTGACAAATGGTCCGTGTCAGTGTAATCAGAAATACCAAAGGGAACACTTTTGGCCGCTCATTACTTTTGTCTTTGTGGGAACAGCGATCAGCGGGCATTTTTTTTATACCTTTTTTTGTTGCCCTTGAGCTGTTTCTTTAGCTGTAAAAAAAACAACAACCTCATATTCACAGTCTTTCATGCGCGACCTCTGTTATATTCCATCTTACTTATTTTCTGTGAACGGGAATCTTGTTTGTATTTAAGGAGCCAACTCTGAATTCAATAGCCGACAAATGACTTAAATATTTCGTAGTCCAAGTTAGTGCTGCGTCAACCCAAGAGGAAATGACAACCGCATTGCTTTGCTCGCCCTGTTTATGTGTTAATATACTAATGCATCGTATCATATAACGAGAAAAACATATCAACACGACACGGATGCAGTAACATAGCTGATCTCTCATTGTCTGGTGGTGGGGTGCCGTCCTGCAGCTGGAGGAGTCAGACATCCCTGAGGTGGGCTCCGTGGGCACCAACTTCCTGACGCAGCTGGAGGCGAGCAACGACCCAGTGGTGCGGCGTCTCTCGGGCCGGTACCGCGCCGTTGACACCCCGGAGGAAGGCCTAGCGCTCACCGCCAGCAGGAAGTGTGCAGTAGTAGTAGTAGTAGTAGTGGTAGTAGTAGTAGGAGCAGAAGTATATAGTTGTTGTTCTTTACTTTTCTTATTTTCTTCCCTCACTATACACGCAAACTAAAAAGAACAAAATGAAGCACCAAAACAGAGAAAACAGTACCGGTAAGTGATGAAAAATGTGCATGCAGACGTAACAAAGTCATCTTCACTTTATAAAACAACAATGCTTTAGACTTCCCTCGATACCAAGCCACATAAATTAAAAAAAAAAAACCCTGCCCCTCTTTCACTTTCTGCACGGCCTTTTTTTTAGTGCACCCTGATACTCACGGTGATAAGCCTCATATCTGCCGCTTTCTTAATCTCGATCTCCACTCCCAGTTCCCAGTTTGCTATTGCTCCATAGTCTGCTTCAGGATTCGTCAAGCTTTCTTACTGCGACCCAGTTTATTTTTAAGCATTTCTCTCACGACTGATTTTTACTTCTCTTGACAATTTTAAGAGCTGTGTACAATCTGCCGTCTGGAATTTATTGATCTATTTGCAAAGGAGTAACAACCCAAAGAATAGTCTATCGCGACACATACAAGGTCACAGGTCTCACCATGATGAACCACGGCGTGCTCATGACATGAATATGGTCCTTCAGGTACGCCCTGATGGAGAACCGCCACTTCCTGGAACACGTCATCGCCGCCAACTTCACCAACAGGCTGGGCGAGGAGACGCTGCACGTGATGCGGGAGTGCTTCCTCGCCTTCAGGTAACGTTAGGAAGTCTCCTGGTGATGTTTTCAGATTTTCATCTAATGTGTAGTGGATGCGTGTTATATAATAGTAATGAAGGCCACACAAAGGTGGGATTACCAAAACTATTCACGTAGGTAACTGAAGAATATAGTGTATTATAGTAGCTACATTTCTTACTGTTTAATCGCCTTTCCAAAAGTGGGTTTGGTTTGGTGTTTGCCTTGCAACCAAGAGGTTGTGAGATCGATTCCGGAGCCCGGTGACTTCTCGGTAGTGCTTTCTTGTGACCCAAGCTGAGCTGAATGGCCTTAGCTATCTAGCTTGGGAGGATTAAATAATCACCTTTTTAAACTTCCAAATAAGTGACAACTAACGAACGCACGAATAAACCAATTGCACAGAACTGAGTAACAATATCCTCCAGATGCCGACTTGTCGCCTCTTTTCTTTCTCCCCTCAGGATAGCTCTCGTGATGCCCAAGAACGCTCCCTACAAGCCCAACTTTGACGCCGTGGTGGTGCGGGCGGTGGAGGCCGGCCTGGTGAGCTTCCAGAATGGGTCTTGATTGTGTGTGTGTGTGTGTGTGTGTGTGTGTGTGTGTGACTTCCGTCTGTCTGTAGGTGAAGTACTGGAACGAGGACATGCTGCGGAGGAGCCGTTGCATGGGCCAGGAGGAGCCGCAGGACGACAGCGACGAGCGGCAGTTCACCGTCAGCGACTTGGAGGTGGGGAGACGTTCTCTTACCTTCATCTTCATAATCTTCTTCATCTTAGTTATATTTTGAAGGTCAAGTGAGTTTAACACACTATATGTAGAGCCTATAGGAGAGGGAGTGTTATAAGGAACCTCTGTCGATCGTATTTTGCTGTCTGTCTTCTTTTCTATCACCTCGCTGTGCAGGGCGCGTGGGTCATCCTGGGCCTGGGTGTCATGTCCGCCTTCGTCGCCTTCCTCGCGGAGCTCGCCACTCGCCACCTGCACCCACCTGTCCTGTGTCAGTTTGGGTTCTGAAGACTCACGGTAGCTCTCTTGTCGCCGCTTAGTTTCTTCAGGAGCCCAGAAACGGATCTTCATCGCCCTCTGTCGCGTAACGAAAGTGGTGGAAAATAGTTTGGCTGTTATCCGTCTGTCTATTTATCTGTCTGTCTGTCTGTTTACCTGCTTGTCTGTTACCAAAATATATGAAAATGGATTTACATATTGTCCCCAAGTATACATGAGAACATCCAGAGGTGAATTTCTCAACCTGATCAAATTTTGGAAATATTCGATAAAAACTGACTGACTGATGGCGGATTGACTATAAAAGCTGACTTGACAACTCGGGGGACGCCTGTGATTAGAAGGCAGGTGATGAAGCTGGGCCTCCACTCATATGGTCATGCCCCGTTATCCGGAAGGGGTTTTCTTCGTCCCGGGGAATGGTCCTGCGGCTCCTGCCCCTCTGTGATAAAGTCTGATAAAAATGACTGGATGAACATTCAACATAAAATTTTAGACTAAACGGTAAGTGCTATTTGTTTGGATAGAAGACAATTTTAAGGACGTTGCTGCCATGGAAATTTTACACGCTGCGCTGCGAATATTTTGTTCACTGGCCTGTTTTGAAGGTTTTAAATTAGTATTATTTTTTTGTCTCAGCCAGAGAATAAGACAGGTAGATAGTCGTGTGTAGAATGTAGATCGAGGGGAGAAAAAAGGGGGAAATGGATAAGGTGGAAAAAATTCAATATCTGGCCCACTTTCCGGTTTGTTTGTGGTTTTGTACACGTTAAATTATAAAAGGTTAGCCATGTCAGCAGTAAACAAGGGATAGAAAGATTTGAGTTCGCTGTCTTGTACCTTAAAGATAATGTGATTGGGTATGTTAATGAAGAGAAGATGAGAAGATTATAAAGAAAAGAAGAAGAGAAAGAGGACAGGAAAATAAGGGTACTGTTTAGGGACAAGGAAATACAGTGTTCGCGTCCCGTTCAAAAGTCACAACTCGTCACGTCACAAACATAAATGTCACTTCAATTTATAGTTTTTCACTTCTGCTGGCTACTTTTGGCAATTATCAAAAGACTTAAATATTCCACACAATATTCTCACATTTTCCTGACATATTTCTCTTACTTTTTCCTTGTTTATCATTAGTGTCCTGTGTTTTCCTCTAGCGATTGGGTGTGTGCCCGCGGGAGGTAGATGGACCAAATAAATAAAACTGGGACTTCCAGATATATAAAAAAGTATCCGACGGCTTGCACGTGAGTGAATATTGGTTTAGGCTTCCAGTTGAAGCCCCCACACAGCAGCACTGGAACAAAACATCTTAAATCCGAACGCAGGATCTGTTGCGTCGCCCAAGATGGCTTCTCCGGGGGCCGTCTTTCGCCACCTGCCGCTCATCAAACACTCGCTCATCGCGCTCATCGGCAACACCGGGCTCTTCGTCAAGTTCGTGTGCGTGCTGCTGATAATCGGGTACGGGCTGTCCTTCTCCGAGGCGGCCGTGGAGGTGCTGAGCGTCACCCCGGGGTACCTCCTGCCGCCCACCTTCTGGCTCTGGACGGCCTTTACGCACTGCTTCCTGGAGGTGCGGCTGTGGCAGGTCTGCGTGGATTTGGTAACCCTGGGACTATGCGGGAAGTTAATCGAGCCGCTGTGGGGGAGCTTCGAGATGGTGCTGTTCTTCCTGCTGGTGAACGTGTGCGTGGCCTTCATCTCGGCACTCTTCTACCTCATCATCTACATGTGCACCTTCAACCCCGAGGTGCTGTTCAGTGTGCAGATCAACGGCATGGCGGGGTACATCGCTGGGCTGTCCGTAGCGGTGAAGCAGATTATGCCAGACCATGTTCTCCTGCACACCCGCACGCCCCTAGGGAAGGTGTCCAATAGGCATGTCCCGCTGTTGCTCTTCCTGACGGCCCTGCTGCTATATGTGTGCCACCTGCTGGAGGGGCTCTACACCACTATGATCGGGTGTGGCATCGCGGTGTCGTGGGTGTACCTGCGGTTTTATCAAGTACACTCCAACGGCACGAGGGGTGATATGGCGGAGACCTTCGCCTTCTCCTGGTAAGTAGTTGGGGTGTCATGCTGCGTTACCAGATTGTCGTACTTAGCCTCTTATGTTTTCCGATTTCCAACCCAAAAACTGTCTCCTCCACTGCAATAACTACATTTATTTATAGTTACCGTTGAAAGGTTTAATTATTAGTGTCTTTTCGCCATGGTTAAGTGTCTAAAAACGGTAAATACAATGGTGGATACGATAATCTGGCAATGCTGGTGTCGTAGAGTGGCATGCAGGTATTTGGGAGCTTGTACGTTGGTTCTTATAACTGGTAATTTACGAGGGGTGACATGGTTTAGATCTTCGCCTTCTCCTGGTGAGTAGTTGGGGCATCTTGTAGAGTGGCATGCTAGTGATGGTGAGCTGGTATGTTAGTTCTTATGACTGGTAATATATGAGAGACGACATGGTGGACCTTCGCCTTCTTCTGGTGGGCAGTTGGGTGCCTTTTAGAGCGGCATGCAAGTGATGATGGGCTGGTGTTTTGGTTCTTTTAACTTAATTTCATTTTTTATTTGATAGAAAAATTATTATGATATTTTTTTAAAACAACTGAATACGTCTGAAAATGTCTCATCCGTGAAATCCTGGTGGCAAAACTTAAGAATAACCACTCCAAACCTTTATTCGTAGTAATTTAGCACGTGAAAGAATTATTATCATAATGCATTTTCGTATATGTTTTACCTTGGGGAGGGGCCAGGGGGGCAAGCCTCTTTAATTATTGAGTTAGGTGGCTTGGATTTTCTAAGTCCATTGTTATTGTTTCACAACCGCCTCTATACACAGACTGAGCCTCATACCTGCCTTGCAGTGCATCCTACAAACTAGTTCGTAAGTCAGTAATTTCCAAAATGCGCATGGATTATAATGATTTCGGACCAAAAAATGGTCTTTTAAGAGTTTTACGTTATTTTTTTCTCTATATTAACGCAACTGATGCCGCAGCTATTTGTGTTTTCTAATACATTCGTAAAATGTTACTATGCGATGGTATCAGCGGCGGCACCTAACGGCGGGTTCCTGAAGTCAGTTGTTTTCAAGCCGCCATAATGGATGGAAGGCCCGACACTCACTCCCTCAAAATGTCCGTCTACTTTACCTTTCGGTAAGTGTTAACTGAGTATTTAACCTCTTTATTGGTGTGCATGTAGGTTGACAAAAGGACCGATTACTATCCCAGTACCGGGTCCAACAAAGACACGGGCGTGTCAGGTGTCACATATTGTGTGACAAGCACGTGTCAGAAAACAAACGGATATTGTTCAATGCGCGATACTTATAGTGGAGTTTGAGTAAAATGGAGGCCAGGGTCATACGTAGCAGTCGGTCAGTTAACAGCAGGAGCGTCAGTTCGATCTGGATGACAGCTGTCACAAATCTGTTTTATTTTGTACCTTAAACTACTCGGTAAAAATTATCTAGCATCAACTTACAAGAATTGGACGGGTTAACCGTCAGTATTGTACCATATGTAATTATGAAACATGACATTTCCCAAGAGTTGCTCGACTACGATTGGGGTGGTGGGGTGGGGGTTCAACTACGCTGACCATCCAATTACACGCCTACACTGTCAACAGACCGCTATGCGGCTGCTACGTTATATAGGAATAGATTACAAGAGTATACGTTAGGGAATTTCCTTTCTTTAGAGACTAGGGATTTTTCCCGATTTGGGGGATTTTTGTAGGGACATTTTGAAAGCCCATTTTTCAGTGATTTGGCCATCCACCACCAAAAGCACTGTTCCTTACAGGGATTAATCGAGCTAACGACCACCAAAACCACAGCTCCCTAAGGGATTAATCAAGCTAACGCCGCCGCCGCAAAATAGCACGCATTCATTACCTACCGAATGAAGCATCACTAGGTTTTCATATATTTTTTTTCTACAAACGTTTGGTTAGCGACGGTACGCTTGGTTAGCAACAGTACGCTTGGTTAGTGTTGGTATGCTTGGTTAGCGACGGTACGCTTGGTTAGCAACGGTACGTTTGGTTAGCGTTGGTATGCTTGGTTAGCGATGGTACGCTTGATTAGCGATGGTACGCTTGGTTAGCGATGGTATGCTTGGTTAGCGATGGTATGCTTGGTTAGCGACTAGCCCACGCATGTGAGACCAGGTCCACCACGCGTGGTTATTTGTTTTTTTAGAACACGCGGCCCAACGGCTGCCGTGCTGAGGGCCGGGTATAGCCCGGGCCTGTTCAGCCCGAGTCCCGGATGACCTTGAGTCATGGCTCAGGGCTGTTTTGGGGTGGTTAGCGATGGTATGCTTGGTTAGCGATTAGCCCACGCATGTGAGTATACGGTAGGGATTTTCCTTACTTTCGAGACTAGGGAATTTTTCCTGATTTAGGGATTTTTCTAAGGAAATTTTGGAAGGCCATTTTTCAGTGATATGGGCTTCCCCCCCTAATACCCCGGTTCCCCACAGTTCCCCAGGCTTGTCTTCGGGGATTGGGGAGGCTGGGGTGGTGGAGGGGGTGGAGTGGTGATTCTTAAGATTTACCGCAGCAGCAAAGCTCGCCTCCTTTGTGGTCTTGTGAGTTACTGTAAGTGTTAATTTTTCCTCCTTTCTTAAGATTTACCATATGTTGACTGTGACCCTTGGAAATCAGTAGTATCCTGAATTTCCCTCTTCTGAACTAATGATTTCTGCACTTCAAAACTTACCAGAAACAAAAATTTTGTTTACACAGAAAGGAGGAAAAATTAACACTTACAGTAACTCACAAGACCACAAAGGAGGCGAGCTTTGCTGCTGCTGTATCACGTATCACAAGTATATTTTTATTGAAAATAATTTATCCAATCTAATCAAACCTATTATCACCTCCAAATTTTGGGGGGCTACGCACCCCTTAAACCTCTCTTACTCTAAAGTCTAATCTAACCAGACAACACTTCCTTATGTGGAGACTTCACTCCCCTTGGCATCCCCATTTAGCCATTTCTGCAGAAAATGTTTATTAAGAAAGATGAATAGTATGGCAAGAAATTTCAGAAAAATTAATGTCAAATTCCACAGTGCAACAGAAGTAGAACTAGATGGATACCCTAATCCTTTATGAATAGACTCAATTTTGTTTATTGCACTTGTGTAGTAAGTGCCTAGGATCCTTTACCAATTAGCAAAACAGTACTGCTATTAATTTACTAAATCTTACAATATCATATCTGCATATTTTTTTTCTATTTCTCTATAGAGTATTTTCGATCACGTGATCTTGTGATGTCATTTTTAGTAAACAAACCCTGCATGTTCGGCCGTGAGACCTCCTGCTCGGACCTGCTTACGGGCTTCCTTAGTTTTCAGCTCCAATTAAGTACTCTCAATATTAATATTCACGTTTGGTGGTGGACAGGGTGATATTTTAAAATAAATTAAAACTACACGTGTTAATCAAGATCTATACACCATCGAAAAGTAACAAATGTGTTCAAATAGTGAGGCACTACCAGACATATCTGCAATTTTTTTTTTTTTTACCCAACCCCGACTACAACATGAACAACATGAAGGCCTACAAGAGTCTGCAGACGTACAAGTTTTTCACAGGTGATTGTTAGGTGAAGGGAGTGTGTGTGTGAGCCAGCGAGTTCTCCACGTCAGCCAGCCATCGGCTGAGGCAGGAAATGTCTGGATGCACATGTTCTTTGTCATACATTTTGACCATCTTATTTCACTGTCTCATAAGCATAATGCCTTCCGCACACTTTCCAGAGGGCAAATTTTGAAGTCTGGGCTCTGGAAATCCTTGATATCCTGAGGCGGCTGCTTTCCCTCGTCAACTATTTTGTATACCTGCGGTGATCTTCACGAGTCGTCACTTTAGGAATGCCATAAAAAGAGACCTGGGTGTTTGTTGAACTTATTCCAACACCCAGTCACGCAAGAGATGTGTGGTATCGCTGTATTTACACCCGCACACTCAAAAAAGCAAGCAAGAGCCAAAGGCAACCCAAGGAGTTTCTATAGTCATCGTGAGACATCCGTCCTCGCATGTCAGCATTTCCATGGAGACTGCAGACTGCGTTTGTTGGTCTCACACTCCCATGATGCACCGCGGTGTGACGTCAATCGAAAATACTCTACTATCATAGTAAATGGTTATTAACTATATCCGTCTGAAACCACATCAAAAGTGGACTTTCGATGACAAGTTATTGTTGTGATATATTTTGTTTGTTGGGAGTACACCTCAAGAGAGGAAGGTAGCTCATGCTGTTACAACTGATTCACTTCATTCATTGTAAAAGAGCAGTGTATGTTAGGGTTAACAAAAGCACAACCAGTCACACCAACCTTGACCTCTTTACTATGACATGATGCAATGCATTCAGCAACTACCTGTGAAAATTGGCTGCTTCAACAGTAGTACATGAAAACAGGAAGACCTTTGTTACTTCGTGCTTTTTCCAAACACTAATTTATATGAGCTATGGCCCAGTGGTTGCTTTTGGGAGGCATGTGAGAGCCTTCTACCAGACATGTAACAAGGTTATTGCTGATCGTGGTGTGAGATAGTGAATGTGGAAAGGACTGTTGGGTGACTAGCTCCAGAGATAGTGAGAAGAGGTCCATATGGTTCATCCACACACTGCCTCCCAAGTGCCTCTATGACTGCTGAGGTTTCAAAAGATTCAAATGCTTTTTCATAGTTAATGACAGCCATGCATGATGGTTTATTGTACTGAGCAGATTTTTCAACAACTTGGGTAATGATGTAGATGTGGCCACTTAATAGTAATACTCTATGAAATTCAGCTCTTGGTTGTTTTGAGTTTAGTGTCTTACTTATTTTGTTTGTTATGATTTTAGTGGAAACTTTGTAGGTTACAGGAAGAAGACTAATTGGTTGGTTCTTTCTTTAAATCTCTTTCACCACTTTTTTGTTAATTAATATATTGGTGGAGTTTTACCAGGCTCTGCCTTTTGTATGTACATATTTGAGCTAATTTTTAAGTATGATATTGTCTGAATCTTTGATTAGGTGGATAATCAAGCCATCTCCTCTTCTAGGAATGGGTCTTTCCCTCCATGCCCCCCTTTCATATTAGCCCATGATCTTCTTAAGATAATAATATATTTAAACAACAAAGTCCAACTTTTCTTCCAAGGCTTATGCCCCCCCCTCGGAAATTACTATTGGCTCTCTAGGGGGCAAATTTCCTAGTTTAAGAACCACTGTGCTAGATAGTTATTCCCTATTCTTTGACAACACTAAGTTGTCCCTATCTTCTATGTGAAACATTGTCGGTGTGTTCTTAACTTACGATTGTGACTGGAAATTTGAAATCTTATCTTTCACAAAGTCTGTTTCCTCAAGGTTTGGTGTTCTGCTTTATCTCCATCAATTCTTTTTCCTCCCCCAGATGATAACTATGTACATGAACCTTATTTGTCCATGTATAGAGCATTCATCACATGTGTGGGGGAGGGTCCACTCCTACAGCTCCTCTGAATAGTCAAAGGTCATTTGTCTCATCAGGTCCCCTTCAACTGACTGCCTTTGGTCTCTTAGAGGTCTTAGCAATATTGCTTCCCATGTTATCATTTATTGATTGCTATTTTCATTTTCACTGCTCTCATGTACTACCTCCATCCTTCCTGTGGCCTTGCTGCACCAGGCTTTCTACCTGCTCAAATGAAGAATCCTCTGGAATTGAATTATATTTTTTTTTTGGTATCTACTCCTTTTATGAGTTTTTATATTTACTGTATATATTTATATTACTGCAGCCATCATTTATTCTTTTTATTGAGCCCTTGGTCTGTTTCCTTTACGAGAAATAAAAAATTAGGGTTGCACCGATAAGCAGTTGGGCCGATTACCGATTACCGATTAATCGGTTGCCAATAATCGGCCGATACCGATTAATCGGCCGATTACTTTGAAATTGTAAATGAGATTAATATTAATATTATTGTTACTGGTGGGATACTGATATCACAAAGTTAGAGACATACCTCTACTCTCATGTTTACAACTTTGTTTACTGGGCATGTCATCTTTTTTTTATAGACAAAATTCTGGGCAGCTGTCATCTTTTGTATGAGAGCAAATACTTTGTAATTTGTTACTTATGATTTGGCAACATCCTGATTTTAATGTTAAAATTTGTCAGTTTTCTCGTTCTTGTGGTGATAAATATATACAGATGCTACTAGAAATGGTAGTGTACAGAGTTTATCAATCTCTCACGCCTTGTTCTGATTTACTGTGTTTTACACTGTGTTAGCTTAATTCTAATCTAAAACACGCTTTGTTCTAATTTTTTCTATAGTATACTATAAAATATGCAGAATGATTACGTATATATTAATTTGATTAAATAATAGCTTTGTGTAGCTACAATGATGAAAAAGTTACATAAATATTGTCCATCAATTAGGTAAAACTGAAAATGGTATGAGGGTATCATACTAACTCTGTAACAGAACGTGGTCAGTACCCAAACGGTGAACATCAATGACCACCGGCCAGTGTTTATTTGTCTGCCATAATTATGGAATTCTGCCATAATTTGTACGCGTTTTTCTCATCCACATATGTCTGCCATCTGCCATAATTTTGGGAAAAAAGTTCTTGAGTAGGTATGATTCATGTTTTGCTAAATGAGGGAAAAAGGAATGACCAAATATCTCTCTCAAATAATTAATGAATTTGAATTGTCTAATGTACATTTGCATATTAACTTGTTTGTAATAAATGCTGTGGAAAGGTGTGTCAAAGTTTTGGTAACATCCATCCTCCTTATATCAAATATATATTGTGTGTTGTGTGCCATAAAAAAGAAAAAAAAGAAAAAATTTTTGATATCGGGCCGATTATCGGATTAAAAGGATTACGATTAATAATAAAAAAAATTGATACCCGATTAATCGGTGCAACCCTATAAAAAATAATGAAAATGTAGGATACTCAAGCCTGTAGATGGATTAGTAATGTAGGCCTTTATCAGTGTGTCTCTATTCCATGATGTTTTGTAGGTTGTAGCTGATATTACATCCATTCATTTCTAATTATGGGATTTGTCCGGCAGTTTCTTCCCAACAGTCCTCCAGCCCCCCATCCAGGCGGTGGGAGATGCAGTGTACTCGTGTCTGGTCAGGGTGAGGCTGTGCCGGAGACCCATCCGGCGGTACGATGTAGGGGCGCCGTCCTCCATTGCCATCTCATTGCCGGGCATGGACCCCCACGATGCAGAGAGACGGAGGTGAGAAGGGGCCAGAGGTGTTATGGACAGTGGACAGAACTTTAGCTACTAGGAAGATTTAGAACATAAGCAAAATTAGAGTTCCTATTAATCCTTGGAGTGCACAAAAAGAAACCCAAAATCTACTACTTTTTTATGTTTTTTGTATTATAAACTTGAAGATAAACATTTAGGACATCATTTAGTGAAAAAAAATATATCGCCCGTCTCTGTGAAGCTTCATGGATAAGGTGTTGTAAGAGGGTGGCAGAGGGCAGTGTCATGACAGCTGTCAGGTTGTGGGCTATGGGGGAGGGACAAGGGACACTTATTAGGCTATTTTTGTTATGTTTGCTTCTGACATATGTAAATGTACATTATAATACAATCTCCATTTATTAGAAATTTACAAAGACTTAAAGATTTTTTGCATTATATAAAAGTAATATATCATTATATGCAAGTGGAAGAGTAATATGTTTTTAGATTTGGAATTATGAAAAAAGATATACAAGTAGGATGTAAAACAGCAAAGAAAATATGATTTTGTGTCCAGCCACACCAAGATGGAAGAAGAACTGAAATCCTCTGCTCCTGCTCTCCCACCAATTCCTCACCTTTCTTGTATAAATGTCACAGAATCATTCCCTTGCCAATTCCTTCCTTTAATTTTCTTTCCTCCATTCTCTTGAAATTCCCATATATGTCTCATCATGTTATTGTCACTATCACAAAGGGGTCAGAACCATTACTTTATCATACTTTGTTTTAATTCACCATTTTTTTATTTGAATTCATCCTCTACATATAAATTTTTTCCCACACCACTGCATCATGCTGATACTGAAAAATTAAGAATTGAGCAGTTTGTGCTTTACTCATCCTTTATCTTTTTCTATATTGAGGCTTGACTTTCAGACAAAAAGCACTGCGTCTGCTCAGTGCTCGTCTCAATCAGGACAAGAATGAAGGGGGATCAGCGTGGCCCACCCTGGATGACTCTCCCGGCTCCCGCGGTCAGTCTCCCACCCCATCCACCAATCCTCCCTCCACTCACACGTCATCCCTCACGCCCAAGTCCAGCAAGTCAGTTACCATTGCTGTACCATCCGACAGTACTGAGCTGCCTTCCTCTCCCAGCCAAGCAAGTACGGTGCCTCCTCCCTCCTCCTCCACCTCCCCCTCCTCCCCTGTATCTCCCAGCAGCAGTAGTGCAGGCCCAGCCACAGCCACGCTAGTGAACCTTGAACAAGAGACCTCGCCTGCCACCTAACTATCTCTGTGACTGGCAGCAGAGTTTGGCCTTGTTTTTACTAGTTTTAAGAAATTTAGCCATTTCTTGTAATGCCTAGGATATTTTTTATTATATCCTGAGTGATAAGAAAGGGAGGCATTAGGGAGTATTTACTACAGGTAAGAAAGAGGAAATTTTAACTGTTTACCAAGTACATAACAGCAAATTAATTCCTTTTGTATATTATAGAGAGGGAAGAGGACTTCATTACATATGTATATTAGTAAACCCATTGTTTAATTCATTGTAATTGATGATCAATATACCAGTCATACTATCATGCATGCACAAACACCCACATCATCACGTTCAGAGCTGTCCTGAGAGACTCCTGAGGGGGACAGCAAGGTACCACAAGGAATTGCACTGAGCTAGTCATAGGAAGAGCTTCATGGATGTCATTGTGAGTTTTTTGTGCGCACAAGGATGGGATGTGTCATTTGGGTGCTTCCTTACCCCCAAGAATCTTGGCTGTTTGTAGTTTTGTAATAATTATTAGGTGACTGATATCAGTGAATTGATGAAAACCATTTAGTACATATTGTGATTGATCTGTCCCTTCTGTTTATATACTTTAAGATACCTTTTATTAAAACTTATGATGCACCTGTGCATTTAGTGGTTCATAGACAATTTTGCTCTATCTAGAGTCATCAGAACACACACACACACACACACACACACACACCACACACACACACACACACACACACACACACACACACACACACACACACACACACCACACCACACCACACCACACACACACACACACACACACACACACACACACACACACACACAATTTCATCCATTCTCATAATTTATTTTCATTATACATAGCTTGATTTTTTTTTTTCAAATCTGAATTATTATGTTTCATTAGTTTTGTAGCCAGCCATGTGAATTCACAATCTGTTGTGTATATTTATGCAATATGCCTGTTTTAATATGTAAGAAAATCCATCCCTCTCTAGTCCAGCAGAGCCTGTGTTTTGTGATTGCCAGTGTGGTGCATCAGTGTGTTGTCCAGGGTGGCAGTCTGAGAAAGTTCTGTCTCTGAAAATAAAATCTCACTATCATTTGCTTTTCTTTCATGTTTTGGACTGACAAAAAAAAAAAAAAATGATAATTATGAAGTGGTGTATAAAGGTACTAAATGACTTACAATTAATTTATTTTTTTATTATTTTTTATTTTTTTTACTATGCTAGAGTAGAAAATTTTGACCAATGAAATAAATCTTTACTTAGTGTCAGGAGTTAAAACATTAATAATCTTAGTAACATTTTGCTGGAAAGTTTTTTTTGTGATGTCTGCTGTATAAGCCACTGTACAGACCAACCAAACTAGCCTTGCCTTTCAAGTAAGCCATGCTAAGACTTTCTTCATCTCCACACAAACCAAGCTCACTCACTGGCTTGCCATCAATTTTGTTACCTATACTTCTGTCTGTGTCATGGCCTCTTAGAAACCTGACTCTTCACTATGTATATTTTTATGTGAAGCCCCCAACTTCACAACTATTGTTTTCTCTATGATGGCCAAAGAAGAGGAAATGATTCTTTCATGTGAATGTATAAACTCAGCTAATTGATTTGATGTTTTGATACAATCATGCATTGCAGGTCATGCAAACCTGCATTAATTGGTATTTAGGTGATGCTTTAAAGTAGATTCAGTATCAGCGATGAAAAGGGAAAGGGATAGTAGAATTTGTGTGTGGTGTTGTCTTCATTAAGAATTAAGATATTCATGATCAGTTATTTAAAAAAAATACTTATTGAATATTTCATGCAAAGTAATTTCCTCCAGGGCAGCTTGAAACTACTGAAGCTGGTGATATTTCCCAGCCTGATGTTTGGTTCACTTATATGGTGTACATAAAGATATTTTAAAGGAGCACATTGTTGGTTGCTAGTCTTGCATTAGGTAATAAGGTAATAGGATTGTGTCAGCTGGTAAGCAAATGCTGAATAGCTCTTCTGGGCATTGTCCTTCCAAAGTTGGTTATGATTATTATAAACTTTGCTGTTCATATAAGTCTTCCCCTATCATATGATGTATATTTTAAAAGGATTGGAATGTGCAGTGGCATATGCAGCACTGAAAAGTAATGTAATGAGTTTTCCCCACGTACATGTGTTTGTGTGTGCATGCATAACCATACACATGTGTGAATGCGTGGTGTGCATGAGTATGTTTTTGTGCATTCATACATGTATATGTTTGTAATGGTGTGTACATGTTGACATGCATAAATACAGTGTGTGTGTGTGTGTGTGTGTGTGTGTGTGTGAACAGTATTCATGTGGATCACTGGGCTGCATGTTAGAATTTGTTAAACAAAATCACACAAGGATTTAAAGTATAAATGTTACATAATCAAAGGTGTGTTAACTCTTTACAAACAGTTTAAAATATGTATCACTGAGTTTTTGGATGATAAGATAAGTAGAGAGAAGACTGATGCTATTCTAATTCAACACTGCAAACAAAAGCAAGCTAGAACAAGACAACATATTAGTTACATAAATGGATTAAACTAAATATACTTGGTTTGCATTAACATGCTCTAAATGTGCATGTGCTATACATGTATGCACTCAGCCATTAACCATCTGGTTTTTAAATATCTTTTGAAAATGAATGCACAATATTCATTTGGGACATTCAACAACTCTGATTTAGTACAGGCCACACATCCATGGCTGGTGACATGGAAGTGTAGTTTATAACAGTATTCAAAGAAGTAGAGCTCATCATTCTAAAAGGAAAGTTTCCTTCTTTTATGTGATATGTGAAATGTAATGAATAATAACTAAATTAATTTATCTTCTATAATATCTGAAATATATATGTGAATACAAATATAATTTTGTATATATCTCACTCAGCACTACAAATAACTTACAAACTATAAAATCAACTTTTGTTTGGCAGAATAAGAGTCAATAGTATAACTGTAGTAGATGAGTTACAAGAGAAGATTTTTAACCCCTTGATTATGAAAATATCTTCTTTAACTAATAGAATCTTCTAATGGTATCCAGAGTTAAATGGAATTGATGGTTTTAAATTGAAAGAGAATTGGTAAGGCAAAGTTGGGAGCATATTCTATAGCTGTGTGGTCGTGGTAATCATCTCTGTCTCATTGGTCCTTGAACTTGCAGTGTGCGAGACCCCATTACGCTGGAACGTAGGGCAAGTGGAACATCCAGGTTATCACAGTTTTACCTCTCTCAGGTATCCCCAGGTACCCATTTATCAATAAACCTGAGAGGGAGATTCAGAAGCTCATTGAACTGCATGCCAACTGTGCAAGGATGACACAAAATCTTGAAGAGTTCCACTTTTTTCTTTTTTTCTGTGGGTGCAGTGGTTAGCATGCCTACTTATAAATCCATGAGCCTGGGTTTGAGTCCTGGCCCTGGCAGTTGGTATGCACAGCTCACCCAACTGTTCATTCTCCCTTTTGGGCTGGTCGATTAATGGGCACCTGGGGAGACCTGGGGAGGATAAACTATATTAACCCAGATGTCACACTGGCCCTGTATTGTAGGGTAATGAGTTCTTACCCACCATAGGCTGAAGGGCCAATGTGACAGAGATGAGCACTGAGGCCATGTGCAGCTGTAGCATATGCTCCCAACTTTACTTTTATCATTCATATATAGTTTATGTTTAAAAAAAATTGTCATCTTTCCTTTAGGAAGTAATTTTGCTTCAGTGAACACAGTTATTACATTTCCATATTACTAAACAGGAAAGTATAATGCAAGTCCCAAGTCTGTACTGAAAGAGCCGAATTGTTGAATGTTCTTGTTTCAACCTTGCTTACCACACACATATAAGCACATGTGAGCACATGCACTTACAGGAATACACACACACACACACATAGGAAAACTCTAGCCATTAACTAAGAAAATAAACCCTTTCATCTTCTATAATATAAGAAGTTTGGGATGTACAGTGTAGGAAATGGTTACTTTGATATATCTTTCAATATACACTTGTCATTCTTCAATTTCTGTTTTTTTCCCAGGAAATGGTCTTTAGTCATTCTTCCCTTTCTAAACTTTGTAGGATGATATTTAATTTTCACATCATCATCCCTTTACCAAGCTTCATTTTTATTCATTCTTGCTTGCTTTTTATCACAGCTTTTATGTATTTTTATGTAAAAGTTTCTTGTCATCCCTCAACCATACATTGTTATATTTTTTACATTTTACTGGCTTTCCATGCTCACTTCTTTGAACATTGTTATTCGTTGCTACACCATTATTTTCAGGTACAAGATCTAAAATACATAGTGGTATGAAATATGAGGTAATTTTTTCCAACTTTTCATACATTTTTGTATTTTTATCTTCTTACAAAAAGATCTATTTGTACAGTTCCTTTTCAAATTTCAATGCTCTTATTTTTTCACTAACATAATTCCCATGTCCTACTGCTTCTGCTATGAATCACCAGTATTTTTCACTTAGTTTCATGCTCATATTTTGTCTCCAATCAATAACTTTGTTTGCCTTTTGATTTCTGATCTTTATGATTGCTGTTTTCACCATCATCCTGTTTGCATTTAATGGTGACCAACACAATTTGGTTTGTTGGTTGAGGGTAATTTTTTTGTTTTAGTTCATTTAGGTGGAATTCTGTACAGGGATTATAAAAATCAGAAAGTGGTCAACAATGCCCTTTATCCTCACATACACCTGCCTACACTTGACAGCCCTAAGGATGAGGGGTCATTTTGGTAAAAAAAAGATTGTTTGAACTAAAGTTATATGACTGTAGACTGCCAGGGTTTACACATCATTTGTTGATTGAGTGAGTGTTGTTACTTATAGAATATATTGTTAGTATCAAGAAGTGTGTTGGAGTGATCCAGTGATTCAGTTCTAGCATAGATAACTTGAACCATTATCATCAGGAGTATGATTGTTTAATCTTAAATATATATCCAAGGTGTCAAGGTAATGTGTTGGGTTGATGGTAACATTTAACATGGCTGCTGCACCACTGTTGCAATGTTTTTTCTTGTTTATTTGATAACTTATGAAAGTCTGCTTATGGATATCTGAAACTGCACTTTTGAATAAAAAAATAGAAACTTCATAAATTAGGAAATGTATACTTAGGTGTGTTGGTTACTGATGGCAGGAGAGGAGTGTTTACTGTGCTGTATACCATCAGCTTGATGCAGGTGTGGAACAGCTGTGAATGTTGATAACTATATACACTAAATATTTCAAAGTTTTATCTCTAATATTTAGAGGATTAAGGGAGCTTATGTCAAATACTGATCCAATGTTACACTTATTTAAGTAATTTATTATTTTACTTAATTGTGAATTTAAAATTGTGACTTCTTTCTACCAGTTTCAGAAACCGACAACATCAGACTGACCATAACTGACTGACCATGCACCATAACTTTGCATCACAGTATCTGACTTACTCCCAAGTTATCAATCTGTGCTCCACACGCCCCAAGTCACTATCACGATGAATATCAGTGGGTAATATATGTATATTTTTTTTACTTCAGTGATTTGAAAAAAATGGCTAGATAATGCAGGCTTGAAGATGTATTCAATGAATGCTATTGAAATCTTACCCATTTTGTGTCTTCCCTCTTATCAACTTGGCCTCAGCTTTCCTTCTATACTTCAAGAGATGATATAGAAACAAAATTTGTCAAGTGCACAGCAGTAAGAAATAACCCTAAGTGGCTCACATGGCTGCTACATGCTTGCTGGATAAGGTTGTGGAAAGTTTTAGCTAGCTTCATTTTCATAACAAATGACATCCAGAATAGTAGGCTTTAGTATCATGACTTGTAAGTACCTTGGTATTTTACCTCTCTCGTGCTGTAAAAACTTGTTCTGTTTGATTTATATCTATTTTGTATGGTATGTTTGTATTTGTACATGTATTTCTCAAATATGCTTTGATATATGCTGCATATATTTCAGCCATGTATAATATCAATATATGTCATCACATGCATAAAAATAGATTGTTCCTTGCATCAATGAATCCATAGAAAGTTCATGAGTTTATAGGGCAGAGTTATAGGAAGTACACTAGGGTTTCATTTTATGTGTGCTTGATGCAGCTAATTCGCAGTTATGCACTGAACATATTCCTACAGAAAATTCACTAAAAGCATCCAAAATTCACACGTGTGGTGTGCATGCTACTTTCCACCCACGTACCATGATGCTGCAATGTCTCTTTGTGTTCCAGCTTTTCGCATCACACACATCTCACCAGTTTTATTAACACTTCTTGTGTGTGCACTTTTTTCCTGATATATTTGCTTAGTTCTGTGATATTTGTGGTTTATTTGTAAGGATTTTGATTGCCATGGCTCCTCAGCATTCTTTATTGACTGTTAGCTCTTCAAATAAGCTTAAAAAGACAGCAATCATGCTTGCCTTCCATAATAAGTCAGTCATTCAGTTTTCTTCAGCTCCAGGAATAAATAAATAGAATCCTCATAATCTAATGATAACAAAAAAGAGGAAAAAAAGTAATATTCATCAATCTTGAATTAAGAAAGGAAATTCTTTGGCTATAATGATATTCAGAAACTCACCATTGTCTCTTGTTCACCATGTGGGACCTCTGCAATTGTTATTTTTGACAAGTAATTATGTGTTCATATATGGACAGTTAAAAGAAAGTTTTCACATATCTCATGTTTATAATGTTACTTATAGTGCCTTGTAGTGTTGTATGTTTTGGATAGAAAGGATGACGTATGGATATAAAATATAAATAATATGTGTGGAACATCTCTTTTTCTTACTGAAATAAACAATTATTATGTGCAGTTTCACTGTACGTGTGGTATTTGTAGAATAAAATCTTTATTTAAGGAGACCCTAGTGTACTACATGTTTATGGAGTGGAAAAATGCTTTTAAAACTGGAAAGTTTGAATTAGTAGCATGGCTCCTGTAAGTCGGTATAAGGCTTAATGGTTGGTTCCAAATCCAGACTGGAGGATTAATTTTTTTCTTTATAATCATCTCTTGGAAGGAGTTTTCAAATAAATAAGAAAGGTACATTTACAGATATTCAATACACCAATATTTGTGTCCATTTTTATAATTCAAGAATAGCTTTGATAGGCTACAATGCCAAATCTATATGGAGTTTGCAGTTTAGGATCTGACCATTAAATATTATTGGTACTGAGTGTGAATGATGGACTGTTTGTCAAGTGGTGGTTGGAGTGAAGGGTTTTCCAGAGTTTCCGAATGAGTGTTGGTGTTGACTCAGCAAGTGTGTGCATATTTGTGCAGGTCTGTATCACATGGTTAAATGGCTCTCCTGGACTTAAGTAAAATGTGTATATTTAGACAACAGCTTCCCAGCAGCATCAAGAAGAGAGATAGTGGGTTAGATGCAGTGGCAAGGGACATGATCTCAGCTTGCAGTGTAGCCAACAGGAAAGGCAGAGCAAGACGTGGAGATTTTTACCAGCCAGGTGAGCCAAGTAATGAATTGTTAATTTTCACTTTGGGACACGTGTCTGGGTTACAATGAAGTTACTTGATTAATATTTTTATGTATATTTCTTTTTATGTATATTTTTGGTGTTCCAATATTTATAGACAATTAGTGAATTTATATAATGTCAGTATTTGATAAAAGTTATCTCTAATTATGGCATAATTTGATAAATCTACGTATTCTAAGGGCTATTAGTTATCATTTAATTAGTATCGCCTCATAATGATTTATAATTTTCATATTCGGTTATGAATCTTCAATAGTCCTCATATTGAATGTATAGAGATATTAAATTTAACAGTTCACTAAATGTATCACTTATTTTTTTATATAATAAATAGTATATTGCCACTCATAGATTAAATAACCTCATTTCTCACTCTAAGGAAATCATTATATATTTATCCAGTACGAATGAATAGCTTAACCTGTAGCACATTTTCTTGGCAATTTTGAATATCAGTTGACATTTATGCCTCAAAACGGCCATAAAAAGAAAGGAGTATGATTTGTAGCGTTTTTGTTATTGCCGAGTTACTTCCTATTGCCTTGACTGCTTTCTCTGGAATGTCGTCTTCAGTTGCATTTGTGTTCAGAGTTACCCATCAGATTTCTCTAATACCAGTATATTAAAAAAGCTCCCCTCTCAGTGCCTGTTATTAAATATTTTAATGATGGAAGAAAAATTATAGTCGCGTATTGGAGTCCGCTCACGTCTCCACTGCAGCGTCACACATTCGTACACCTTCGGTAGGAGCTTCGTGCTCGAAGGCACCGAGCTTTCATATCTAATTCAAATCCATTGCGAAGTTGCATGAGTTGAGCTGCCTAACGAGGAATATTTAATTTCTTCATATATGTTACCCGGTACTCCATGTTCTGAAGCTGAATTTCGAAAGCGTACGCAAGACTCCCGGAGATTTTAAATTGGAAGATGCAAACATTGCGCATTGAGTAATGGTCTAGAAAAATCGATTGGAAAAAGTAACTATAAAATTAAAATGACCATTACTCCAGAACACGCACCTTTAGTGAATTACGTGTGTTAGCAGCAGAAGTGGACATGCAACGTTGTCCCAAAGCTTTGTGACGGATTCTTACATTTAGTTCCTCATCTGCATCGTGCTGTTTGTGTCGTTCCTTCGTCTTAAAGTAAAAAGCAATGCATTAAAATCAATGCAGAGAAAAGTAATATATATATATATATATATATATATATATTTATATATATATATATATATATATATATATATATATATATATATATATATATATATATATATATATATATATATATATATATATATATATATATATATATATATATATATATATATATATATATATATATATATATATATATATATATATATATATATATATATATTTTAAAATGTTTTGAAACCAACGGTTCAAGAATAATGGAGTAAAAACCTGAATTTCCGTATCTTGTCAAAGCGTAGGGTGTGCTGTGGCTTAACCGATGTCTCTAATGAATAAATGGGACGAAGATGATATTGATTAAGTGATTCTATTAAAGTATTAGGTCAGGACACATGGCAGTGGGAATACCATAGACAAATAAGGAAGTATGCATAAGCCAACTCGTTATAACTCGGTAGTTAAAATGAAATGAACTTAATAGACGTTTCAGTGGAAGTAGAATTAGAATCTTAAGAATAAGGAAGGACAGATTCGTGTGACAATGATAACAAAAATAAAAAAAGCAGGTCAACAGAAGCTAGTGTGTGGGTCCACCGGCCTTGTGCATAAGACGTCTTTCTTTTGCCTTAGTCCTTGCATTTGTTTTTCTCTTGAGTTGTTAATGTATAATAATTGCCAGAGAGAGAGAGAGAGAGAGAGAGAGAGAGAGAGACCCCAGGAAAAGGTGTAATTGCACGCTGCCACTGGGTGTAATAAAGGCAGCCAAGACGCGGCGTAGCATCGGAGGACATCGCAATTATCAAAGCACGCAAGAAAGAGGTCAACGATGCGGTCCAGATGGAAAAGAAATCGGCGGTGACAACGAATAGCCGCTCTGTGTTTGTCTATATGCCCTGAAAGGCGATGTGAGGACCCGCCGGGCACTCTTACAAGGAAAACGAGATAAGGGAGCGTCGAGGAAGAGATAGGCACTGCATGTCAAGGGTAACGAAGTGAGACCAGAATATATAGATCATAATTGGGTTGACGTCATGCTTGGAGGCTTTCGCGAGGGTAAAAACTTAGGAACTGTCGATCAAGGTTTTTTTTTTATTGTGATGTTTTAATGTTTTGGGGCTTCTGTATAGAGGTTAAGGGAGCGCTCTTGAGGTCAGCGGGTCAGCCATTCTCTTCGTTCTTTCTTTCTTTCTCTCTTTCTTTTCTCTTTCCTAATAATTTTCTCCTACTGATTTTTTTTAGTGGGTCATTATTTTCTGCCTTTCTTTCGCTCTCTTCCTTTTGTCTTTCTTAATATCTTTCTCTTACTGATTGTTTTTCGTTGTTTGATTTTATTTATAATTATGAGAGAAAATAAATACACATGGTTGCCTTTTCTTAAGCAGATGTGAAACAACATCTACCAGTTTGTACTTTAATCTTTCGTTTGATTTTGTTTTTCATCTTTTTTTTTTATCGACGGGGCTTCATCGATTTTTAAAACGTGCAGTAACTTGTGATGAAGGAGTCTCATTTTAGCCCCCCCCCCACACACACACACCGTGCTCTGTCTCAGCGTCGCAGGAAATATACGCTTGCAAATTCACTCTCGCGGGGTGATGTAAGTTTTTTCCTTTCTGCAATTGGTGTTACTGTTATTTGTTTGTAAATTGTTACTCACCACTTTAATTCATACAATTGCTGTGAAAAATTGTGGACACTGTGCCTTTATGTGTAAACATTATAGCCACTATAGTTGTGGTATGGTTCATAAAAAGACATAATCTTACTCTGGCATTTTACGTTGATTTCAGATTGAGGAATTTGAGATGTGGGGAACGTGGGATCCAGAGATCAAGCGATGCCGACGGCGGTCTGTTTACCAGCACTGCGAGTAGTCGAAGTCTACTCACGTGCTTCCCATTAGCTCTGTCTTCAGTTGTGTTTTCAATCAAGTGCACTGAAGGCATGGGTCAAGAAGCAGGATAAACGCCTTCACTGTAAAAAACGTCCACCTTTGTTCTTCAATAGGGCGTACGTGTTTTATAGACCTACACACACGAGCATCAAAAGAGGAATAATAATAAAAAAAACCTCATCAGTGATTCTAAACGATGGCCCAACTCCGGATGTGAATATGCGAGGACGTGGTGGAGAGGCGTCATTGAGGATCAAATGTCTTCAGGAAAGCGACTCCCAAGCTCGCCCACGCAGCCGGTCACAAGTGTATGGAGGTCGAGGGCCAGTGCGTGGGCCGGGGCATGGCAGCCCAGCACGTCCCTGCCTGGCCCGCGCCCGCCACTCAACCCGCGACCTGCGTGCCAGGAGGACCACACCGTGTCTCTCCGCGCCGCCCCTGCATCTCCCTCGTTCCCTCCCGCTCCCGTGACAGCGCCGTCATGAGGGGGTCAGCGGGTCTTCTCTTCCTAGCGGCTCTCGTGGCTGTCTCCGCCGCCGCCACATATAACAGAGGTAAGACCATGACTTTACTTGCCTCCAGAGTCGCGTGTGGAGCCCTCAAAAACTTACAGGAGCTGAGGGACCCCTTTTTTGGGGGTCCTACGATTAAGAAAGCTTTGCCTAATATCGTGGCTCACCTCAAATTTGTACATTCTCTCTCTCTCTCTCTCTCTCTCTCTCTCTCTCTCTCTCTCTCTCTCTCTCTCTCTCTCTCTCTCTCTCTCTCTCTCTCTCTCTCTCTCTCTTTCAATTTTAAAAGGGAATATCTTATCTTTTGCAAGTCATTATAAGCCATTGTACATGAATTTGTTTAAGCGTGTAAATTAGAGATAGATACGTAGACAGATAGATAGGCAGATAGATAGATAGATAGATAGACAGATGGACAGATAGATAGAAAGCTAGAAAGAGAGATGGACACGTTTATTTTATATTAATTTTCTTCGGAGACAAGCCCTGCAGCAGCGGGGAACATTGCATGATGGGTGTGCACGTCAAATTCGAGACGCACCGTGGAGAGATGAGACCCGTTAAGACATGCGGGCCGGGCGCCTCTCACCTTACTTGGACTTTTTTGCGTGTGCAAGTTTGCGGCATCAAGAGTCCTGCGTCTGTTTTTCATTCTTCCTCTCCCGTGTCTATGTGGGAATAGGACGTTTTCCTCACAGTCTTGGCTTACATGGGGCGTGAGTGACTTCGTATTTCAATGACTATGCCGAAAAGTCTTGAAGTTATTGACGGCAGTAGATATTTTTTGCACCGTGTTCGTAGCCTACTAAATTCTCGTTACGGCCTAGTGTTGATTTACGTTATCCGAGACTGTATGAACCTCGCGCTAACAAAAAAAAAAAAAGTATATGAGGTAAATAAGTGAAGAGGAAGAAAATCAGTGTAAAGTAGTGCAGAAGTTAAAAAAAATACGAGTGAGTGATAAGGAATGAATGATTTTCACTATCATCAGAAGTTGTAAAAAATGCACGTTTGTATGGGGAGGAAAAATGCACGATTCAGCTAGTGGGTTACATTATCTTGTGTGTGTGTTTTGTGTGTGTGTGTGTGTGTGTGTGTGTGTGTGTGTGTGTGTGTGTTCAGTTTGCGTGTTTCTTTTTCTCACTCCTTAGTTTTCTTTCTAGTTTTGCAGAAAATAAAAATATGACGATTCACTACAAATGTGTAGCACACCACCACTCACTTTAATATATAAGAAAAAATACACCTCGCATCTAAAAAGCAGCAAGTCCGTATAGAAATCTGCTCATAAATCCACGCTATCGTCCCTTCCACTATCTGAGGAGGCGTTGGAAGGTGGCAGACGCATGGCGCGACGAGGCAAATTTGGCTTCCCCAGCCCGTCTGTCTCCGCATAGCCCGCCCCTGCTGCTACCCAACGGCGACGGCTCACAGCGCTGTTTGTTGGGATGCCCAGCGTGATAACCTGTGGTACCGAGAGAGAGAGAGAGAGAGAGAGAGAGAGAGAGAGAGAGAGAGAGAGATTTCGTTCACGTCTTTTTGATGCAGACTCAAAATAAACATCAGCAGTACGTTCTATCGGGAAAAGGGAGCGCATACAACAGGTGCTTGGCTCTGAGGCGCCGGTGGTGGTGAGCTGTGGCGTGTGGAGGCGGGACAACGTTGGGCGTGGGAGGGGAATAAGACCACGCGTTTGAGTTTGAGGGACTCGGCTGTGTGTGTGTGTGTGTGTGTGGGAGGAGAGCGCCGTGTGGGGGTGCTGGTTGGAGGAGCCTCGGGAGCGGTGCCGTTCAGTAACAGCAGCCAACTACCTGTCTGGAGGGGAGCCACCTGGCATCCACAGGTGTTGGTGCATATTCCGCTTTTTCTAAACCGTAGCTCAAAACTGTCTGGGGAGGAGGGAGGGGAGGGAGGCTGCCCTGGCGTGGGACCTTGGGGCGGCTGTTCAGTCGTGGACAATTTAATTTCAACTGCTCGTGTGTTCGATCAGATTGTTTAATTTATCTGGAGTAGGGGACTTCTTAACTTGGTCGGGAATGAAATATGCCTAATATGGAATATCTGATCTAGGCAGCAGTCCACCCGTGGCAGTGAATATATGTAATTGAAATTTATGTTTCCCTCTAACGTACAAATATAGTAAAGGGCTGTGGAGGAGGGATGACACGCCGGGATGTGTTCTGCCACAGGGGCAAGCTCGGCCTCACTGCCTGTGGGGGGTAAAGACCCTCCATTTCGGGACGCAGGGCAGACTGTGACGACAATTTACCTTACCGTGGTGTCCAAGTTGCTTATTTAGTAACGACCTGGATGTTAGGATGAAGAGCAGGGTAGACTGAACACCTTATGTCAGACAGAACTCAAATTTATTAAGATTTAATGAACTGTAGGTAGCTGATGTTTATATGAAGGTTTTCCTTTGAGGAAAAACAACAACAACCCGGAAACTATTTGTAAGGAAACTGCAAGAAAATTATGAATATATAGATATAGACAGTTACGCTCTATTTTTCAAACTAAATACAGGAAAATATTGTTTATTCTGAATAAAGAAGCAGCAACAGCAGCAGTAATATTAGCAGCAGGAGCAGCAACTAGTAGTAGTAGTAGTAGTAGTAGTAGTAGTAGTAGTAGTAGTAGTGGCAGCAGTAGCAGCAGAAGTAGAAGTGGCAGCAGCAGCAAAAGAGGAAGAAAAGAAAAGCAGTGTTGTAACATGATACATAAATGATAAAATGAGCGTCCTCAACGCTTCACACCGGATCCACTGTGTTCGAATTATTCAGCACAAAACACCACGCCATTTATTTTTCATGAGCTGGGTTATATATATATATATATATATATATATATATATATATATATATATATATATATATATATATATATATATATATATATATATATATATATATATATATATATATATATATATATATATATGTATATATACCCACACATACACACACACACACATATACTACCTCACTGCCTAACATCCTTGGGAGGCAGCTTGGCGATGTGGCAATGCAACATACACAGGACCACTTATGGGGCAGGACAACTGTGTGACAGCTTTACGGGCACAATATCTAACTGAGGCTGGTCACACTATTTCTTTCCCTTCCTCCCACCCCCTCCCCCCTAACAACGTGCAAGGAACTGTGACTCCTGTGTGTGTTCTGCCGAAGCCCTCCCCCTCCCTGCAACCCCACCTCTTTCTGTCGTCACCTTCACGTCTGCCTTTGTCGTTCCAAGTATTCAAGTCTACGCTACGAGATTTACAAATTTTACGGGCATTTTAACGTGTGTGTGCAAGGTTGCTGAGAGCGTCCATAAAGTTGCTTGAGCTTAACTAGAACGGCAATCACGTCATGGCGCTGTGCTGTGTCATGGCTTCAAATTATTCGGAGCGTGGAAGGTGTGAAGCCCTACACACACACACACACACACACACACACACACACACATCATTTCACCGCATAAAACTCAATGCAATATGTCAGGACGGCTTTTCCTAATCATGCTTTAGCGCCTCTCCTCCTCCTCCCTAACCGCCACTCAGGAGAATATAATACACGGCACTTTGCAAACATAGCGTCACTTGAGCGCGCCCTGACGCTGGCTCTTGTGGACATCATGGTTTTATATTATACTGATACGCCGAGTGCCCTTGAGGGAAACATTGACGCATGAAATTGAATATGCAAAGAGGCCCTCCCTCCTGTGTGAGTCGGGGTGTTGTTGGCTCTTTATTCCACTGTAGGGGAGGGGAAGGGTGGGGGGTTAGGAGGGCTCAGAACAGCAACCGAGGACAAAAATTATCTGCACGTGTCTCCGTTGTGGGCCGAATTCTTATTCCCCGCCTCTTCCTCTCTTCCCTCGTGCTGACCGCCGCGCTCTGGGAAAGAAGGAAAAGGAAGACAGAAGCCTTTATTCGGTGCGTGGAATGTGATATGTGTGGGTGGGTGGGAAGGTGTGTGTTTTAGATTGAGAGAGAGAGGGGAGATTAAGTGAACAACACATCAGAAGTAATATTATTATTAGTGGTGGTAATAGTAGTAATAGTAGTAGTAGTAGTAGTAGTAGTAGTAGTAGTAGTAGTAGTAGTAGTAGCAGTAGTAGCAGTAGTAGTAGTAGCAGTAGTAGTAGTAGTAATAGTAGTTGTAGTAGCTTTCCCTCTGACCGAGAAGCCGTCGTGAGCTGGGATTGAACTCATCTCTCGGTCGTGAAATAAACAGCAAACCCACTGAGCCACCCAGACCCTAAGTAGTAGTAGTAATATAATAATGAAATAATAATAGAAATACTATCAATAACTTTCATGAAAATAATAGATAATAATGATAATAACAAGATATAATTACAACCATGGCGTTCGTAGTCTCTGTATTATCCGAACCCGCAGCTTCCGTCCCTCTATCTCGTCACCCTTTGAGGCAAAGATTCGAGCGAGCCAACAAGCGAGGTCAAAAAAACAAAAAACACGAGTTTGACGTGTGAGGTGGCGCCATGGCTGTGGGTCACGGGGAC